>NC_068931.1:31664166-31965000 GCF_023091745.1 Budorcas taxicolor
ACGGAGATTTCAGAATCTGATGTGTGTTAGAGAATAGCTTACGAAATCTGTTGGAGGTTTTTGTAAAAGTGAGATTTACAACTTGCCCCCCCCCCCCCACTCTAATTTAAAGCCTTTTAACTATTTCCAGGAATAAATTTTCTTCTTGGAGCTCCTTTGTTCTGTTTGCCTTTTATCATGTCACAGCTGAGCAAGTGATTCTAACCTGAAATTATTTCCTGTTCCTATGATATGAACTTGTCTCTGTGATACTAATGGAGCCAACCGTCAATTTTGGCCCATGAGTTTCATGAGAGCTTATTAGGAGTGTTGAGATGGGGGCAATACAACCTTTAAATATTTTAAGTTTTAAATCAACAATTACATGACCATTCAGCACTTTGCAAATGTTTTGCTGAGATCTCAAGTCAAAGTGTATTTGCAATGCGTAGGTTAAACTGGTTGACCTGGGAACTTCTTGGAAAAAGTTCTATTACATTAGCTAATGCAGTACAAAGTCTAACGTGAATTGGGCATCACGTTTTGCATGTAAACCAAAGGTATCGAATTTGTGGCTTTCGCTAGCTTTACAGAAAAGGTTTTTTAAAAATACATTTCTTGATAGTGCAAAACTAGCAAAAGCCACAAATGGAATGGGTTTGCTTCTCATGGAAAACCTTTTGCATCCTGGAGCTCTGGTAAGCCCCTACAGTACTTTGCGGTTTGCATCTCCAATATCAGAACAGGTCTGTTATCATCTTAGCTCCTTGGGAAGCTGCACAAGTTCCATGTAGACCACCAGAGTGGTCTATGGGATACTGCCCATCTCACCAGCAAGCTAATGGTTCTCCATCTGTTTCCAGCCTCATAACAGTAGGACCAAGAATCATTCTCAGGAAAGTAATTTGTTGGCCCCAGATAAGTAGATGGTGGGGATATCAGACATCAGTGTGTCTAAAGATGGGCTGTATGGTAAAATGAAATGGATCATTTAAGCTGAGAGAAAAAAAAGTGGCAGCTATTAGAGGACATGGTCATAATACTTGAAAATCCACGCAACATCCACTATACTTGGACAAAAAGTGAATAAATTATATAAAAGTATTGACAACTTATCTTTTAGATTACCTACCTACTTTATATCTTCTTATATGTCTATCTGGAAAATAAATCAAAGGGCTCTAGATTATCTATGCTTTTATCTAAAGAGGAGACCTAGAGACAAGGGGGAAAAATCCCTAAATTTTCTTCTATTCCATGCTATCTAAAGCCAAGATCTCAAATCTTGGGAGTTTTGTTTGATTATATTGCATTGACCTGACTACTGGTATTCACTTTTTGTCTCTTTCCTCCGCTATATCATGCCCCCAGTCTGAGGATCCTGTTTTTCTACTCTTTGTTGGTAGTGACCATTTCAATGTTTGTTTGGAGAGTTTATGATGAATTGGGAATAAAGAGAGAAAGAAAACACAAGAGAGTTAGTTTTGCCCTTTTCTTTAACTTGTATATTGATGAGAGATAAGATAGAGGACTGAAACTCTTAGTTAAAAACTAGTCTTTAAATTATCTGTGGATTTACTGATTTCTGCATCTTTGTAAACATGATTGAAAATTGGCCTTGCACACAGCATACAGGTGTCTGTTGCATTCTGGTCTGTGTTCATTGTTTAAGACATTAATCAAAGAATGGCTGACTCAAATGGTGCAAAATTATACCTGTGTAAGTGGTAACAAGGTGATGTCATGCTTAGAGAGCATGTGATAAGGAGCCATCACATAAGACAACCCTAAAGAAGTGATTACTGGGCTAGAAACTGCAGAGAGAGCAGAAGCTAACTGGATAAAGCTAAGAATGGAGGAATGTTCCGGTCAGAAGAAATAGCATGTGCTCCGGCCTTATAGTATGCTGGAGCTTCATGCACTTGAGACAAATTAAGATATATCCAGTATTCCAGAAGTATTTATGCTCCTGAAAAACATCATATTGGTGCAGAGTACACGTTTTTTCCCCCCTATATCTTCTGGCCAACTTAATATTCATGGGAAAAAACAGGAATAGAAAGAAGTTCAAAATTTTTGTTTGGTCCACATGACTGATAGTACCATCACATTAGAACAAAGTTCTAGCCTGGAAAACTCAGAATTCTTGGCATAGGCTTCCCTTCCCATTCACTCTCATTGGGAACAGTCACAAAGAAAATCAAAGACAAACACCAAAATCTCAGTCAGTATACAATTGTTGTTTAGTCGCCAAGTTGTGTCTGACTCTTGTGATCCCATGGACTGTAGCTGGCCAGGCTCCTCTGTCCATGGAATTCTCCAGGCAAGAATACTGAAGCAAGTAGCCAATCCCTTCTCTAGGGGATCTTCCTGACCCAGGGATCGAACCTGGGTCTTCTGTATCGTTGGCAGATTCTCTACCATCTGAGCCACCTGGGAAGCCAGTCAGTATACAATAGTCTGGTTAGCAGTGGCACCCCACTCCAGTACTCTTGCCTGGAAAATCCCATGGACGGAGGAGCCTGGAAGGCTGCAGTCCATGGGGTCGCTGAGGGTTGGACACGACTGAGCAACTTCACTTTCACTTTTCACTTTCATGCATTGGAGAAGGAAATGGCCACCCACTCCAGTGTTCTTGCCTGGAGAATCCCAGGGACGGGGGAGCCTGGTGGGCTGCCGTCTATGGGGTAGCAGAGTCGGACCCGACTGAAGGGACTTAGCAGCAGCAGTCTGTTTTACTTGCAAATGGAAATGATGTTTCCCAACCAGTTTTCAGAACTGATTTCAGACCCTTATCACTTCAAAAATTGGGAAAATTTCCATCAGATGCAGCTCTGGAAGAAGGAATCCTATGGCTGCTTTCTTGGAGCTGAGAGCTAGATCCAGTTTTCACTCTTGACCTTATAGCTACAAATAAAAAAAAAGCACGGGGTGGTGCAGGACCCCGTAAAAAAGCTGATGCTCCATCCCGAGAAATAGGCGAGGCTGGGCGGCAGAACTGTCAGCACTGGGCTGCAGAGTGTCACGTCTCGCGGTGCAGCAAGGGGGCCTGTGCCACGGATGCTCTTGATTAGAACTTTTGGTGGCTTCTTCCTAGAGAATCTCACCGGGGCATTTCCTGAAAGTTTTCCAAATCAGACCCACCCTTTTGTCACTACTAGCCAAAGCTGCTTTTATGGTGGAAGCTGTAATGGCAGGATTATTGCTTAGCATCTGTCACAACCAACACAGAGGATCTCTGAGAGCCACCGATCATTTGTATCAAAGTAATGAGATTGTCCTTTTTCTGAACGTGTTGCCCGAATTGTATGCTGACTAGGGGGAAAACGGCTGACTGTGGCTACAAGTCAAGCTTTAGTCTCCCCACTCCCCTCTGGAGCTTGTATAATTGATGATTCTTCCTGCCAGCATAAGTTTTTGAGCACAAAATTCATTTTAATAGCAGTTTTTGCTTATTAAACACACCACTGGTTTTTTTTTTTAATTCCTATTTACTTCCACAGCCAGAATCACAGAAGCACAAAACAAATCAACCTAATTTTGCTGTGAACTTTGCTTTTGACATCTTTCTATTTTTCAAAGAGAATAAATGTGCTGTTATTTGACTGCTCTCTTTCAGACTGAAGAAGCAGAGAGCTATTTTTGAAGCTCCTTAAATCAGAAGCTATGGCTTTTTACAAAAGCAGCCCCACAGGACATCAAGACTGTGTTTGGAAACATATGTGATAAAAAAAAAAAAAAGAAACAAACCGTAAAAATGAACTGGGATCACCTTGTAATTGGACAGAGAGGGCTTCCTGCTGCTCACCATGTTTTTTTTTTTTTTTAAAGCCATTGCTTCTGCATTTTTCACCTTTTGCTGGAAGAAACTGTATACAAAGTCTCCAATTGCTAAGCAAATCACAGCCGAGAGTCAGACCCCCTGTTTGGAAGAGACCTTTCTCCCCTCAATATTCTCTTTTATTGATGTTATGGAAAGAAATTAGAGATACACAAAGAATCAACGGTGGTTATAGTGAAAACGCAAGTCTTATACAAAAGAACCCCGAGCGAGGTCTTACCATTCGCCAACATCCACACGGGGATGACATTAGACAGCTCAATAAAGTTTAATTGTTTCACTGCTGTGCTTCCGGGCAGACACCTTGCATGCCAATGGAGGATAAGTGCCTTGTAAATAGAGTGCATTATTATTATTTTACTTAATATCACCAAATAGCTGTTATCTTCCCCAGCCAGCGTAGGAGCAGGAAAGACTGGGGTGTGGAGTGTCTGGGGAATGATGAGTCCCCCATCTCATCCCAGAATCTACTGAGACTCTTAAGGTGATAGCTTCAATAAATGTTCCTCCTCTTCAGTTCCTCCTCTCTGGAGCAAGGTCAAAAAATAATTGCTACACCCACCTTTCAGAACTCAGCACAGCAGGAGTCATTGAATATGCATATGGTTATTAACCACAAATGGTATTTATTGGCTGCCCACTATTTTAATGGTTCTGATTTAGGAACAATAGAAAGTTTTTTTTTAATATAAAGAAAGCATGATTAATTTTTTAAGGTGTTTGCCAATCTTTGAGTTGTATTTTCAAGAACAATTTTGACTGAAGTCCAATTTTGCAAGTATGCAGGCACAGAAAATTATTAACATGACAATCTGTGAGAGTCTTAGAACAAGACTCTTCAGGGGTGAATATTATGTGAGAAGGCTCAGATAGAGAGATAATATCTGATTATGTGGTGGTCTCTCCAGTTATAACTTCTTGTCAAACACACATAATAGCTAAAAGGTAAAGATGTTAGTTGAAAGCTTTCTCCTTAAAAATATTTCTCTTTGAAAAATTTGTGTATAAAGGCATGCATGAGGATTAGCAATCAGTATGAGAAAACTAAACAGGCACGGGAGTATGATAAAATACTGAAATTTATATATGGGCAATATTTTCCTTCTTCTAAAATGACTATACTGACAAAGCTTACTCTATTCTTATGAGAGGAATAGTTTTTGCCCATGTATAAGCCTAAAGAATACATTTTAAATTAGTTGTACCAAATATATTTTACAATGAAGGAGGAATAAGATGCAAAATTATGGAACAGAAAAATTCTACCCTACTTTTTTTTTAGTAGATTTTGAAATTTACTGTATTTTCCCCACACTTAAAAAAAACCCTGCTTGTGATGCTTGTGAATTACTGTTTTCATCCATATGTTTATGGCATGTAAACTCCCCTGTATGGATGGATAGACAGGAACGTTATTCTTGGAATTTGTAGACAACATGGGTACGATTTTTCACTTCACCTATTCTCAGGGAATTCTGCAAAGCCATAAATTCAATGTTAGCTGGCTAGAGTGTTTCTAGGAAAAAAAAAAAAAAAAGCCAACTTCAACATAGTGAACTGCTTGATTCCAAAGAAATCTTAGTGGCATGTTGGAAAGTGAATACATTTATCTGCCTACTGAAGGCATACCTGTTTGCTGACGGTGGAAACAGAATCAACTAGACTCGTATTCAGTCTCTGCATCACTGTTGATGCCTTATCACCAATTACTTTGGTTTTTGTTGTTCATAAATGTGTAGTGGACATGGTAAGGCTATAGAATACAATGAAAACAAGTATCTTGGACACAAAGAAATAGAGATGTTTGGGGAGAAAAAACAATGACCTTGATGAAAAATGGGGCTGAAAACCCTCTCCTACATGCTTGCAGAAGGAGTTTTTCAAAAATGCTCCTGTTTTCAGGTCCAGTTCAACTGCCTCTGCCTGTGTTTGCCAGCTATCTGTTATAGAACACTTTTCTTCCCTTTTTCCCTCCTAGCTCCATGTTTGATTGGGTTTCCCAGGTGACGGTAGTGGTAAAGAACCCACTTGCCATTGAAGGAGATGTAAGAGACACAGGTTCGACCCCTGGGTCAAGAAGATCCCCTGGAGGAGGTCATGGCAACCCACTGCAGTATTCTTGCCTGGAGAATACCTTGGAAAGAGAGGCCTGGTGGGTTACAGTCCACGGAGTCACAAAGAGTCAGACACGACTGAAGCGACTTAGCATGCACATGTTTGATTAGTTCTGAGTTCTGCTCCTGTAAGATAGACCCACCATCTTGGATATCCTTAGGAGATCTTTTATTCTTCCTTCTTATATGTGCAGATTGTCTTGGAGACAATTGTGAAGCAAGTGATTTTGGGCCCCGGGACTCTACAATGCCCTGTGTTTGCTCTTCTGATAATTAGATGGATGTCTTTTTTCAGTATCTATATGCTCTACTCTCTTTTGTTTGCTATAAATACAAAACTGAAAGAAACCCAGGGGATCCAGCTGAGCTCACAGTTCAGCAGAAGGCATCGTCACACAGAACACTGTTGTTACACCATGTGCTATCACCAGAGTGCCTTGGGGACATGAAGGACAGGGTAGCTGCATGGCTGGGAAGGTCGAGAAGGCTTCATAGAAGAGACAGCACTTGAGTTGGGTTTCTGCTAGAGAGTCAAGATCTGGTTTGTTGACTAAATGCCATTTGTTGACTCATTCCCCTTTCTTTCTATGGTTCTCACTGTTAGGGTTTGCACACAAAAAATTGAGCCAAGTGGTACAAAATTTCCTCTTAATTAAAAAGTGTGTAATAAGTGAAGGGAGGGAAAGAAAAGAGAGGTGTTTCTGTTTTGAGGGACATCAGAAATGTCTCTTTTGAGACAAATAACGCCATTCACTAAAAGAGAAAACAAAGAGGCCCAGTGGAGATGAGGCTCACCATAGTCATGTCAGCTGCCACTGCCCCTTCTGGTTTTGAGAAAGTCAGGACTGATGAGGGTTGGTGCAGCGCCATCTGAAAGGTGTCTGCCAGAGTGATGTGGGCATTTTCCTCCTCTCTGGGAGGATGCAGTAAAGCAGAAGAAGAGGATTCTCTTCTATATGCATAAAAGATGGATAGGGATTGTCAAGAGAAGTAGAAGGGAAGGAATAATCTGTGCAATGACATGAGTGTGTGAAAAATATAGAATATTTGGGGCACGAGCCATATTTGGTATGTGAGCAGAATGTGAGCAGAGTGGAAGGGAATGCAAACTCAGAAAACATTGTGAAGAGTTTGAATATTATGCCATGCAGTACCTTCATTCTGTTGGCAAAGTAGAGTCATTATAACAAGGAAGGGGCGTCTCCATATGTATCAGAGGTGGAGGGGAAATCATAAGCAGCCCATGGATAGAGACATTGGCCATGTCAAGAGAACTGAGGAGGTCCCCAGTGATGGTGGAAGGTCTCCACAGAGTCCAGAAAGCATCCCATCAATGCCAGGCTAACAAACCTAGACAGCATGATAAAAAGCAGAGACATCACTTTGCTGACAAAGGTCCATATAGTCAAAGCTAGGCTTTTTCAGTAGTTATATACAGCTGTGAGAGCTGGACCATAAAGAAAGTTGGGTACCAAAGAATTGATGCTTTTGATCAGTGGTGCTGGAGGAGACTCTTGAGGGTCCTTTGGACAGCAAGCAGATCAAACCATTCAATCTTAAAGGAAATCAATCCTGAATATTCATTGGAAGGACTGATGCTGAAGCTAAAGCTCCAATGCTTTGGCCACCTGACGTGAAGAACCAACTCATTGGAAAAGACTCTGATGCAGGAAGAATTGAGGGCAGGAGGAGAAGGGGGTGACAGGGGATGAGATGGTTGGATGGCATCACCGACTCAATGGACATGAGTTTGAGCAAACTCTAGGAGATAGTGAAGGACGGGGAGCCTGACATGCTGCAGTTCATGGGGTTGCAAAAAGTTGGACACAACTTAGCCATTGAACAGCAACAATACCAGAATCCAGAAGTAAGACAGTTACCTCTCTTCTTACCTCCCTTCTTACCTCCCTTACCTCTCTTCTGTGCACTGCTCCATTTCTGTGGAGTTAGCGGCAGCATCATGAAAGGGGAATCAGTGGTAAAGCAAGTTGGGAAAATGGGGACAGGGTGAAATCCTCCAGGCCCCCTCTCCCAATTCAGATTCCTTGGCCTGTATCAGCCCTGAGCTGGAGGAGGGGGTGATGCCATAAATTGAGTTAGAGTTTAGAGTTTGAAAATTAGGCTGGATGGGGTATTTTATTATTTGAAAATTGAGATGATTTGATAATATCTGAAAGTGATAGAGAAAGCCTTATGATTTACACAAGATTTCAGTGAGTCAGAGTGAAAAAGGATTGGTTGAATGTGTTTGCAGGGGTGATGCAAGGAGGGGATAAAAATAAGGTTTTTTTATACCTTAGTAAGTCAAGTTATTTTAGTCACCCAGTGTTAGTCATTCAAGTCACAGAAAATCTAGGTAACCAGTAGTAAATATGGATCTGGAAGAGACTGGGGAAGGAGACATCCAGTTTGGAGTTCATTCAAATTTTCTTACTCTGTTTAGAATCAGTTCAACCTATAATACTTTCTAGGTGGTATTGCAATACGCAATTCATTTTAAAATAATCCCAGTCAGAGTAATACACACACACACACACACACACACATACACACGAGTGATGTCAGCAAGACTGTCAAGTAGGAATCCTAGCCCTCACTCCCCTATAGAAACACCAATTTAAAAGCTATATATGGACCAAAATATAGTGATGAAATTTCTAGAATCCAGTTAAGAGGTTGCAGTATCCCCAGGTGAGTACGAAGCTGAGAATAGTTACATGGAAACAGTAGAAAGAGAAATTTCACTTTACCCATGTCAACCTCGTCCACAAGCCAGCACAGCACAGTGCCAGAAGAGAACATGCCATCTCGTGGCTTCCTCCTCAGGGGGAAAAAGAAGAATGGAATGTACGTTCAGTGTTCTGGTTTTAAGAGAGTTGCCTGACTGACTGATATCTGTCTTGTCTAACTTGAGGTACTGACACAGAGTTGGCATACTTCAAATGACAAGAACATTGGCTACTGAGAACTAGAGAGAGTGGGTGGCTTACTGCGGTAGAACCAGATAACGTGCAGTGCCACAGATAGACACCAGAGGGCGCAAGAGATAAAGACCTCATGAATAAGCAATTGGCAAGACTCAAGAGAAATTACAGGTAAAAGCCCAGAGACGATGCACCCTGCCCCCCAGAAGTTTTACAGGCCCCAAGGATCTCTAGTTAAGCTGATTGGCGAGAGGCTTCCCCTGTAGGAAGCCAGTCCATAAAGATTGGAAAAATTGGCTGTTGTTTTTTTTTTTCCAAATGCACAGATGCCAATGCAAAGTTTTGAGACACAAGAAATGGGAAACATGACCCCCCAAAAGAACAAACTACATCTCCAGAAACTGAGCCTAAAGAAATGGACATATATGAATTGCTTGACAAAGAATTAAACATGAAAATGCTCTATGAACTCAAGAAAATGATGCATAAACAAAATGAGATTATTAGGATTGTTAGCAAAAATATTGTACAGAAAAGAACACAACAGGTTTTGGGAGCTTAAGAATACAATAACTCAAGTGAAAAATTCACTAGAGGGATTCAACAGCAGACTTGATCAAGCCGAAGAAAGTGTCAGCCAACTCAAAGACACATCATTTGAAATTATCCAGTCAGGGAAACAAAAAGAAAAAAAAATGAAAGCCTAATGGACTTATGGGACACCATCAGAAGGAATGATATACATATTATGGGAGTCCTAGAAAGAGAAGAAAGAGAGAAAGAGACAGAAAACATATTTAAAGATACTGTATAATGGCTGAAAATTACCAAAATCTGGGGAAAGAGTGAACATTCATATTTAAGAAACTTAATGGTCTATAACTAAGATATATTCAAAGAAATCTGCAGTGAGACATGCTATAAATTGTAAAAAGTGAAAGATAAGAAGAATTTTGTAAGCAGTAAGACCACTAAAAGTGTTGGTCACATACAAGGCTATCAATATTAGACTACTGGTGGATTTCTCAGCAGATTTGCAAGCCAGAAGGGAGTGTGATGATATATTCCAAGCAGTGGAAGAAAAAAGCCCTATAAACCAAGAATAGTATGTCTGGCAAAACTATCCTTGAAAACTGAAGGATAAAAATTTCAAACAAAAGCTGAGGGAGTTCATCACCATTAGATTTACCTTACAAGAAATGATAAAGAAAATCCTTTAAGTTGAAGTGAAAGGGCACTAAACAGCAACACAAAAACATATGAAAGCTGCTTGCAAGTAAAGGTAAATATACAGACAAATACAAAATATTGTAACACTGTCTACTTGGTGGTGTATTAACTACTTTTAATTCTTGTAAAGAACTTAAAAGACAAATATGTGAAAAATAGCTATAACTATAGAAATGTTAATGGATGTCAACATAAAAAGAAGTAATTTGTGAGATCAATCCATGAAGTGTGTGTCTAGAGAAGAGAAGTGTAGAGTACTTGTATTCATTTGAAGTCAATTTGTCATTAGCTTAAAATGGATCATTATTACCATGTTTCATGTTGTCCCAGTGGTAGCTACAGAGAATACCCATAGAAGATATACAAAAGAAAATGAAAAAGAAATCAAAGCATGTAACTACAAAAAAAAAAAATCAACAAAACATGAAGAAAGACAGCAAGAGGAAAAAAGAGTAAAAAAGAAGTTGCAAGACAGAAAGAAAACAAGTTAAAAAATGGCAAAATGAAGCCCTACTCTATCAACAACTCCTTTTAATGTAAACTTTCCATCAAAAGACATAGAATAACTCAACAGATGAAAAATCACCCAACTATTAATAAATGCTGTCTACAAGGTCTTGTACATTAAAGACATATATGGTTGAAAGGGAATGGATAGAAACATATTAACATTTACATATTATAATGTATTTACATATTATAATGTTTCTAATAGATAAAAACATATTAATTTAAAAGTGATATTTCCAAGACTGAACCAGGAAGAAATAGAAATTATGAACAACCCAATTATAAGCACTGAAATCGAAGCTGTGATCAAAAATCTCCCCAAAATCAAAAGCCCAGGACCAGATGGCTTCACAGGAGAATCCTATTAAACCTTTAGAGAAGAGCTAATGCCTATCCTTCTAAAACTCTTTCAAAAAATTCTGAGGAAGGAACACTTCCAAACTCATTCTATGAGGCCACCATCACCCTGATACCAAAACCAGACAAAGACAACACAGAAAAAGAAAACTACAGGCCAATATCACTGATGAACATAGATACAAAAGTCCTCAACAAAATTTTAGCAAATAGAATTCAGCAACACATCAAAAAGCTCATACACCATGATCAAGTTGGGTTTATTCCAGGGATGCAAGGATTCTTCAATATATGCAAATCAATCAATGTGATACACCATATTAACAAATTGAAAGATTAAAAAACAAATGATAATCTCAATAGATGCAGAAAAAGCCTTTGACAAAATTCAACACCCATTTATGATTAAAACTCTTCAAAAAATGGGCAAAGAAGGAACCTACCTCAACATAGTAAAGGCCATAAAATGAAAAGCCCTCAGAAAACATTATTCTCAATGGGGGAAAAAATGAAACAATCTCCCCTAAGGTCAGGAACAAGACTATTATTCAACATAGTTCTGGAAGTCCTAGCTACAGCAATCAGAGAAGAAAAAGAAAGAAAAGGAATCCAGATCGGAAAATAAGAAGTAAAGCTCTCACTGTTTGCAGATGACATAATACTGTATGTAGAAAACCCTAAAGAGAGTATCAGATAATTACTAGAGCTAACCAGTGAATTTAGCAAACTTGCAAGATACAAAATCAATACAGAGAAATCACTTGCATTTCTGTATACTAACAATGAAAACATCAGAAAGAGAAATTAAGAAATCAGTCACATTCACCATTGCAACAAAAAGAATTAAACATCTAGGAATAAACTTATCTAAGGAGATGAAAGAACTGTACACAGAAAATTATAAGAAACTGATGAAAGAAATCAAAGACATAAACAGATGCAGAGATATTCCATGTTCCTGGGTAGGAAGGAACAATATTGTGAAAATGACTATACTACCAAATGCCATCTACAGATTCAATGTGATCCCTATCAAATTACCATTTTTCACAGAACCAGAACAAAACAATTCACAATTCATATAGAAACACAAAAGACACTGAATAGCCAAAGCAGTGTTGAGAAAGAAGAATGGAGCTGGAGGAATCAGTCTTCCTGACTTCAGATTATACTACAAAGCTACAGTCATCAAGACAGTATGGTACTGGCACAAAAACAGAAATATAGACCAATGGAACAAGATAGGAAGCCCAGAAATAAACCCATACACCTATGGGTACCTTATTTTTGACAAAGGGGGCAAGCATATACAATGGGGCAAAGACAGACTCTTTGATAAATGGTGCTGGGAAAACTGGACAGCTACATGTAAAAGACTGAAATTAGAACACTTCCTGACACCATACACAAAGATAAACTGAAAATGGATGAAAGACCTAAATGTAAGACCAGAAATTATAAAGCTCTTAGAGGACAACATAGGCAGAATACTCGAAGACATAAAGCAAGATCCTCTATGGCCCACCTGCTGGAGTAATGGAAATAAAAACAAAAGTAAACAAGTGGGACCTGATTAAACTTCAAAGCTTTTGCACAGCAAAGGAAGCTATAAGTGAGGTGAAAAGACAACCCTCAGAATGGGAGAAAATATAGTAACAAATGAAACAACTGACAAAGGATTAATTTCCATAATATACAAGCAGCTCATACAACTCAATACCAGAAAAACAAACAACCCAATCAAAAAGTGGGAAAAAGACCTAAACAGACACTTCTCCAGACATGCAGATGGCTAACAAACACATGAAAAGATGCTCAACATCTGTCATTATTAGAGAAACGCAAAGCAAAACTACAATGAGATAGCACCTCACACTGGTCAGAATGGCCATCATCAAAAAGTCTATAAACAATAGATGTGGGAGAGGGTGTGGAGATAAGGGAACACTCTTGCGCTGTTGGTGGGAACATAAATTGATACAGCCACTATGGAAGACAATATGGAGATTCCTTAAAATACTAGGAAACCACCATATGACCCAGCAACCCCACTCCTGGGCATAAACCCTGAGGAAACCAAAACTGAAAAAGACTCGTGTACCCCACTGTTCACTGCAGCACTGTTTACAATAGCCAGGACACGGAAGCAACCTAGATGTCTATAGAAAGATGAATGGATAAAGAAGCTGTGGTCCATATACACAATGGAATATTACTCAGCCATACAAAGGAAAGCATTTGAGTCAGTTCTGATGAGGTGGATGAATCTAGAACCTATTATACAGATGAAGTAAGTCAGAAAGAGAAAGATAAATATTGTATTCTAATGCATATATACAGAATCTAGAAAAATGGTACTGAAGCATTTATTTACAGGGCAGCAGTGGAGAAACAGACACAGAGAATAGACTTATGGACACGGGGAGAGGGGAGGAGAGGGTGCGATGTATGAAAAGAGTAACGTGGAAACTTACATTACCATATGTAAAACAGGTGCCCAATGGGAATTTGCTATATGGCTTGGGAAACTCAAACAGGGGCTCTGTATCAACCTAGAGAGGTGGGATGAGGAGGGAGATGGGAGGGAAGTTCAAAAGGGAGGGGATATATATATATATACCTATGGCTAATTCATGTTGAGATTTGACAGAAAGCAAAATTCTGTAAAGCAGTTATCCTTCAATTAAAAAATAAACAAATTTTTAAAAAGTGATATGTTAATATTAAAACTTCAAGTAACCATTCAAGTACCTCAATGCTAATCATCCAAGAAGAGAAAGAATGTGGGTTGATGGTTTGACTGGCACACACTGTGATGTGAGGTAGCGTGTGAACATGACTTTATATATTGAGTCCCACTCCCACACGGGCAGTGTGAGGAGGTGTTGAGACAACCAGTGAACCACCAGCATTTGAACGCTGGCTTTGCTACTTTTTAATCATGTGGCCTTGATCAAATCACTTAACCTCTTCTTGCCTTATTCTCCTCCTCTGTAAACTGGGGATAAGAATAGTACTACCTTACAGGGTCATTATGAGAATTAGAGGAGTTCATGGTTATAAATGACTTAAAATAAGCCTGGCACCTGGTGATTGCTATGTGTGTTTGTTAAATATAAATCAGCCAATAAAAAAAAAAAAACCACTTTGGGCAGAAGCTATTTCATTTTCAATTCTCTTTCAGTCCTTATGATGGAGTCAAGGAGAAAGTTTCTATCTGATGCTGAAATAACTTGAAAACTTCTCCAGTCTTTGCTAATCTCCCCCTGCAACAGAAAGATAGTATCTCAGGCGTCAAGTTTTGCCAGAAAATAGTATTGCAGCCTCTCTTAATAACATGGTTTTAGTGCCATGGAACTTCCTTTTATTGTTTGTGTCAAGGGATTCTGATTTTCCATTTATGCCAGTAATAAATAGTTTCCTTTAAAATGAAATTTAGTAAATGTTTTGAATCAACGTAAAGAAAGTCAGTCATTTATATTTAAAGAAAGCAAATGATTAAACAGAGGGCAACAAAAACAACAGCAAAAACAAGTGGTTCCTCAAAGACTGAAGTTTGGAATGATTTGGGTTTGAGCAAAGGCACAAAACTATAATTCAGAGGGAAGGAAGGACCTGGTTCTATTCATCAACACTCTGCCTTTTACATGGTTTTCACACACACTGGCCTCAAGCTCCTTCTTTATCCATTTGGGCAAAGTGCATGGTTTTGTCTGCCTTCCAAAATCACCACTCGTCTACGACACACTGTCAAATAGAAGTGGGCAGGGAGTGTAAGCACTTTGCACTGTTGCTTGAGTGGACCTCTTCTGCCGAAAAGTGTTTGGTCCAGCTATCTGAGGAGTTCCACTAATTGCCTCATTAGGCAATCTCAATGCAGAAACAATTTTTAAGTACATCAGTG
Source organism: Budorcas taxicolor (assembly GCF_023091745.1). Lineage (NCBI taxonomy): Eukaryota > Metazoa > Chordata > Mammalia > Artiodactyla > Bovidae > Budorcas > Budorcas taxicolor. The sequence continues at coordinate 31,679,026 of NC_068931.1, forward strand.
TAATTCTTGGGTATATGTAGGATTTAATGGCAGATGAAGCCAAATGAGCTGAAATGGAAAATTTATTTCTTTCTTAATAAACATTCTTAAATTCTCATTTAAAAAAGACAGTAGGTAATTCATGCTTTTTAGCAAGACATAGTCTTTCCTAAGTGGCTAATGCTTCTGAGCCATTTATAGAGACTTTGAAATATTTTCTGCAAATTATTTTAACATTTTCTGAGCATGGGATATCTAATAAAAGCTTTACTTCCTCCAAAGTTAGTAGCATATATGAATCAAAACACCATAGATACACAATAGTGTGTGATTTATATATAATGTACATGTTCATAGTGAAGACTTGGTACTTTTTAATATGCAAAGTAAAAGTTGCTCAGTCGTGCCCCATTCTTTGCAACCTTGTGGATTGTAGCTCTCCAGGCTTCTCTGTTGATGGACCTCCCCAGGCAAAAATAGTGGAGTGGGTTGCCATTGCCTTCTCCAGGGTATCTTCTCAACCCAGGGATGGAAACTGTGTGTCCTGTGTTTCAGGCAGATTCTTTACCATCTGCGCCACTGGGGGAGCTTTTAATCTATAAGGTATCTTTTAATAATTATGTTGACAATACTCCAGTATGAGTTACTAAGATAAACATTTGGTTTTACAGTTGTCTGATGTCAAAATTGTCTCCAAGTCAGGGGACAGAGAAGAATAAACACTGGTGGGGCCAGAGAGGCAATCTGCTGTCATTTCTTCGTTAATTGATCATGTGAAGGAAGAGTGACCAGGGACAAAAGCTTCCACAACCCCCTAAAACTCAGTGTGTTCTGATATCTGAAATTCCTCCCCATTTTCATCTCATTGTGTCTACCTGGTCTCCAGCACCTAATGACTTCACACCAAGATCGTTGCTGCAGTCTCCAAACTGGCCCCTTGATGTTAGTCTCTCTCCACTTCCACCCCTGCTCTCGGCTTGCTCTCTGTGGGGCGCAGTCCTGTCCCCACCTGCATCTCCTTCCTCTGAAATCTTCTCTGGTTCCCCACTGCCTTAGGATGGAGTCCTGCAGCCTGAGACTTGCTTTCATCATATGTAGGAATCTGGCTTCAGCTGTTTTCCAGCATGTTTTTTCTCTTCCTAACACTGCACTCTCTGCTCCAACAAGGCTGTTCTGGAGTTCTCATCCTCCTCCTCCCCATTGGATCTTGCTCCCAGGCTTCTGGGGCTGACTTCCTACTCTGTGTCCTTCTTTATCATCTGCATTCCACCGTCCATTAAGACAAAGCCTGGGTTCTACTTCCAACCACTGCAGCTTTTAAGAGCAAAGCCAGTCCTCTCACTCAGCTGAATCTCTTTTCAGTGGTATTTTCTTTCTGTACCATGGATTGCTAGTTAAAGTTTTATGTGTTTATTGCCAAGTCTTTTTAAAAAAATAATTTTATTTATTTATCTTTGGCTATGTTGGGTCTTCTTCGCTGTGCAGGCTTTTTTCCAGTTGTGGCGAGTGGTGGGGCTGCTCTCCAGCTGCAGTGTAGGGGCTTCTTTTGTTGCAGAACATGGGCTCTAGGGCTCGCAGCCTTCAGTAGTTGTAGCTCCCCGGCTCTTAGAGCGCAGACTCAGTAGCTGTGGCCCAGGGGCTTAATTGCTCTGCAGCATGCGGGATCTTCCCGGATCGGGGATCAAACCCATGTCTCCTGCATTGGTGGGTAGACTCTTTACCATTGAGCTTTTGTATTAGCTCTGAAGCTACTAAGAGCAGAGACATCTCACAGTATTGGCTGTGCCTTGTGTATGAGAGCTGCTTATATGCTTATACACTGGTGTACAGGTGTGTAAGTCAGTTGATTAAGTAATCAATCATTTCATTAATTAGGGCTTTGCTAATTTGGTTTTGTAAAATGATCAGCTGCCATTTTGGACAACTGTTAGAAACTTCTGAATTTTTGAAGCGATTTCTGGGAAATATATGGTCTGTTACAAGAACTAGATTTTTGTGTTTGTCTTAGTTTTGAGTTTCTGTGGAATAGAACACAGAATGGTGGAAATGGGGATAGTCAATAAATGCTGAAAGAAAGAACCAGTGAATGGATGACTGAGCAATGAGTTTGGTTTTCTGTTCTTGGTCTGCTCCTTAGGCCACCTTGTACATAAGACTTCTCTGTTCTATGCCTAAAACAGTTGATCATGAAATCATGTACAGATGCCAACTTTGTATTCATAGAAATATCTTTGACTAATAAAACATGTTAACCTTCATTATTATTGCAACCAAACCAATAAAAGATCTTTATGATCATATTGCTGAAATTGTTACTATCTACCACAAATGTATATTGGGGTCATAAAAAGAAAATTACCTGTTTTGGGATGGGATCTGCTATTTGACAACTTACTTTGAAGATATATGTATGCCCACTGCTGGTAGAAGAATAAATTGATAGAGGCTTTCAGTTTATTAAGTTAGCAATATAAAACAGTCAACTTTAAAAGGCTGAATCCTCTGATCTCATAATTCCATTTAATAGAATTACAAAATAATCATGAATGTACACAGAGATTTAATGTTGAAAATGTTCATCTCAGCCATTGTTCCACATACAAATAATTGGAACCTGTAAAAATACCTGATCATAAATTGAACAGATTGGGTAAATAATCTTTGATATAATGGAACATATGCATTTATTAAAAATTTTAGGATTTTACATAGTAGTTAATAAAATGATAAGAGATCCATGAAAAACTATATTATTAAATGGAAAAAAAGTGACAAATAGTATATAGCCAATGATTCATCTTAACACAATAAATTATATGTGTATATTATATACATACATATACACCGACCCCAGTATGCTAAGAATACTTATTAACGGCTGGAAGGCGGAATTACGTGAGAATTTTATTCTTTTTTGTATATATCTGTATATTCTAAATTTTTAGAATAGACATGCTAGTTTGAATATATCCCTACTATATATAAACTAGATAGTGAATAAAGACCTATTGTAGAGAACAGGGAACTCTCCTCAGTACTCTGTAGTGGCCTATGTGGGAAAAGAATCTAAAAAAATAGCAGATATATGTATTTGTATGACAGATTCATTTTGCTGTGCACTTGAAACTAGCTCAACATTGTAAATCAACTATACCCCCCCAAATTTAAATATATATATGTATATGATGTGTGTGTGAAAAATAAAAGAATATGGACATTTACTTAATGTTTTATTATCAATTTTAGTATATGTGCTGCTGAAGCGAGCACAACTTAATGTTTTATTATCAAGCGACTTTTATTTCTTGGCTCATCATATCATGAAATGACATATTATTGCCAAACAAATACTTTAATAAAGTTCTGAGAGAAAGGTAAAACTACTCTGCCCTCAAAGAGCTTCAAGTTTTTAGCAATCTTATGTAGATCTAGGCAGTCAAATTTAGGAGATAAAAAATAAAGTGTAAGCACACAAAAGTTTATTTTTTTAACATGGTCTTTTATTGTACCTTTGCAAAAGATAGAGATACATAGATGCCAAAAATATAATTCCAGGGAGAGAATTCTGATACTTGTAACAAATATATTCTAAAATAGAGTTTACTGCAGTTGATAAAAGCCAAGGATCAGCTTCCTCTGGGAGGCAGATGGTGACTGTTTTCAATTACCTGGAGGGGCTTTGAGACATGGGGGATTCAATTTTTTGCAACCCAGAAATTTCAAATGCAGTCGGGACAAATAAAAAAAATACTATACATGTCACTTGCTCTTTCTTCTTTTCATGCCTCTTCCTCTGTGTCTTTTCTCTTTTCTTTGGCTCTCTTGTCTTTCATCCTCTGCCTTTTTCATCCTCTGGCCTCCTAGAAATGACTGAGTAAATACCCACCTGAGCGAAGTACTCATGCATGACTAAAAAACAATAATTACCCTCCTTTTTCTAACTTCTTGTCTTGCTGACATCTTTTATCAAGGTTTAGGTTTGAGGAGCCCAGTTTTCTCAGAGCGAAGTTCCACCCTGATTGAAAGTTAGCACTTTGAGGGGGACACTCACACTTTCCCGTCACTAGGGGATCATTTTGTGTAATGACTCAACTGACCTTTTATCATTTACTTACAGTGAACCCAATTCTTCCCAGACTATATGATGAGAAGAGTCTCAGAAGAGAACTATGGAAGTTCACCTTGGGCAGCTTTTCTGGAGGGCAAAAATGTAAGTGAAAAATGTTACTCTCGTCATCCCTTTCTTTGTTTTTCCTCCCAGCTCTATTAAGATGTAACTGACACGTAACATTGCATACATTTAGGGTATGCGATTTGGTATACAATTGCGAAATGCTCACCACAATAAACACACCCTTTTGTTGTTGTTGTTGTTGTTGTTAGGGAGAGGACCTTTTAAGATCTACTCCACTAGCAACTTTCAAGTATACAGTACAGAACTGTTACTTATCTTCTCTTCCTCATGCTTTGCTAGCAGTTGCCTCTCTTAGCCGGGAGGATCCGATTCATTATTTACTTGTCTCCTTGCAATATGGCAGGATTTTTTTTCAGCAGAAAGACTGGAGAAGATGGTGGTGGGGCAAAGCAGTTCAGAAACACTGAGAAACAGCAGGTTCCAGTTTGGTCTTTTTAAGGTGTTGTTGCGGTTGTTGTTTAGTCGCTCCGTCGTGTCCAGCTCTGCGACCCCATGGACCGTAGCCTGCCAAGCTCCTCTGTCCATGGGATTTCCCAGGCAAGAATACTGGAGTGGGTTGCCATTTCCATTTCCAGGGGATCTTCCCGACCCAGGGATGGAACCCGTGTCTCCTACATAGGCAGGCAAGTGGTTTACCACTGAGGCAGTTGAGATCACCTGCAATATCATGAGTGCCACAAAGGGGGTTAAGTGGCCACAGAGGAAGGAGACAGATGGAGAAACAGGAATATCTGATATGAGAAGCCAGGAGGACTTCTATCTGTATGGAAAATGGGAGAATCAGAAATGTCAGAGTGTGCAAGCCATACGAACAAGTGACAAGTGACAAAATGTAGCCATTTACCTCAGAAAGAAAAGGAAGTCTCTTGCTAGTAATAGTAGACAAAGAAGAGCTTTTCTCAACTGAGAAGAGCCTGAAAGCAATTTGTCTTGGTAAGTTCAATTCACTCATCTCAACACCACTTGCCTTCCACCTGGATCCTTGCTTTCTTGCTGACACTGCACGCCATCTGCAGTCAGCGGTTGAACTGCATGATACAGAGACTAAGCTCACTGGTGGAACACGGTTGCCCTGCTTTTGCAGAGGGCCGTGCGGGCTTCCTTCGGCCTCTGAGAATCCCAGCACATTGCTGGGAAAGCTTAGGGTTAACATTTCCCGCATTGAGAATGGTGTCACTTAGGCTCTTAGTTCCATCTATTTACACAGTGGGAAGCTTTGCATTTGGTTGTAAAGAAGAAATGCCCCAGTAGGTTTTCCTTCTCTGCAGAGAAAGTGTGCGTCTGGCCTTTTGTGGGTCAGACAGAAAGCAGCGGGACAAACTGAAGGAAAAGGGACTCCTCCCAGGTGTCCTTGACCAGGGCCTCTAAGGAGGAGCCAGAATTCCCCATTGTCTACAATGTATATTTAATCCTGCTTTATTCTACATCAAACTGATAAATGTTGATATATTCTTTATGTTATTTACCTATCTGTTTACTCTGCTGTGATTTTTTCCCCCCTCTGGGATTTGGACGCATGAATTACTGTTTTCCTTAGTTGCTTTAGGCATTTCCCATTAGGCTTCATTTTTCTAAGATCCTGGCATGCTCACTGGGGCTGAGTTTGGAAAAGTACTTGAGGAAGAAGAATCTAACAGAAGTGAATAGGAATGGAAGAGGGTCAGCAGTAGAGCACCTAGGGTTGGAGGCCAAGTAAGTCAGAAATAGTTCAGAAAAAGTGAACTGGAAGCCAGCCCTGTGATATTATTTTGACTCTCTCCAGCATGGTGTTTGAGGTTAAATCAAAGCCCATTTTGCTTAGGAGGGATGGCACTACTGGATCTGAGAGCATTGAGCAGTCCATACAATTTGGGGGAGTGATAAATGTAAAGGTTCATTGCTGTTGCACAAAACCATCATTGTTATTTTAAGCTAAAGTTTCATTTGGGCTGAAAGAATTGTCCATTCCCTGGAAATAACTGCTGTAGCCACGGCCGGCACCCGTCAGCAGGAATATCTGCCAACTGCTTTCCTTGGGGAGCAGTTCTGTGTCTTGGGGAAAGCACAAATTTTATTTTATTATTTTATCTGGCCAGCATCCTTGTTTAAAGGGAGCAGTGGTGGATATGGGAGTGTCTTTTTGTTTTGTTGTTGTTGTTTAGAATGATGGTTCACAAACTTCAGCAAGTATACAGATCACCTGGGACCTTGTTAAATGCAGGTTCTGGGGCTCCACTCTAGAGACTCTGAGTCAGTGGGATTATAGTGGCACCAAGGACTCTGCCTTTTTAACCAAGACCTTAAGTGATGATTGTCAAAGTGATGTGCAGACCACACTTTGAGAAACATTGGCTTGTGAATTTTAAACCAGGTTCATCTCATGAGAGAAAGAAGTCTCTTCTGATTTCTAACTGAAAATCCATTTATACAGTTAGATTTCTGTAGCTACTCCTTCGCCTAAGTCTGGCAGAACAGTGATGTTCTTAGTATGGTCCTCACCAAGAGATGTCATGACAAAATGCTTCACATGATTGTATCAAAAACAAATAAGTGTTGAGTGTGGGCATCTTTTTCCTCCTCTCCTTCCTGAATTCAGAGTGCTCCAGGGCCGCAGCATTTGCCTGGTCAATGAAGATGTCAGCTTAGACGCTGCTCTGTCCTGGTCATGGGCCCTCCTTTGAAGTATGGGGTCTCTTTGCAATGGGAACTGAAAATGTGGAGAGATTTCTTAAAAAGTTCAGAATTTTTGCCTCTGAATTACTTGATGTAGAATTATTTTTGTCCCGATACCAAGTGTTACTCTTGCTCCTTCTTGTTTTTTTGATACTAGAGTTTTGTTTAATGGAAAGTTACACAATGGCAAAGTGAATCAGACGCTTGCAAACATTTTAGTGTAGAAAGAGATGTCTAGGTGGACACTGCGAAGTGCTTGTAATGCTGAAGGTTTTGTTGGGAAAAGCCCTGGACCTAGAAGCTGAAGCCCCAGGTTTATGTGTTTATAAAAGGCAGTCAGTCTTTTATCTCTTTGAGGACTTTCACTCCAGGGAGAACAGGCATATTCTACCATATCCTAGGCCCCACCGTATCCTAAGCCCCACCATGAGCTGCTCGACTCTGGGCAAGTCATGTTCCTTCTCAGGGACTCCATTTCTCAGCTGCAAATCAAGGATGATAAGAATCTACTGTGTAGGTAATTGTAAGGATAAAGTAGGTGTACAATGCTTAGTGGATATCAAAAATTCAGAAAACAGTATAATTATTTTATTTAAAAAATAACCCTAGGTCCAAATGTTGACATTTATCAACTATATGACAAACGGCAAGTCATGTCACCCTGGACCCAAAATGAGGAGAACACTGCCCACCTGGTTCAGGTGGTAAAAATGGAGTGAATGAGCTAATTCAAATGAGGGCACTTTGTGGAAGAATACCACCACCCACAACCTATCATTATTTATGAACTTCTCTGAGACATGGAATACTGGATTACAGGGTCTTTTGTAAACATTTGGGGCCTCAGTTTACCATTTGAAAGGACACTTGTGTAAGGGGCTTGGTGCACAGAAGGGGCTCATCAAATATTTATTCCTTAGTGAATAATTTTCTGGCCACTCAGCTATTAAGGGACTGTTCCTCCTCTGAACCCTGAACAAGGACCTGTGTGCAAATATCGTAAATCCTTGACATAATATATGTCACATTAAGGGGATTAAAACTTCTTTTATACATTTTTGCATAGATGCTGTGTGTGTACATGCTAAGTCACTTCAGTCATGTCCAGCTGTTTGTGACCCTCATGAACTATATCTTGCCAGGCTCTTCTGTCCATGGGATTCTCCAGGCAAAACTATTAGAGTGGGTTACCATGCCCTCCTCCAGGGGATCTTCCCAACCCAGAGATCGAACCTGGATCTCCTGTGTCTCCTGCACTGGCAGACAGGTTCTTTGCCACTAGCTCCACCTGGGAAGCCCTCACATAGATGCTATTCCTCTGCAAACTAGTTAGTTTAATCTCATTCGAATAGAAATGGGAAACTTGGGGCCCTGCTTCAGTATCCTTGAGTCTGTAACCCTTCTCTGACCTTTACCTGTCAACACTAGCCATCCCAAGGGGAACCATCCTTAGACATCACTCCCCTCCCTCCCGGCCCTGAATCCCATTTATTCTATTCTCTGGGCAGTCTTGGATATCAGGAAAACCCAGATGTTTAATAACAAGTGTTTTTGAAGCTGTTGATAATGAAAGACGGGGAGGTCTCAAGAAATCGTGGAATGGAAAGCCCGTTTATTCCAGCCCTGGTCTTATTCAACATCCTGCCTGCAACCCCCCACCACACTTCATTTTTATCTGCCACAGTAAACGTGCTGCGGATACCTGTGGACAGACACCCAGGCCAGGAAAAGGCAGTGTTTGTGCACTCATCTTCTAATAAGGTCAAAGGCTCAATGTATTATACAGCTCCGTGGGCAGCCAGACTCATTAGAGCAGGCGTGGGTGTGGGGTCTGTGCAGGATACTCAGAGCTGGGGGCTTGATTTGGGGACTATGCTTAGTGTGTGTCCAGGCTTCTCTCCACAGAACCTGAACTGGGTGTGTGTTGGGGGAAGCACTGAAGTCTCCGAGCACCTGGGAGCCCCCAGGGCCCCTTGCCCTTCTGAATCTGAGGTTGGGTGTCTCCCCAAGGTTAACTGAAGCTGGAAGCAAAGCAAAATGCAAAGACCCTGGTGCGGTTTGCAAACCCCTGGTCTCGTTCCTTTACCAAATCCTGCTGCTACCACCTCCCAGGCTACGGGTGGGTTTTCCGGCCAAGCACAGGCTGTAGAGGGCAGGTGAGGAAGGGCGTTGCGGAGGAGCAGAGCCCAGCAGGTTGTATTTTGGTGCATGGAATGAATAGCGTGAGGCACGGAGCTCAAGGCCAAAGCCTGACAGGCCTGACAGGCCTGATTGTCATCTGTGTGAGCCATGCTCGGCGAGGGGAAGTGACTAGGCGAGTGATTGATTTGTTTTGCTGAGGCGCCTTTGTGGTCTTCTGGGTGGATTTCTGGCCCCACCTCTCAGCCTCAAAGCCCTTGCTTTGCCTGCTGTTGCTTTTTTATTTGGGGGTAATGAAAATTTGTTCTAAGCCTTCCCTTTCATCTGTACGTGGCAGGCTGTCACAGAGAAACGAGCCATTCTGCAGCCTCACTCCTGTCCAAATTGCTAAATGTTTTTTTCCAATTGCTTCCCTAATGGGCCGGGATAATGGGAGCGGCATGCTCTCTGCCCACGCTGGAGATGCCAGCGCAGTTGTCCAGCACACATGTGTGGTGGGCACCGGGCCCCTCTGCCAATGGCCGGCCAGCCCCTCGCAGCTGAGCGCCAGCTCGTACACCTGCCCCTTGGCCCTGAAGGTGCCAAGGGCTCAGCACCCAAGGAAAGGGCTCCTGACCTGGCCCTCATGGTGTGGCCATCCCCGCAGGTGAGGCTTGCCAAGACAGCGAGGGGTGGTGGGCAGTCCAGGCCAGAGCCCCAGACCCGGGGCTGCTAACGGCTCAGCCAGGCCAGCTTTTTATGGACTCCAGTTGCTGCCTTTCAGAGGGGCTGGCCCCACAGCTCCCCACGGCCGGCTGTTCCATGGGCTGGATGCTCAACTGTGGCTGACCCACAGCTTTATGAGCCTAAGTGCTTATCCAGGAACAGAAGTGAGGAGGTTGTATGTGATAAGAAAATAATTTGCCAAAACTGCAACAATAAAGAGGGCCTGGTGGGATCTCTTAGGGGATGAATAGCCCCGAGCAGCTGCAGATTTCTCTCTGCTTTCACAATTATTTTCATTTTTACAACAACTAAAAGCTAAATGCTTCGTACACGCCTGGTGAATCTTGCTTCGGCTTCCAACCCAACCCTTCCTTCTCTTTCTGGGAATCTTCACATCCTCACAGCCTGGACAGAGTGTTCCTTGGCATCGAGGCTCCAGCCGGTCCTCTCCTTGGCCTGCTGACAGCTGCGGCATGGCTCTTTCTAGTGTCGCCCCCCGCCTCCCAGCCCCACCACCCCCAACAACCCTCTCACACAGAGCTCCAGTTGTACCCTCTGGGGCTGCAGAACAGGTGCTCCTATGACTGAGTTCTGGAGGCTGGGAGTTCCTTGTAAATCACAGCAGTTGCTCCATTGACAAGGGACTTGCGTTCCTGTTGAGAACAAACAAGGCAAGCATATTCCTGCCTCTTCACGTGCTTCCTGTATATGGAAGGCACCCTCCAGGAAATACCCACTCCTTCTTTTGGCAGTGCTGAGTGTTACCGTCGGTTGCATTTTTAAGCATCCGACGCTATGCACCTTGGCTATATCATGTAGAAGGCAGGCCTTCCCATTCCACTGAACAGGTCCAGATCTTGGCTCCATCAGAAAAGAACCATGTGACCTAAATCCTTGTCTCCTTGCGGTGAGGATAAACTCTCAACCACCTCACTGCCCTATAGATGCTCTTATTAAAGGAAATGAGAAAATAAACATAGAGCCCTTGACAGGGTGCTTGGCACCTTATTAACACTTAACACATGCTAGCTGTAATTACTGTATTTTTCCCCCCAATCACTATCTATCTAGTTTGGAATATACATGTGCAACCAGAATGACAGCAAGAGAAAGCATGTATGTGTCAAAGGAATCTACTGAATGATGAAGACCACAAGAGCTTTACTAGAGATAGAGGCCATCACTAGGGGACAGTTTCCCGTTTGTCTCACAATGAGACTCTCCTGGAGATTATGGTCCATTCAGTCAGGGTTGGGCCTTGGAAGCCTTTATGGCTATGAGAACATTATTTACAAAGATAATACATGAAAAGCACCATCCAGAAGAGGTATTATATGAGCCACATGTGTACTTAAAATTTCTCCTAGTTGCGATATTGCAGAAAGTAAAATAAGAAAGGTAAAATTAACATTAATAATGTATTTTGTTTAACTCAAAATATTTAAACGGTATCATGTCAACATGTAACCAATACAAAAAATTTTCACAAGGTATTTTGCATTCTCTTTTTCAAATTAAGTTTTCAAACTCTAGTGTGTACACTTTTAGCATATCTTATTTTGGCCCCTAAAATTTCATCACAAACATTTGATCTATATTTAGGATTCATAAAATTTACAGTTGAAAACAGTAGATTTGCATATCCAAGTTGTCCCAAATATGCTTAAGAGTTTCCCAATAACTGAATCCAGTATTCATTTTAAATGAAATTAAAATCAGTAATTCAATCCTTCAGTCCCAATAACCACAGTAACTCAGGAGTCACATGTGGCTGGCTGGTGGCTACCATATAGGGATGGCACAGATCTAGACAGTTAATAATTTACGGTAATCGACGCCCTTTCTCCCTTATTATGTAAAGATTTTAGAGTCAAGGGAGGATCCCAGTCAAACAGCAAAGTGTTTAGTGGGAGCAGAAGTTCTGTGTCAGGAGCAGTGGAAAGTGACTCTAGTGAAGGGGAACAGACCAGAATCTAGGTCAGTGTTGTCCTAAGCCAAGGAGTTCAGAGTTTATGGAAGAGTCAGCCCACATCAAAGATGGCTTTTGAGTAATAGAGTGGTGTGTATTACAGAGGTATATATTAAAGCATGCCTCAAGATTAACTTGACTGGGTTTACTGGGACAGGTAAGAGAATGGAAATGTGAGGATCAGTTGATAGCAATAATATTAGAAAGGAACTTACATGAAAAATACAACAAAATTAAAATAGAATGTTTCTGATGGGAGAGGTTGGGAGAAGAGAGAGTAATTTAGGACTTTTTAAAGCTTTTTTTTTTTTTAAGTGAATGAATAAATATAACACTGCAACTAGGGAAGTCTAGAAGGAAAGCTGGTTCTGGAAAAAGCTTAGCTCAGCTCGAAGATTTGGACTCAGTGTTAGGCTATCTAAATAGATGACTTCACACTGTAATCATATATTCTACAATATAGAATAGACAGAGTAAAACCGAAGGCCAAGATGTAAAGCTTGGAGAATGTCAAGGACACAGATTCCGTTCACAGGAGCAAGCAATCTAGCAGCAGAAAGAGAATCAGAACATTAGTGCTATGAAAGTCAGAGGAATAAAGAGCTTCTGCAGGAAGGAAGCTGTCAGCAGTGGGGGAAAGGGAATATAGTAGGGTTAAAGGGAATGAAGACTGAGAACTGGAGCTAAGAATTAGGATATCAATAAAAATATGGAGAGGTCAATTTTACCAGAATGATGGAGAGTAGAAGAAATATTGTCAGGAGATAGGGAGTGAGAAAGTTACTTTAAAGTAGAACTGCATTTAGAGCTTGGGAAGTTACTACGAAATAGTAGATACGGCCTCAGGACTCAAGGGACCATTGGGTACACATTTTACCCAAAGTCACTCATCTGATGGCTGGGATTTTAGGCAGAGGTGGAGGCAGTGAGAGGATATTATCTAAGTAGTAAATGAGCCTTGCAGTCTTTGCTAACTCATACTGTGGGTTTTGTCTCTGATGAGGCAATTCTTCCCTCTCATTTTCAGTGGTCTGTCGCAACCTACCAAAGCCCTCAAGGAGTTTTTGTAATTCTGCCTTCTCTGTTATTAAGTTTTCCTTTCTCATTCAGAAAAGTTCAATGTTACCTATGCAATTTTACAATAAGATTCCAAAGTTCCCTTTTGTTGCATTCATTCATTTATCCATTCTTTCTTTCAACAAATTTTAATAGAGTTCCCATGACATACCTTGTTCTAGAAATTCAAGATACGGTGGTGAAAAAGTTTTCTTCTTTTGTAGAACTGTTAAAGTAGATGGATAGATAAGCGTATAGTGTAAGATGATTTTGTAATAATGATGTCTTGGGGCTAGGAATCTGAACTAGAGAGTTCAGATAAAGAACACCTTCTGAAGGAAGTGATATTTGGGTTCATTCCTAGGTGACAGGAAGGAGTTAACCATGAAGATTTAGGGAAGGGGTGGGGATGGGAAATAAGCGCAAAGCTTAGCATCATCAAGGAGTTGCAAGAAAGCTAGTGTAGCTGGAACAGAGAGAGCAAAATGAAAATAGACTGGAAATTTACTTCTTTTAAAAAAATATTATTTATTTGTTTGGTTGTGTCAGGCCTTAGTTATGTCACATGGGATTTTTCGTTGCGGTGCACAGATTCTCTAGTTGTGAGGCACAGGCTTAGTTGCTCTGCCATGTGTGGGATCTTAGTTACCCAACCAGGGATCAAATCCAGATCCCCTACATTGCAAGGCAGATTCTTATTTTTATTTTATTTTTAATTGGAGGATGATTGCTTTACAATGTTGTAATGGATTCTGCCCCAGAACAACACGAATCAGGCATAGGTATACGTATGTCCACTCCCTCTTGAACCTCCTTCCCACCCCTCTTGGTTTTCACAGAGCACCAGGTCAAACTTCCTGTGTTATACAGCAAATTCCCACTGGCTATATATTTTACATATGGTAATGCAAATGTTTCAAAGCTACTCTCTCAGTTCCTCCCACCCTCTGCTTCCTCTGCTGTGTCCACAAGTCTGTTCTGTTTATCTGTGTCTCTATAGCTACTGTGCAAATAGGTTCATCAGTACTATTTTTCTAAATTCCATATACATGTGTTAATATACAATATTTCTTTTTCTCTTTCTGACTTACTTCACTCTGTATAGCAGATTCTAGATTCATCCACCTCACTAGAACTGGCTCAAATGCATTCCTTTCTATGGTTGAGTAATATTCCACTGTACATATGTACTACAACTTCTTTATCCATTCACTTGCCGGTGGACATCTAGGTTGCTTCCATGTCCTAGCTATTGTAAATAGGGCTACAATGAACACTGGGGTACATGTGTCTTTTTGAATGGATTCTACTGGGTCATATGGTAGTTTTAGGGCTTCCAGGTGGCTCAGTGGTAAAGAATCTGCCTGCCAGTGCAGAAGATGCAAGAGGTGTGGGTTTGATCCCTGGGTTGGGATCCTCTGGAGGAGGAAATGGCGACCCATTCCAGTATTCTTGCCTGGAGAATCTCCTCTGTCCAGAGGAGACTGGCGGGCTACAGTCCATGGGATCATAAAGAACTGGACGCGACTGAGCAACTGAGCACAAACACAAGGTAGTTTTATTCCTAGTTTTTAAAAGAAATCTCCACACTGTTCTCCATAGTGGCTTTACCGATTTACATTCTCGATCAAGGCAGATTCTTAAATGCTTGACCACCAGGGAAGGCACGGAAGTTTACTTCTGAGAGATAGGTGTGGCTGGGTCTTGTTAAGACAGGACGCCAGGCAGTCTGAACTTTAAGTGCAATACGAAGCCCTTGGGGGCGGGGTGGTTTAGAAATGAAATAACTTGGTCTATTTATGTTTGTAAAAGATGATATTAACCACATGGATTAGTGGGAGGGGTTGACAAAAATGTAAGCCATTGGAGGTTTGTGATCGGGGGGATGACATGATTGCCTGAACTGCCCAGTCGGGCATGGATTATGGTGGAGCTAGGAGACAAGAATAGAGACAGAGAGGGCATTATATTGCAGTAATCAGGGTGGGAAAGATGATGAGAATTTACACTGGGAAAGGAGCAGCAGAGGTGACGGAAGTGGACAAAGAAGAGATTCACTTTGGAGTAAGAGCCAACGGCATTGGCTGAAGGATTGGATGTCTGAAGTCAATAAGGAGCCTAGGCTATTTTATTTTAGCAAATTGATTGGATAGTTGTATCTCAGGATACAGCCCCAGGACAAATGCTCTCATCGTTGTGATCTTTGTACTGCCACTACCAAGAAGGGCCCATTGTTCCCAGGAAATCAACCAAGATCATTTAAACTAGAAGTGTAAGTAGGAAAAAGGGTTTCAAATGAGTCGTAGTCATATAGAGGCTTATTATATCATCTCAATATTTCTGAATATTAGAAAATATCTTTAATTATTTTTTTAAATAGAATGACATAAAGACTTCCTCTCAGCCAGTTGTACCAATTAGAGGAATAAGAGTTTTTCCCTGATTTTTTGAAATAAATACCCACTGGGGAACTTGCTTGAAGTCCTAGGTAGAAAAGTCCCTTCTTGGCCCACTGAGGTACTTTCAAGGGCAAACTGCAGCTGTGGTTTAACAGGTTTACACGCTTCTCCCCAGCTCATGTCTGGAAGAGAGAAAATTAATAGTAGGGGAATTAAATGGCTACCAATTTGTGAGCACCCTGTCCTAATACGTTTATTGATTTTGGGTTCCGGTTTAGTGCTTGAGCTGTCTCTATTCATCAAACTTTCCACATAAGGGCATAGATCATCTTGGGAGGGGGAGGGGAGCTAGCCTGCCAGGACTGGAGATGGAAATGTAGAGACTGTGGGTTCAAATCCACATTCCATGCAGATTGACCTGGGACTCTGAGTAGCAGTCTATCTGCTGTTTTAGTGTCCCCAGTAAAGATAATATTGATCACTGATTACCTCATAGTATATTTAAAGATGAATTTTAAGTCACAACATCGAAAGACAAAATAGTACCCACTGCTAATATTTAAAGAAGGACCACATACACAATAGAATGTTCTTCCTAATTTTTAGATTGCTTTGTATCTCAAGGGAGATGTTAGGATGGGTGGATGAGAGCTAGGAGATATATCGTCTGCTGAAAGACATTAACAATTCCTCAGGTAGGTCCAGGATGCTCTGTACATAAGGGTGATCAAGGAAATTTCCCACATCCTTCTTCTGATAAAACTGTTTGCTCTTGTGAAAAGTCTTGACAGTGGGGAGATCAGGAAATTATAACATTAAGAGGTAATTAGTGGAGATGTATCTCTAAATGAAAGATAGTAATTAAAAGTGCAACGTAAAACATTAATGCCATTTTTGAGGGGTTGAGGTTGTGATTAAAACACTCCATCTAAGAATTGGGTGATCACTGTAGAGTTATAATTATCAGGTGCAAAATAGTTTTATTTTGGTTTACTCCTAGTACACTAGACACACCTCATGGAGTAATAAGAAATTATGGTTCTATCCTTTGTACCAAATTGACCTGGTACAATATGTATTCACATTTAACCAGAAACATTTCTTATTCTTAATGAACAGAGCTTTCTTGGGGTGAAGTATTTGGCAATACCTATGAAGAATCTTAAAAAATGTTTTAAGACTGGATCATTCTTTGATTCAAGCAATTAGAGACACAAAGGTGTAAATAAAAGGATAGTTAATGAAATACTGTCTATGGAAAAACTGACAACTTTTTTTTTATAATTCTAGTAGTAGATGACTTATAGAATAAGTTATGGTTTGTATACACAATGGAATGCTACACAATCATTAAAAATGTACATTGAGTACAATTAATGATATGGGAAACTGTTCCTGTTATAATTACAATATTAAGTAATAAAAGGAAGTTCTGGAACTATGTATACATATCAAAATATGTTACATGGCTCAAATGTGTAAAACAGAATATATGTTTATAATACAGATATACATATAGATAATATACCCATGTCTATAGTATATACAATACATGTATATTATATATATATTCATGGAATACATGTGTTTATGTACACATATGAACATATATATAAATATATGTAAATGTTTCTGTATATATATGTGTGTATGTGTGTATACATATATAGAAAAAAGTTGGAAGCAAATATACCAAAAAGTTACTGTGATACAGTCGATGGTGAAATTATAAATGGAGTTTTCTTTATATGCCAAAATTTTAAAAATAAGCATGTTTTATTTTTACAATATAATGTTAGTATTAATTCTTAAAACACTATTGACACTACCGTAAAAAACAATATTGTAAAGTCAAGCTTTGGGTGCAGCTACCCCAAACTTGCACATTTATCATGTGACCACTTGTTTATTTACCCATATGTGATCCTTTTTAATGTCAGAATTTTGTGAGACAGATTGGTGCCTCATCTCTGCAAAGCCAATTCTACTTGCTCAAGGAGAATATTCCTTGTTTATGCTGCAGGCAAAACAACTAGTATTTTTTTTAAACCTCAGGTCTATTGTGAAAATGAGCCATCTGTGGCAGCCGTGGTGTTTTTCCCAACCTAATAGCACCTTTCAAACTGAACTCTTGGGCTTTTCCAGGCGCTACTGACAGCTGCGGAATGATTATGTACATTTTTGATATAAGCTGTTATAAGATGGAATACTAAGAAATCTTGCATATATATGTAGTATGGGGAAAGAAAAATGAGAATAAAGCCAACCTTGTGGTTTGGTTTCTAGAGTCCACAAGACTATCTTGCTGAGTAATGCTTGGTTGAGGTAACATGGCCCCATGACATAACTTCATCACTTTAGAAGTGGGAGCGAAGTCTTCCCCATCAACACTTTCTGGAAATATGTAAGAGGCACATAGTATGTGAGTACATAGTAGGTACACTCAGTTTAGTTCAGTTCAGTCATTCAATCGTGTCTGACTCTTTGCAACCCCATGAATTGCAGCACGCCAGGCCTCCCTGTCCATCTCCAACTCCCGGAGTTCACTCAAACTGATGTCCATCGAGTCGGTGATGCCATCCAGCCATCTCATCCTCTGTTTTCCCCTTCTTCTCCTGCCCACAATCCCTCCCAGCATCAGGGTCTTCTCTAGTGAGTCAACTCTTCGCATGAGGTGGCCAAAGTACTGGAGTTTCAGTTTTAGCATCAGTCCTGATGAACACCCAGGACCGATCTTTAGAATTGGCTGGTTGGATCTCCTTGCAGTCCAAGGGACTATAAGAGTCTTCTCCAACACCACGGTTCAAAAGCATCAATTCTTCAGCGCTTGGCCTTCTTCACAGTCCAACTCTCACATCCAGACATGACCACTGGAACAACCATAGCCTTGACTAGACGGACATTTGTTGGCAAAGTAATGTCTCTGCTTTTCAATATGCTGTCTAGGTTGGTCATAACTTTCCTTCCAAGGAGTAAGCGTCTTTTAATTTCATGGCTGCAGTCACCATCTGTAGTGATTTTGGAGCCCCCCCAAAATAAAGTCTGACACTGTTTCCACTGTTTCCCCATCTATTTCCCAGGAAGTGATGGGACCGGATGCCATGATCTTTGTTTTCTGAATGTTGAGCTTTAAGCCAACTTTTTCACTCTCCTCTTTCACTTTTATCAAGCGGCTTTTTAGTTCCTCTTCACTTTCTGCCATAAGGGTGGTGTCATCTGCATATCTGAGGTGACTGATATTTCTCCCGGCAATCTTGATTCCAGCTTGTGCTTCTTCCAGCCCAGCATTTCTCATGATGTACTCTGCATAGAAGTTAAATAAGCAGGGTGACAATATACAGCCTCGACGTACTCCTTTTCCTATTTGGAACCAGTCTGTTGTTCCATGTCCAGTTCTAACTGTTGCTTCCTGACCTGCATACAGGTTTCTCCAGAGGCAGGTCAGGTGGTGTGGTATTCCCATCTCTTTCAGGATTTTCCACAGTTTATTGTGATCCGCACAGTCAAAAGCTTTGGGTTAGTCAATAAAGCAGAAATAGATGTTTTTCTGGAACTCTCTTACTTTTTCAATGATCCTGGAAGCCTCTTATTTTAATCAATGAAAGAATGAATGAATATTCAATTCAAGGAATTTCCTCCTTCGGGTGACTGGGGATGCACTGGTCCACCCTGCTTCCACCTACCCACTTGCCTTGGTGAGGAGCAATGCAGAAGCTCCTATGGAGAGAAGGAGGGAGTGCATCCAGCATCCTTATAATCTGGGGATAGGCACGTGGTGATGCCCTAGATATTTTGAGTAGCCCAAGGATTGTCAGCTTCTCCCATCTTTAAATGCAAACATTTGCCATCACTGGTGTTATTTTAGTAATATCACAGCCTCATGGTTTCTCTGATTATACTTGATTCTTCTAAAAGTTATGAGGGAAAACTTGCCACAGGCTTCTAAATACAGCAGGAAAGAAACATAGAGTAAATTTTGAGGCAAAGTAGGTTTTGGGCAGTCCTCAGTGGAGAGCCCAAGAGTTTCTCCTGGTGGAGTCATTTTCCCGAGGCTGTATTTCCTGATCCCCTGCATCCTTAGAGTTTTGAAGTTTGGCAGCCTTCCCTTTGGTGGAAGAAAGCTGGAAGGAACTCTTGCTCATTTTCCTTGGCTTGTCAGTGTCACTCTGTACATCACTTTGCAGCTGAAGACGTGGATCATGAGGGTCCCCCCACCCTCACCGCTGGGACAGCTGGAGAAATGCATAAGGTGGCCTCAAACTTAAACCCAAGGTTCCTCAGCTAGCTCGGCACTTCCACTTAATAGTGAAATATATCTTTCATAGTCCACAAAAGTATCCCTTCTGGGCCTTCTTTGTCTAAACTTAATATTTCCTGTATTAAGTCTTATAACAATCATCACAAGGAAGGTTGAATGCTAAAGAATTCAGAATCAATTAAGACTCCACCAGGAAATCAAAACCTTCTGTTAAGCTGTAAAATGCTGTGGGATGCATCGGTGTCAGCTGACAGCATTGCACCAGAGACGTATTGTGAAGCCTGGTACTCAAGGCCAAGTGTCTCGTTCTACAATAGCTACAATCCCCTCATCACATGAAGTTTATCAGTGCTAGAAGAATAGAATAATGAGTGATTATACAGCACCTTCAGTGATGGTTCTTTTTACTAATATTGACAGAAAAGATTCTTCATTCTCGTGACACTTTCACTGCTCTTTAGAAAGAGATTTCACAGTGACAATAAAGCCAGGTTATCCTGCAGCCAGTCATGAGTGTCTAATAGTGGAGTTCTTTTTTTAAGTGTAATTGCAAGATCAGTAGCTGCAGATGAAAGTAACTACAGGATCTCAGACAGTGATGACCAGGGGAGCTCATAGTGGCTGAACATAAAGTCAAAATCTTTTTTTTTTTTTTGGTAGATTTCATTTATTTACTTACTTTTGATTGCGCTGGGTCTTGATTGCCGCTCGCAGGCTTTCTCTATTTGGTGTGAGGGCCACTCTTCGTTGCAGTGCACAGGCTTCTCACTGCAGTGACTTCTTTGCTGTGGAGAATGGGCTCTAGGTGAACAGGCTTCAGCAATCGTGGCACAGGGGCACATTAGTTGGGGCTTGCAGCCATAGAGCATGCAGGCTTGGTGATTGTGGTACATGGGCTCTAGTTGCCTGTGGCATGTGGAATCTTCCTCAACCAGAGATCCAACCCATGTCCCCTGCATTGGCAGGCAGATTCTTAACCACTGGATCAGTAGAAAAGTCCCAAGATCAAAGTCTTGATGAGCAGACACAATACATAGGTCCCAGATAACAAGAAAGCATTTACCTTGAAATCAATATGTGAGCAGAACCAAGAGATTTTCACAGAAAAACAAAAATTTGCCATCAGAATTCCTAATAATAAGAAATGAAAAAGAAAGTGAAAGTTGCTCAGTCATGTCTGACTCTTTTGCGGCCCCATGGACTATAGTTCATGAAATTCTCCAGGCCAGAATACTGGAGTGGGTAGCCTTTCCCTTCTCCAGGGGATATTCCCAACCCAGGGATCGAACCCAGGTCTCCTGCATTGCAGGTAGATTCTTTACCAGTTGAGCCACAAGGAGATGCCCAAGAATACTAGAGTGGGTAGCCTGTCCCTTCTCCAGTGCATCTTCTTGACCCAAGAATCAAACTGAGGTCTCCTGCATTGCAGGTGGATTCTTTACCAACTGAACCATCGTGGTAGCCCTAATAAGTTATGCTAACAAGATACCCAGTTTACCTGTATATACCTCCCCATCTAGAAAGTTCCAGGCAAGTCAAGGGGCAATGATGATGCAGGGAACAAAACTCTGAATATTCCTAGATTTAGAAATTCTGATACATGAGCAATAATGTCATGGGGAAATAAAATGCACTTCTGTTTCAAAAAGAATAGGCAACATTTCCTTCAATAATTGTTAATCGTTGCTTTTGTATTATTTTACATGAGGTTTAGAGATGGGACCTCCAGGTCCCTTCCTCATACCAGACTGAAGAACATGACAAATGTATTAATAGCTCAGAGGTTCTGCTTGCTAAATGCTTGTCCACGTTGCCTGTACTGAGGCCATTGTTAGCCTGGCTTCACTATTTGCAGTGGGGTGGGGGTAGGGGGTTGCTCTCCTTTTGATGGGCCAGGCCTCATTTTTATTTCCACTTCTGGGAAGAACCATTTGGCTCACATGAAACTTTGTTGGGCTCTGTTAATGGGGCAGGCATGTTGTTTGGGGCTGGTAGGTAATTTTAGTAGTATAGAGGTGGTTAATTCCATTGCCAGGGATGCTGAACTCTCTACACGGTCAGTTTGCTGTGTGCTCACTTGGTGTGTGTACACAGAGCAGACTGCAGAAATACGTACCTACTCTCAACGCAGCATGCAAGCTGTTAGCAATCTTCTTTACATTACCTGAGGCCCACTCCATCACCCCTTTCACTTAATATGATAGATTGCAGGACGTAATATAGAAAAATGTAGTGTGTGTGGCATATAAACTCACAGTGCATATCGGATTTAATATAAAATGCACAGAAGCCACTTTGTAATACATAGTCAAAAAGGCTGCAAGCTGCTGTATTGATGCTGTGCCCAGTTCTGGAGAATAAGGCAGGCTTCCGGTGCCAGAAAAGAGCATAGTATTCAATTTCTCATCCAGTATAGAATATAAATAAAACATGGTGTATGGTAACACCGAACTGCATGAAATGATTTCCCTTAGTACATAAACTTATAGCACCCCAGTCCTTGCTTCAAGTTGAATTTTCCCAGTTCTCTCAGACAGCAATCGGGGATTATATGACCTTCTACAGCAAGAACTTCCCACTTAACAGATTCTAGGCCTCCGCTGGGCCTCACGCTAATGGACAGCCATTAACCATCTTGGAACTCCCTACAATTCCCCGGAGCTTTGCAAGCTCAGTTCCTGGATCTCTCCAGAGTTAGGAGTTGACAGGCAGCTGTCAGTCAATTGGAAATTTCTTAAAGCTATACCCTGTAGCAAATAAAAAAGTGCTCATTGTTTGTAATGAGGAAAGATTATTGTGCCACCACTGATATGATTTAATAAAAACATTAACCCCGTGGATGTAGACTTCAGGTCTAGTCATTCACACATAAATGCAGTATGTAGTATGAATTTCCTCATATTTATGGAGAGCTTTTGATTCGTTTTGCTTTGCAGTTCTTAAAGACAGACAATTATGCTTCTATAACTGCACTTTGAAATGAGTAGCTCTTAGCTATAGAAGTTCCTGGTTTCTGCGAAAGTCTGTGAAAATTAAACAAGCGAAGAAAGTATATTCTAATGCAAATTTAAAGATGTGTTAATATTACTACTTTCATGAGGTTGGGTCTAAAGGGACACAAGAGGACTAATGCCAGAAACTTCTGAGATTAATTTTATCTTTTTTCTTCCTTCAATGTCGCGTAATTTACTATGTTGCTGTTTGCTTCAGTCTCCCCTATAGTAAGTGTGATTGGTAAATTTTTTGCCTATTCTACATAGTCCATTGGTTGAAGCTCAGGTGCTACGTAAGAGAAAGCAAAAGCTTGAGAGGAAAACAGCAGTGCTTTTCTTAGGGTTCATTGTTGTTCAGTCACTAAGTCTTATCTGACTCTTTGCAGCCCCATGGACTGCAGTACATTAGGCTTCCCTGTCCTTCACCATCTCCCAGAGTTTGCTCAAATTCATGTCCATCGAGTCAGTGATGCAATCCAACCATCTCATCCTCTGCTGCCCCCTTCTCCTCTTTCCCTCAGTCTTTCCCAGCATCAGGGTCTTTTCCAATGAGTCTGCTGTTCATATGAGGTGGCCAAAGTATTGGCTTTTCAGCTTCAGTATCAGTCCTTCCAGTGAATATTCAGGGTCGTTTTCCTTTAGGATTGACTGGTTTGATCTCCTTGCTGTCTAAGGGACTCTCAAGAGTCTTCTCCAGCACCACAGTTTGAAGCATCAGTTCTTCAGTGCTCAGCCTTCATTATGGTTTGTGGTTCTTTATGGCTCTTTAAGGCTTATACAGAGATGTAAATCAATCATTCTTTTGAGAGCAACTCTCAAAACTGGCTGTGAAGCTCTGGTTCAGAGGGAATTTTAAGTGGCTACTGCTATCACTTTCATCTAGGTGATTAGAGTACAATGTCTTTCACCTTTCATATCACAAATCTTTTGTCATTCCTGATTCTTAAATATAGGAAATAGATATCTTAAGAACTATCCTCTCCAATCTGGGACTTTCACTGAAAGAGCAGATAAAGGACATAAATGAGTACTGAGATCCTGATGACTATGCTGACTTGTTGCTGATAACACCAGCCAGTAGATCGGCTTAATTGAAGTCATGGCCTTTTTAATCATCAATTCTTACATTCTAAATGTCTCTTTCTTCTTCAGAATCAGAAATGATTTCTGACTGAGAATGTTGTAAGACCGGAGCAAAGAATTCATGACTCTCCTTCATTCAAATTATGTTAAATTTTTCCATATTTACTTTATGATTATCTCTATTATTATTGCTATTATCAAGTACATAATGTTTTTTAATTGTCTTGAGGGTGAGTTGCAAACATAGAGGGCCTTCACTCCTAAAAAGTTCTTTGTGCATGAAGAACAAGAACATCTTCTTACATTACAGTAAAAATATCAAAATCAAGAAATAAACACTGACAAAATGCTATTATCTCATCTATAGACCTTATTCAAAATTTTCCAGTTGTCCTAATAAAATTATCTTTACAGCAAAAGAGAGAAAAAATTCTGGTTCAAGATTCTATCTAGGATCAGATATTACATTTAGTTATCTTGTCTCTTTAGCTTCTTTTAATCTTGAACAGTTCCTTACTCTTTTGTCATCTTTTATGACTTTGCCACTTTTGTAGAATGTCCCCCTCAGTCTGGGTTTTCCCAGGGTTTCCCCATCATAAGCTAAACAACTCGTAAGTGAAATTTTCTAAGGAAACATTTGGAGGAAGTTCCCATTTTTATTAGAGACGCAATATTATCAGAGTCTAGTGTGAAAAGATATTGCAACCAGAACATGATCAGAACAAGTCACAAGATAGAAACAGGGTCACCCACAAACTTATCTTCATAACTGATCTAATACAGTTCCTGTCACTTATCCCCCTCACCTTCAAAGCACTACATTAAATCTGCTGCTGCTGCTGCTAAGTCGCTTCAGTCGTGTCCGACTCTGTGCGACTCCATAGACAGCAGCCCACCAGACTCCCCCGTCCCTGGGATTCTCCAGGCAAGAACATTGGAGTGGGTTGCCATTTCCTTCTCCAATGCATGAAAGTGAAAAGTGAAAGTGAAGTCACTCAGTCGTGTCTGACTCTTAGTGACCCCATGGACTGCAGCCTTCCAGGCTCCTCTATCCATGGGATTTTCCAGGCAAGAGTACTGGAGTGGGGTGCCATTGCCTTCTCCAACATTAAATCTAGTATTCTGTTAAGACAATAGGCAAAAAGAGATAGCTCCTGAACATGGATACATGAGCTTGGAATTCGGTATGGAAATGCATAACTCACAAATGAGGGCCATGCATATGTGTTTTGGTTTCTTGCATCACCTTTCATTATCTTAAGACTGAAAAGTTAATAACCCAGTATGTAATCATGCCATTATCAGTTTACATTGTAGTAAAGCCCATTCAAATGATGATTACATATGTTAATGAGTGTCGTTATAATGCACTACACAGTACATTACCTTCAATAAATATAATTGTTTATGCACTTTAATGAGGGTATATAATGCCCCCAAACTAATGGTATTGACTGCATTGTGATTTATGGCTCTAAAACTTTGCCATTAGGAAAAGAAATCTTAAAAAACCTTTTATGTTTACCTAACTTTCTTTCACCCCCTAAAAGCTGCCACTCATCTCTCCCTCCCTCTGTTACAAGAAGAAAATAGCTCCAAGACGCTTCCACAATGTTCCTTGTCAATGCTTTTCTCAACCTGAAGAAGCAGGAGGTGGGTTCATTTAAAGGGTTTAATGAAGATCATTATGTTTACCCCTTAGTAAGGTTTAATGCATTATCTGGCAACAAAACTGATGCCACGTCAGAATTTTGGCTTCAAATCAAGTAACAAGGAATAAAAACATTGTTTGTTAAACTGCACACTAGGAACAGAAAAGAAAGCCATGGAGAATGTTTGGCTCAGGGTCCTGCATCAGACCAGGGAAGGGATCAAGATTAAATTGTCCCTGAATATGCAGACCTCCAGCTAGGGACAAAGAGAGAGTGGGTGGATTCCACACAGCTCATTCTAACCCCAAGCTTCTTTCCCCTTTTCTTCGAACCTTTCTGTACGGAAAAATCTAGTCTCATCTTGACAATGAAGCCCTAATCCCGCATATCTGATGAATAAAAAATATAATTATTGTGCATGATGGATACTTTGTTTTTCAAATGAATATAGATACTAAAAACAGTGACTTGAAATCTCCAAATCGACTTCATATTGCCTTACATTTTGGTTTTAGTGGTCTTCATGTTTCTAAGTAGACAGCAAAGATTTCATTAATAAGAGTTCTAGGAATTACTGATTAATACATACAAACACTAAAGTCACCACTTTTATGCAGAACCTGAAGCGGAACTTATTTATGCCAGTCATATAACCAGAATTCCTTTTTCTCCATCCAAGGAATAGAATCTCACTTGGAGCATTATCTGGTCTCTGGTTTCAGTGTGCATATTATCCAGCTAATTTCCAGCTTATCTACTATCTGGTTCTTACCCACAGAGTGTGCATATGAACAGTAATTGGGGTGTGACCCATCGCTCTCCATTTATCACATCCTTCAGCCCAGGGATAATACAGACTTCCTGGTGAAAAGCAAGGTTGCAGGAGGAACTTTCCCTCAATCACTGGAAACAGAGTTCTTTCACCTTTGGAAGCAAATTTGCATATGAGCTCTCTTGATTTTTTCTCTCGCTACAGCGTACTATCTGAAAGGATTTTTAGGAGTCTTTATGAATAAATAAAACTGTGCAACTTAAAGAAGAAGATTAATTCATCTAGATACTCTTAATGCCCAGTAGAAATGACAACAGGGGATCCATGCTGGAATCTTAAAAGGGTTTTTTGAACAATAGCAGTTTCTTAAAACAGATTCCCAGGATGGAAGGTAATCACTGGAGAAACTTTCTAAGGTTTACAATGGTGTCCCAAGTAGTTTGAAAGTCAGTAGTTTTGAAAAAAAGAATTGACATTGAGATGCAATTTGTGGTAAGATCTAATTAATTTTTTTGCTCCTAAGAATAATTTATTATTTACACTTCTTATTATATATGTATTTTAGCTTCATTAGTCTGCAATGCTGGAAAAAATTATACCTTCAAGTCCTATTTATCAAATTAATGGTGCAATTTCCTAGTGACACATTCCAACATTCATTAAACCAAGTACAGTAAAAATGCATTTAAATTAGATTAGTGTGATGTAATAAAGATTCCAGTGTAGGGGTTGATATTCTAGCTGAAGAGAAACACCCAGATTGAGTTGAAAGCAACTTTGAGATAATGCTTCAAAATTGATTTTGGCACTGGTTAAGTGAAAGACTAAGCAGTGATGTCTCTCTTCTCTAACTGCCTCTGCTTAGCTATTGTTATGCTTTACCATGACAAGGGAAAAAAAGACTCAGGGATGTAGTACCATCATTCAGCAGAATGTCAAGCTATGCTCCGCCAAAGGCTATGATCGTAACTTGTCCTGAGCCTCTAGATTGTGACAGATTTGCTCACGATACAAATAAATACTGCAGACCCATTGTCATCATCAATTAGCTTATATTTGAGGATGAAAAGCACCAGGTATCCACCATTACATTACCATGTATATGTTCTCACTTGCAGCAATTGGGAAAAGGTTGTAGCTTGTATTATCTCACAAGGTGAAGAGGTTACATTTCCATGTTAAAAATGGTGAAACCCACATATGAAGAACTTTTCTCTTAAACACACATTCTTGTTGTTGTTGTTGTTCAGTCACTCAGGTGGGTCCAATTCTTTGCAACCCCAGGGACTGTAATCCACAAGGCTTCCCTGTCCTTCATCATCTCCCGGAGTTTGCTTAAACTTATGTCCGTTGAGTCGGTGATGCCATCCAACCGTCTCATCCTCTGTTGTCCCCTTCTTCTCATACACAGAGTAGAAACACTTAAGTAATGCTATGAAAAATGTGTGTCCTTACATCGATATTCCTGTGCTATTATGTTGCAAGCCCTAGGAAACTCTGGAATGGCCATTGTCATTTACAATGTCAGCTAAATCGGAATCTGAATCCATAAGGCTAGAAGTCTTTGTAAAGAAATCCTGACAGAACTATCCAGAGTCAAGGGTGGTGCTGCCCTCTGAAATATATCCCATAACTTTTGCTGTTTGTTTGTTGTAGGCAATTCTTACTAATAGACATATCATTATTTTATTATTTATTTTTTGGACTGCACTGAGTCTTCATTGCTGTGTGCCAGCTTTCTCTAATTGCAGTGAGTAGGGGCTTCTCTTGCTGGGAAGCATGGGTTCTAGGTCATGAGGGCTTCAGTAGCTGTGGCACAGAGGGTTAGTTTCCCCAAAACATGTGGAATCTTCCTGATTCGGATCAAACCCATGTCCCTTGCATTGGCAGGCAAATTCTTAACCAGTGGACCTCCATGGAAGTCCCTAGACATATTACTAGTAGTTAGGAGAAATCAATGGTGGACGCAAAGTGGGCAGCTCATGGTGGTCCACGTGACCCGAGCTGCCTGCTCTCAGAACTAGGGGTAAGGGAAAGAGTTGTTGAAGCACACTGGCCACAAGTGAGCTTCTCTGAATATTTGTGCTGCAGTGAAGGAGGGGGAAGTTGAGCAGAAAACACATTTCAGTTCTCTCTTGGCCTAGCTCAATACCAGATATCCAGCCACGTTCATGTATGTTTATCCACCCTCAAAAGAAGGATCTATGAGGAGGTCTCGGGAAAGAAATGAAAGTCAAAGAAATAGGTGCAATATGGAACCAACATAAAATGGAGGTTTTCAGTTTTAAGAGACCAAGAAAAGCATAGATTTCAGAAGGCAGGAAAAAACCAAGCAGTGATGTTGGAAGAAATTGAATCACGGCCAGCAATCAGTTTACAAAATCCTTAGAAATGTGATGGATTGGCAACTCCCTGGGGAATTTGGCAATATGAATAACCAAGTTGAATAATTGACAAAAAAATATTTCTGGTCAGCCAGGACTACAGATTGTCCATTTTCATCTGTCAGGTCATCCAAAGATTGACAATCTGTCACTTAACTCTGCTCTCAGAGAGCCCAGAGCATCTTGACTCTGGTGGCAGGATTCAGTGATAGGATGAGAGAAGTTTGTAGTTACTACCTGCCTCTGGTTCCTGGACTTAAATCAACATTTTAAAATGAAGTTGGAGACAAGAATTCTATTTTTTTGGTTCTATTTTGTGTCTCTTTTTGAAAAAAAAAAAGAATTATTTTATAAATTACCAGGCTAAAATGTGTGTTTCTTAAGGTATACAGCTTTATGAATTTTAATACATTGTATAAATTCATGCCATCACCCCTATAATCAGGACACAGAACAGTTCCTCGTCCCCTCACAACTCCTTTGTTATTTGTTTATACTCATCCCTTCCCTCAGCCTACTCTTTGGCAACCGCTGATATAGTCTCCATGCCTATAGTTTTGTTTGATGGAAAATGCCTTTGAATATAATTGTACACTACACAACATCTGAAACTGACTTCTCTGTAGAATAATGCTTTGAGATTCATCCAAGTTGCTAATGTATCAAAAATTTGTTCTTTTTCATTGCTCAGTAGTGTTCTGTTATATGGATATACCACATCTTATCTATTCAACCACTGAAGAGCATTGAGTTGGTTACAGTTTTTGGCCTTTATGAAAACACTACTATAAATATTCAAGAACAGGTTGTTTTAAGAATATATGTATTCATTTTTCTAGGGTAGATATCCAAAAATGGAATTGCTAGAGCATAGGTTAAGAGCATGTTTAAACTGCCAAACCATTTCCATAGTGGCTGTGTCATTTTGCACTCCCAGCTGCAGTGAAGGAAAATCCTGTTGCACCACAGAGTCACTATTTTTAATGTTAGCCATTCAGATTAAGTATGCAGTTGTATCTCATCATGGTTTATTTTGCATTTCCCTGATGACTAATGATTTCCCCGGTAACTCAGATAGTAAAAATCCACCTGTAATGCAGGAGACCTGGGTTCAGTCCCTGGATCAGGAATATCCCTTGGAGAAAGGGATGGCAACCCACTCCAGGATTCTTGCCTGGAGAATCTCATGGTCAGAGGAGCCTGGCAGGCTGTAGTCTGTGGGTCACAAAAAGTCAGACACAGCTAAGCACTAATAAGAAACACTTTTTCATGTGCTTTTTTGCCATCCTTATAGACTCTTGAGTGAAGGCTCTGTTCAAGTCTTTTGCTGACTTTTCAAAAATACTTGTTCTTTATCTTTTTAAAAAGCACTTATTAAGTAACACATGATGTAACACTGCAACGATTTTATGGTCCCTAGAATTTCAAGCTCCAGCAGGCCAGGGTGTTTTCTTGCGTGGCTCACTGCTTTACATGTAGCTGTTTATTTTTGAGTGCACTGGGTCTTCACTGCATATGTACACTTTCTCTAGTTGTGGTGCTTGAGCACCACGTTGCCACATTTCCTGGCTTCTCCTGTTGCAGAGCACACGTTCTGGGGCATGTGGGCTTCAGTAATTGTGGCTCCCAGACTCTAGAGCACCAGCTCAGCAATTGTGGAGCAGAGGCTCAGTCGCCCAGAGGCATGTGGAATCTTCCCAGACCAGGGATTGAACCAGTGTCCCCTTTATTAGCAGTCAGATTCCTAACCATTGAACCACCAGGGAAGTCCTAATGCTTTTTTTTTTTTTTTTTGATGCTCTGAGAGTTCTTTATAGATTCTGTTTGTAAGTCCTTTGTCATGGCTGTGATTCACAGATAGTTTTCTCCCAGTCTGTAGCATGCAGTTTCATTATCTTAACATTGATATTCACAGATCAAAGATTTTAAATTTATGAATCTTTTCTATGCTTTGTGTTTTAGGGATCATGTCAAACATCTCTTTGCATAACCCAAATCAGGAAGACTTCCTTCTACACTTTCTTCTGGAAATTTGTCGTTTATGTTTTATATTTAGATCTGTGATCCATTTTAAAGTTATTCTTGAATAAGATGTGAAGTTGAGGTTTATTTTTTGCATATGGCTGTGCAATTACTGGTCATTACTAGTCATTCCCACTGCCTTAGTGGGTTGTCTTGGGGCTCGTGCACGTGAGAACAGAGGGGAAAGAAGAGAGAAAAAAACAACCACAAAAAACAGAGAAATCTACATTCTCTCTGAGCATTGGGAGCTTCCTTTTTTTCACGCCTCTAGCCAGAACTAGAGGACTTCTTCTCAACCTCACTGTTTACTCCTGGCGTTCACTCCTGGTTTAAGCTACAGTTGTATCAGGCTGAGGGATACTAGAGAGAAACAGATGGCTCAGTACCATTGGTTCAGTGGTACTTCAAACCTGGTATTCTTCTCTGATTAGTCTGCCACTATTTACTCCTTGGAGACCTCAAATATAAGCTCAATGCATTCAATTCAGGTTTTATAGTTGTATTCAGGGGGAGGGATGGGCTAAAGTTGCCTATTCCCTCTTACCTGGAGCTTACTCATCTTTCTTTTATTGCTTCTCTCGGCGCATTTATTTCTTCCTCTCCTATCCCCTATCTCATCACCTCACCTCAAAGATCATCGTTAAAATTCAGGTTGGGTTGTTCAAAATACTTCATTTGTCTGATAGATTGATATTTTCTCATGAAAGATTAGGTCTTTTAGCCCATTATTTTATTCGTGGTTTTTGACCTGTTTGTAAAATAATGCTGAAGTGTTATTTTCGGTTTGCAAGCCTTGCAGCAAATGTTAGCCTTTTGTGAACAGGATGAGGACGTGTGATAGGTAAATGGCAGTCAACTTGTAAGCATGGGTCACTCAAATCTGTAACAAATGACTTCCTGAAACTTTATTCAAAATTAGAATGTAATCAGAGTCTAACTCCTGGATGTACTAACATCCTACTGAGCATCAACTTTTATGGGAAAATTATACTTTTCTCTTTGCACTTTGATATGTACCTCTTTGTTTCAACTCAAATAAACATTTCACTCTTTGAAGGAAAGATGCTTCCATATGGAAGATCCTATGGTAACCCTGGTGCCCTCCTTGCTCTGACAGAAAGTTCACTTCCACGTTGCCCTAAGAAAATGAGAGCTTGGCCTGGCTTCCAAAATCTGAGCTCAGATTCACTTACCTCTGTCACTTCTACCCTCCTGCTCATGACCATTGATGTTGTATGGTCCTACTGCTTAGTTTGCTCAGATTTATACACTCAACAGTCATTATCGACTAACTTGTAGCATAGACATCAAAAGTTTAATGAAAAGCGAGTAAGGACTTGGCTCTTTGATTTAGCCTCTATTTTTCTTTTGTTTAAAACCAAAAGCTTTTTTTTTTTTTTTAATGCAAGAGAAAAACAGAAGTTGAACTTGAGTTGATGAAAAATATGATTTCCTATTTTTGTCAAGCTGTAAGACCCAATACTTGTTCTGCGATGGACCTGATTGGTCTGAACATGCCATTAGGGGACACTGATAAACAGGAGACAAAGAAGCTCAAAGTAAGACCAACAGATGGTGACTTCAGGGCCTGGAAAAGAAAGCATTTCACAAAAGAGACGTGGAAACGCTAGTGCCCTGATTGTAGACAGAGACATGCTTAGGTGTGAGAGGCTCCCCAGTTAAAGTAAAGAAGTTGGCTGTAGGCCCAGCACAGGTCTATATTCCTTCCACGCTAACTGTGTTGACATTCTTTCTTAATCTATTGATCCATTCCTAATAGGGTCTAAAGCAAAAAGGGAATTGGAGCTGTTCTTTCTCCATCAAAGCCTGCCCTGCACTTAGGACAGCTAGTATAGTAAAGACTCGTCAAAGTTCTTTGGAAATCACAGAGGTCATTTCACTAGGCTGAGTTTAAAATGAATGTTCAAAATACATAAAAAGTTACTATTGTAACTAATGAGGCTTGATTTCTCCCTATGGTTCTGGAGAAGAGTGTTCTAGCAGTTTTGCCCCAGTGAAACATCAGAGCAGGTGCCTAAAATAACTAACATATTAACTTTTGACATTTTAAGATGGCTTTGCTCTGATCTTAGATAAATGACTACATATCTCTATGTTTTAATTCCCTCATCTAAATATGGGCAGATGTTGCTAATGTGCTACACAATGATTGTTAGAAAAGCACCTAAATGAAAGTACTTTATAAGTGTGGAGTGCTAGAAAATGCCACTTAATGGCAATGTATTTCCACCCACAGGGGGAAAAAAATATTGGTGTAAGAGATGAAAGACATAACACTCCTTGAAAAGATAGAAGTAGAATTCTAAAATGTTCATAGCCTAAACTATGAAAAAGAAAATTAAAAACCAGATATTTCCAGTTTGGGCTTAGGTTGTAGAGAGTTTGCAAGAGCATCACTCATACTCTGAACAACGCAAGCATCACAAAAAAAATCTGGACAGACTTCAAGTTCACAACTTTTGGCCATCAGGGAGCTGGGGTCATGTGGCAACAACTAGTCCTAAACCCAAGGAGTTACAGATATCCTTTAAGGAAAGAGGGAAACTGAACACTTGTTTACCTGAAGCAGACAGAGCCAGACACTAGTAGGGAAATTTCATTAGGAATTGGGTGGAAAATTCTTAAAGATATGGGAGTACCAGACCACCTTACCTGTCTCCTGAGAAACTTGTGTGTGGGTCAAGAAGCAATAGTTAGAACCGAACATGGGACAACTGACTGGTTCAAAACTTGGAAAGGAGTTATGACAAGGCTGTATACTGTCACCCTGCTTATTTAAGTTATATGCAGATTATATCATGTGAAATGCCAGGCTGGATGAAGCACAAGCTGGAATCAAGATTGCCAGGAGAAATATCAATAACCTCAGATATGCAGATGATACCATTCTAGTGGCAAAAAGTGAAGAGGAACTAAAGAGCCTCTTGATGAGAGTGAAAGAGGAGAGTGAAAAAGCTGGCTTGAAACAACATTAAAAAGACTAAGATCATGGCATCTGGTCCCATCAGTTCAGTTCAGTTCAGTTCAGTCGCTCAGTCGTGTCTGACTTTGCGACCCCATGAATGGCAGCACGCCAGGCCTCCCTGTCCATCACCAACTCCCAGAGTTCACTCAAACTCACGTCAATCGAGTCGGTGATGCCATCCAGCCATCTCATCCTCTGTCGTCCCCTTCTCCTCCTGCCCACAATCCCTCCCAGCATCAAAGTCTTTTCCAATGAGTCAACTCTTTGCATGAGGTGGCCAAAGTACTGGAGTTTCAGCTTTAGTATCATTCCTTCCAAAGAACACTCAGGGCTTATCTCCTTCAGAATGGACTGGTTGGATCTCCTTGCAGTCCAAGGGACTCTCAAGAGTCTTCTCCAACATCACAGTTCAAAAGCATCAATTCTTTGGTGCTCAGCTTTCTTCACAGTCCAACTCTCACATCCATACATGACTACTGGAAAAACCATAGCCTTGACTAGACAGACCTTTGTTGGCAAAGTAATGTCTCTGCTTTTGAATATGCTATCTAGGTTGGTCATAACTTTCCTTCCAAGGAGTATGTGTCTTTTAATTTCATGGCTGCAGTCACCATCTGCAGTGATTTTTGGAGCCCCCAAAAATAAAGTCTGACACTGGACCAGATGCCATGATCTTCATTTTCTGAATGTTGAGCTTTAAGCCAACTTTTTCACTCTCCTCTTTCACCTTCATCAAGAGGCTTTTTAGTTCCTTGGCACTTTCTGGTCCCATTACTTCATGGCAAATAGAAGCGGGAAAAGTGGAAGCAGTAGATAGATTTTTTTTTTCCTTAGGCTCCAAAATCACTGCAGACAGTGACTGCAGCCATGAAATTAAAAGACGCTTGCTCCTTGGAAGGAAAGCTATGACAAATCTAGACAGCATGTTAAAAAGCAGAGATATCACTTTGCCACCAAAGGTGCTTATAGTCAAAGCTATGGTTTTTCCAGTAGTCATATATGGATGTGAGGGTTGGATCAATAAGAAGGCTAAGTGCCAAAGAATCGATGCTTTTGAATTATGATACTGGAGAAGACTCTTAAGAGTCCTTGGACTTCAAGGAGATCAAACCAGTCATTCCTAAAGGAAATCAGCCCTGAATATTCATTAGAAGGACTGATGCTGAAGCTGAAGCTCTAATGCTTTGGCCACCTGAGGTAAAAAGCAGACTGATTGGGAAAGACCCTGATGCTTAGAAAGATTGAGAGCAGGGGCATAAGGAGGGCAGAGGATGAGATGGATGGATGGCATCACCAACCCAATGGGCCTGAATTTGAGCAAACTCAGGTAGATAGTGGAGGTCAGAGGAGTCTGGTGTGCTATAGTCCATGGTGTCACAAAGAGCTGGACATGACTTAGTGACTAAATGACATCAAAACATGTAGGACAATGGTAAAACCAAAAAAAAAAAAAAATTCAAGAAAGCTGACAATATACAATACCAAGCGCTAGCAAGGAATCAGAGCAATTAGCACTCTCACATAATGCTGGTATAAATGCAAAGTGGTGTAGTTTCTTACACTTACCTTATGATGTGGTAATGCCACTTCTAGGTTTCTATTCATAAGAAATGAAAACTTATGGCCTTAAAAACCTGTACTGATATGTTTGAAAGTGAAAGTGAAAGTCTCTCAGTCATGTCCAACTCCGTGACCCTATGGACTATATAGTCGACGCAATTCTCTAGGCCAGAATATTGGAGTGGGCAACCTTTCCCTTCTCCAGGGGATCTTCCCAACCCAGGGATTGAACCCAGGTCTCCCACATTGCAGGAGGATTCTTTACCTGCTGAGCCACAAAGGGAGCCCATTGATATTTTTACAGAAACTTTATTGATAATTGCTAAAAACTGGAAACAACTTAAATACCCTTCAACTGATGAATGGATAAACCAAGATAATACATACACACAGTGGAATACTGCTTGGCCAATAAAAAGAAATAAATGATTGATACACCCAGTGGCATTGCTAAATCTCAAGTGATTTTCTTTGAAAAGCAACTAGACCTAAATTTTAGATAATGTGTTATTCCATCTGTATGACATTTTGTAAGAAATAGAACTATAGGGACAGAGAAAATCTGTGGTTTCTGAAGACTAGGGTGGGAGGGGAGGCTGATCACAAAGGGACAGTGCTGGGGAGCAAATGGGGTAGTAGGACCATTTTGTATCATGATTATGGTAGTGAATCAAAAACCATCGATTTATATACCATAAATGGTGGATTTTAGTGTGTAATTTAAAAAATAAAGAAATGAGTTTTGAGAAACCTCCTAGTAAGTGCACAGACTGTATCTGTGGGCACACAAACAACCCAGGAGAGACTGAGAAAAATTTCCACAACAGTGGGACATTAGTTGAAATTTTCAGAGAAGCAGGTATAAACTCTTCCCTGTAGTTCTGTAGTTCTTCTGATAATAAGACAATGGGCTTTTTACTCCAATGGGCAGTAGCAACATGCAGTTATAGTTGAAAACGTGAAAGGGAAAAGAAAGATTTATTGATTTTTATATACCATGCGTTTGCCAGATTTTTATATACCAGTAGCAACATGCAGTTATAGTTGAAAACGTGAAAGGGAAAAGAAACATTTATTGATTTTTATATACCATGCGTTTTCACATAGAGTAACAGAACCTCACTGTGACCTCAAGATTTTATTCCCATTATACAGATGAAGAAACTGGGGCTTCCCTGTGGCATAGCAGTAAAGAACAAGTCTGGAATGCAGGAACCACAGAAGACGCAGGTTTGATCCCGGGGTCAGAAGAGCCCCTGGAGAAGGTCATGGCAACCCACTCCATTTCTCCATTTCCTGGAGGATCTCATGGACAGAGGTGCTTGGTGGGCTACAGTCCACAGGGTTGCAAAGAGCTGACATCACTGAAGTGACTTGGCACACAGATGAAGAAATGAAGTCACTGAGAGATCGAATAACTTACCCAAAGTTCTGCAACTAGCAAGCAAAATTTGGGTTTCTACTGAAGATTGTCAGTCTTCCTTCTTCTTTTATTAGGAGGTACCACCATCTACTTGTGAATCGATAAAGAAAGTCAGAATTGGTTTTTCTCATCTCTTCTCATCGTTCCTTTGTCAGAGAGCTGTAGTCTGCACAGAGTCACAATGACTTTTTAAAATAGAAGATTGTAGGCAATAGGGACCTCTCATTCCACTGTAGTATGTTGCTCTTTCCACCTGGTATTAAACAATGTTATTCAATTTTTAAATTTTTTACTTAAACTTTCATAAATTTGAAAAACAGTGTTTCACAGAGAATTACAAGATTTGCAAAATTCAACCTTCATTATTTGTTCCTGTAAATGTTCAGAGATTTAGAAATGCTTTACTTAAAATTCTAGACTAGCATTAAGAAATCATAAGAGGGAAAAAAGGTACCATTTTTTTAAGAGTAGGAAACAGAGGTCAAGTTAGAATAGAGAGGGTTAGGAATATTTAATTAAAATTGGTTTCACTGGGCTGAGGTAAAACATTCATATTTGTATTATTGCCTTTTTATGATAAACTATTTATGATAATTTTAATATAGATCTGATATTATACCAGCTCAAACAACCTTTAATGAAAAAGAACTTGATAGCACAAAATAGAATTTGTGTTATATTCCTGAAGGCAAAGACAATATTTTCCAGTTTTATTGAGATATAATTAGCATATAGCATTGTATAAGTTTAAGGTGTACAACATGATTTGACCTATGTATATGTTGTAAAATGATTACCATAGGAAGTTCAGTTAACGTCCATCACCTCACAGAGTTACAGTATTTTTCTGATGAAAGCTTGAAGATCTACTGTCTTAGCACCTTCACATACTTAACACCATGTTGTTAACTATACTCACTATGAACTCACACAGCTAAATAGCAAAAAATAAATTCTCCAATGCACAGCAAAGACAATATTTAAAGTATGTAAGAAATTAATTAATCTGTAATTAAAGAAATATTCTCAAATACTCTGTAAATGATTATTCAGTAATTGGTTTTTGAGATCAGTTTGGGAAAAAAAAATTAAATGTCTACCTCGCTTGCCAAGCAAATTATAGAAGAATTAAATATTTAGCTATAGAAAAGTAACACAAAAATGCACTAGGAAATTGTTGATAAATATGTCTATAATATAGATATAAATATATTTATACTCTTGGGAATGAAGAAAGCTTTTGTAAGTATGACATCAAAGGCATAAATCAAAAGGAGAAAACTGACAGTGTCAACTACATTAAATGTAAAACTTCTGTAAATTGAAATCTTTATTATCAAATTAAAAGAAAAAAGCCTAAGCTGGAAAAAAGCATTTGCAACATATATGTCAGGGAAAGAATTGTTATCCCAAAGTTAATGTCTCAAATATCGATAACAGTAAAAATCTACCAGAAAAAAAAAAAAAATAGCAAAGACTTGAGCAAAATTTACACAAAAGAATATAATTAGCCAATAGACCTTGAAAAACTAAATCTTTGAAATACATACACGAAAATTAAAAAATAAGATGACCTTTGAAACTAATTGCATTGGTGAATAGTTATTTCCAATACCCAGCTGTGGCAAAAGAAAGTGTGAAAGTGTTAGTCGCCCAGTTGTGTCCAACTCTGTAACTTCATGATCTGTCCGTGGAATTCTCCAGGCAAGGATATTGGAGTGAGTTGCCATTCCCTTCTCTAGGGGATCTTCCCCACCAGGGACTGAACCCAGGTCTCCTGCACTGCAGGCAGGTTCTTTACCATCTGAGCCACCAGGGAAGCCCAGTCGTTGTGGCAAGGATTTGAGCAAAATAACATTTTCATTTGTTACTACAGAAAAATTTTTGCATGAGAATTTAAAAAATACATTTTAAAAGCCTTAAATGCTGCGTAGATTTGACCCAGAAATTCCAGAGTTAGAAAGCTATCTGAAGGAAGACAATATGGACAAATACTTACAGATGTTTATTGCAGTATTGTTACTAATAACGAAAAGTGCAAGTAGTCTACATGTCCAAAAATGGGGGTGGGTGGGTTGGAGAATAATTTAGGGTGTACACATGGAATACTCAGTGATTTTCTTTGTTGTTATTGTTTAGTTGCTAAGCGGTGTCAGACTGTTCATGACCCCATGGTCTGCAGCAGGCCAGGCCCCTCTATCCTCCACTATTTCCCAAAGTTTGCTCAAATTCATGTCCATTGAGTCTGTGCTGCTATCGAATCATTTCATCCTCTGCCTTCCCCTTCTCCTTTTGCCTACCAAATTTCCCATTCTAGAATGGGTTTATATTGGCTGGTAAGTGTAGACTGTTAAGACTTCAGGAATTTTGGAAGCTAACTGTTGAAGTGCTGGTATCTTGAAATCAACCATCATGTGAGTGCTTTCCATGGAAATCTAAAAATGCTGCAAATCTAGGCTTGTTTGATTGCTCAGAGAGCTGACTGAAAAACATTTACCAGCATTTAACTGCCTTACATCTATTATTAATGATATTTGTACAAAATTAAATGACAGCAAAAAATATTTACTATTTTTTTCTTACATGGGGATATCTTCTCAAGCAATAGGTGTAACAATTATTTTAAAAACAGAGAAAAAGAAACTGGAATATGAGCCATGTAGTATTTTCTGAGTGGTTACATTAAAAGCATCTATTTTATTTACTTTTACATAGCTAGATTTTCTACTTGGAACATATGATACTTCTGTAGCAAAATATTATTGTTTGAATAAGCATTTCTTGATGTTTCTGGGTACCTGTGTGCTCCATTGCTAAGCTGTGACTGACTCTTTGTGACTTCATGGACTGTAGCCCACCAGGCTCCTCTGTCCACGGGATTCTCCAGGCAAGAATACTGGAGAGGGTTCCCATTTCCTTTTCCAAAGGATTTGCCCAATCCAGGGACTGAACCCACATCTCCTGCATCTCCTGCATTGGCAGGTGGATTCTTTACCACTGAGCCTCCTGGGAAGCCCTTGATGCTTTTGAGTTACTCCTAAATATCGCTAGGAAAATCTTCATAATAATACAGAGCAGGAACAAAAAACTTTGGCCCATAGGCCAAATCCAGCCTGTCACCTGGTTTATAAATAAAGCTTTATTAGAATACAAGTTCATTTGTTTACATATTGTTATGGCTGTTTTTGCACCATAATGGTAGGGTTCAGTAGTTGAGTCATAGACTGTGTGGCTCACAAAACCTAAAATATGTGCTATCAGGCCCTTAGAAGTTTACCAACCATGTTCTAGACATACTTTGGACCATGTCTGTCTCCCCCCTTATTGAGAAATCTCTTCTCATCTATGTTCTCACAAACCCTCCCAAATGGATGTGCCCAATTTCTATCCTTTAGTCCAAGTCAGGAGTCACTGGATCCTAACTCAGGACCTAACTCTCCTTAAAGTGGCTAGTGACCAACTTATGTGACAGTCAGTTTTTTCTTCTGGGAATTTTGTGCTGGGAAACCAGCAAACTGTTGGCATTGACCTGGATGCTGTAGATAGAACCCAAAAGTAACCTTAAATTTCAGTTCAGCGGAAACTGAATTTACAGGGGCAGTAAATTGGAGAGGGGTGGTTCCACTCTAGTGGTTCCCCAGAGAGAAGCCATGAGCTAAGGAAGACCATGTGGTGCCTGGGAGGAGAGAGAAGACTTGGTTTCCGTGTTTATAGTTCTTTGGTTTTGTCCCAGTGAAGGGGCATGTTTGATTCTTGTGCAAATGTCTGTCAGATGAACTCTGGACAGAGAATATTACTATATTCTTAGAAGTATTTAAGGACTTATGGAAAAACCTCACTAGTCTGAATGGTAAAATAATATGTCAACCATGGTTAAGAATAGAGGGTACTTCTCTATAAAATAATGGTTTGTATGTTATAACAAAAAAAGTCACAATAAATACAATTTTATAATAGCCAATATACCATTGTGTACTGTTCTATTACAATTGAATGTATCAATGCTCACCCTGCACAGTGACAGGAAAGGGTGTTTAAGGCCATTGAACTTAATTAAGATGCCACTGGTACAGAAACACCTGTGCCAAAGGGCTTGAAGCTCATCCTCTGTGGAAGTCAGTAGCCTCTTACTGCTGATGCTGGCAACAACAGGAGAGAAGAAGGTGGATGTTAAGAGGAACCCAAGCGGCTGAGAAACACATGAG
Organism: Budorcas taxicolor; assembly: GCF_023091745.1. Classification (NCBI taxonomy): domain Eukaryota; kingdom Metazoa; phylum Chordata; class Mammalia; order Artiodactyla; family Bovidae; genus Budorcas; species Budorcas taxicolor. The sequence continues at coordinate 31,719,458 of NC_068931.1, forward strand.
GACCCCTCGCCCCTGGAGGGAACTCAGAACTATTTTTGGAGAAACTCAAGGGTGCTAGGGCTTGGTGGGTGGAGGGAAAAAGCCAAGGGACAATGATTTGTGACAATTTTTGTGGCCTTATTTTTATGACCCCAGCAACCCCGTGAAAGTGGAAGACCTAAGGTTTTTAGTCTCAAGTCACAGACAAGGAAACTAAAACTCAGACTTGGCCACAGAGCTGATAAGGCAAAAGGATTGGGGCTCAAACCCAGATCAGAACCTTAAGTTCTTTTGTTCTGTTTTTCAACAAATGACTGTCACGTTAGCGATGCATGTCATATGATATGAATAAATAATACTTGGAAAGCTACTTGGAAAGAGAACGAATCAGTCTATACCCATGACAGTGCCTTCCTATAGGGGTTCATCTAGTGGCCTGAACACAGCAGTTGCTCAAAAGCTTTTGAACAGTCTGCCCATTGGTTGTGATCTGGTCGGATGGGCCAAGTTGTTGTTGCTTAGTCACTAAATTGTATCTGACTCTTTAGCGGCCCCTTGAACTGTATAGCCCGCCAGGCTCCTCTGTGCATGGGATTTCCCAGGCAAGAATACTGGAGTGGCTTGCCATTTTCTTTTTTCTTCTCTATTCAAGGACAGTCCCAGGAATCGTTCAGGAAGCTAATCCCTACCTGGGTTAGTGAGCTTCACATCAGGCTTCTTCTGTTCCCTATATCTTGTGAGTCTGACCTTGTAAAGACTGACAAGGAATATAAAGTCATGTGCCTTTTCTATAGAAGGATGGATTACTTAAAAAAAAAATAGAGCTATCAATATTACTGCTGGTAAGTATAGATTTTGCAAATGGTTTTCAAGGTCGATACATATTAATCGAGAGTACTGTGATTCCAGAGTGGCTTTTCTAAGAACCACCTGGGCATTACTAGAAAGTAACAGATCTTACTGGCTTTCTGTCTCAGTTCCACTGTCTTCACAACAGTAGAATCTAAGCAACATAGGGCTTGAAAAAAGAAATCTGAAAATTGCCAATGGCAGGCAGGAGCCCCCTGTCTTAATTGTATTCAAACTTGTTTGAACTGATTTCCAAAGACCTTCATCCTTCTCCTCGCCTCTTTCAAAAGAGCAAACCAGCAGCTTCTTTTAACTCGATTCTGTCTGGGAAGGGTTTTAAAACTAAAAAGAGAGAGGGCGGAGAAATCTGATCTACCAGCTCTTGCAATCCACCAGCCCTGCTGTACACAGAATAAGGAAGGTTCATTATGGACTGAGGTTGCCAAGGTCACAAGATAGCAGCCTGAGTCCCTGCTTTTATGCTGAGCGTGACATTTTTGGTGTCCTCTGTGAGGTGGTCCATATGGAACAGCAGAGCACCTAGTCAGAGCTGGGCTAATTCCTTGTGGAATGAGGGGAGAGGGTGTGAACCAGCCAGGAGTGAGCAGAAGCAGTTTGATGTCGCAGGTTATGCCAAGATGAAAGCTGCTGCCTCCCAAGTGATGCCTCTGTGTGCCAGGTCCCCCTGAAGCAAACCCGCACTGCAAGATGATCTTGGTTTCTCCTGGCTTTATAGACACAGTCTCCAGTAGTGATTTGACTGCATGACTCTCAGCGCTGCTAATGCTCAGGTGTGTGGGGGCAGTGAGGGGGGAAGGAAGAGGAACTCTGGAACCCCCAATAACAGGGGATCATCACTGCAGAGACCTTCACAGCTCTTTGCTGCTAACCTGGGTTGTTGTCCTCTCCCTACCTCCTGTTCAGAAAAACCTCAAGAAAATGACTCAGATTCGAGTTATTTCCGATTGCGATTATCTGAGAACTAATTATTGCCTTTTGCACCATTGCTTGGCTTGTTCCTGCCTTCCCCCGGCCCTCCTGCTGCTAACCATTTCCCTGTCATTAGCACTTCCACCAGCGACCACGACAGCAAGGACAGCAGAAGAGAGCGTGCTCACATCAGTCCGCTATGCTGTAGTTTATCAGCTCTGTGTGCAGGTTCCAGACGGAAGGGACGAAAGCTCCAAGGTCTGCTCTCTCTTCCTGTCCTCACCGGTAGAGGTAACTGAGAATTGTGGGGGCAAATGCTTCATGCTCCGCGTTAGCAGCTGCCCACAATGGTGCTGGCGGTTGGGTGACTTATCTCAGTTCTCTGTGGGCTTGTCCTGAGTCTTCTGGTGTCTAAACTGTGGCCAGGTCACCGGGGAAATTGTGCTCATTTACAGACGAGAAAGGGGCTGGTTCGAGAATGCAGGTCTGTTTTGGAATCCAGGTCCACTGCTAACTAGCCATTAGAACTTTGGTTCCTCGATGGGGAGGACATGGGTGGTTTCTGTCAGCTCACCATTCATTCCCTATTTCCTCACTAAACTCATGGTTGAGCTGGGTGGAAGACATAAACCTCCAAATCTTTCTTTCTAATGAGGTTAAAAGCTTCAGTTCTCAAAAGGGGATTTGTGGGTATGATGAGTGCTAAGCCACTGTAGTCATGTCTGACTCTTTGCGACCCTATGGACTGTAGCGCACCAGGCCCCTTTGTCCATGGGATTCTCCAGGCAAGAATACTGGAGCGGGTTGCCATTCTCTTCTCCAGGAGATCTTCCCCGACTCAGGGATCCAGTCAGCTTCCTTTATGCCTCTGGCTTTGGCCTGCAGATTCCTTACCACTAGCGCCACCTGTGGGTATGATCGAGTAAGAGAAACAGAGTCATAGGAGGAGACAAGGATCTACAGACCCTGAGACGGGATCGGGAGCAGGACCCCAGAAAGAAGTAGCTGTATGGTGTGTCTTGGCCAGGGAATGGGTGCCCAAGGATGTCGATGAAGTCGTAGAGTCACTGGACCCAAAGCAGCCAGTGACGGCAGGAAATGCACCACCTGTCTAGAATGGGGATTGAGGCAACAAGAAGCCACAGCCCAGCACCCACCATTGATGCCTTGTCTTTGCATAGACTTCAGTGCAAATTCTCAGAAAAAATTAGGCTTATTTTTCCACCAATGGAAAAAAGTAGACTGAGACACAGAATGAAGTTAAGGTATAGAAAATGGATCAGATTATCTCTCCTGAATACCTAATTTTATGAAATTATCTCTGATATGCTATTTAGTGTATACTCTTGAGAAGCGTACACTCTTTTGAAACCATAAAATAAGATTCGGTTCAGTTCAGTTCAGTTCAGTCACTCAGTCTTGTCCAACTCTTTGCGACCCCATGAATAACAGCATACCAGACCTCCCTGTCCATCACCAACTCCCAGAGTTCACTCAGACTCATGTCCATAGAGTCGGTGATGCCATCCAGCCATCTCATCCTCTGTCGTCCCCTTCTCCTCCTGCCCACAATCCCTCCCAGCATCAGGGTTTTTTTCAATGAGTCAACTCTTTGCATGAGGTGGCCAAAGTATTGGAGTTTCAGCTTTAGCATCATTCCTTCCAAAGAAATCCCAGGACTGATATCCTTTAGAATGGACTGGTTGGATCTCCTTGCAGTTCAAGGGACTCTCAAGAGTCTTCTCCAACACCACAGTTCAAAAGCATCAATTCATCAGCACTCAGCCTTCTTCACAGTCCAACTCTCACATCCATACATGACCACTAGAAAAACCATAGCCTTGACTAGATGGACCTTTGTTGGCAAAGTAATATCTCTGCTTTTCAATATGCTCTTTAGGTTGGCCATAACTTTTCTTCCAAGGAGTAAGCATCTTTTAACTTCATGGCTGCAATCACCATCTGTAGTGATTTTGGAGCCCAAAAAAATGAAGTCTGCCACTGTTTCCACTGTTTCCCCATCCATTTCTCATGAAGTGATGGGACCAGATGCCATGATCTTAGTCTTCTGAATGTTGAGCTTTAAGCCAACTTTTTCACCCTCCTCTTTCACTTTCATCAAGAGGTTCTTTAGTTCCTTTTCACTTTCTGCCATAAGGGTGGTGTCATCTGCATATCTGAGGTTATTGATATTTCTCCCAGCAATCTTGATTCCAGCTTGTGCTTCTTCCAGCCTAGCGTTTCTCATGATGTACTCTGCATAGAAGTTAAATAAGAAGGGTGACAATATACAGCCTTGACATACTCCTTTTCCTATTTGGAACCAGTCTGTTGTTCCATGTCCAGTTCTAACTGTTGCTTCATGACCTGCATACAGATTTCTCAAGAGGCAGGTCAGGTGGTCTGATATTCCCACCTCTTTCAGAATTTTCCAGTTTATTGTGATCCACACAGTCAAAGGCGTTGACATAGTCAATAAAGCAGAAATAGATGTGTTTCTGGAACTCTCTTGCTTTTTCCATGATCCAGCGGATGTTGGCAATTTGATCTCTGGCTCCTCTGCCTTTTCTAAAACCAGCTTGAACATCAGGAAGTTCACGGTTCACGTATTGCTGAAGCCTGCCTTGGAGAATTTTGAACATTACTTTGCTAGCATGAGATAAATACAATTGTGCAGTAGTTTGAGTATTCTTTGGCATTGCCTTTCTTTGGGATTGGGATGAAAACTGACCTTATCCAGTCCTGTGGCCACTGCTGAGTTTTCCAATTTTGCTGGCCTATTGAGTGCGGCACTTTCACAGCATCATCTTTCAGGATTTGAAATAGGATTAGGGAAGGAAAGTGGCTCAGTCGTGTCTGACTCTTTGTGACCCCGTGGAATGTAGCCCACCAGGCTCCTCCATACATGGCATTCTCCAGGCAAGAGTACTGGAGTGGGTTGCCATTTCCTTCCCCAGAATTTCCAAATAACCTGCTTGTTAACATTCGTGACTGAATCACTCCATTTGTATTTGTTTAAATAGCAGAGAAAACCATGACAGTTAAGATTCTGCTGCTTATTCTTTAAAACTCTCAGCTGAGGTATAAATGAGAAAGTATCTTTCTAGAAGATTATTTGGAAAAAGGTAACAAAATCCTAAAAGGGTGCATATATCCATTGGCCCCAAAATCCTACTTTGAGGAATTTACCCTAAGTCAATAATCATGAATGTATTTGAAGATTTAATTATAAGAATGTTTATAATAGTGGCAAAGTTAATTTTTTCCATTTTATTTTATTTTTTATTGAGGTATAATTTATTTATTGTGAAACACATAAATTTTAAGTATACAGTTCAATAAGTTTGAACAAATCCACATGCCATCAGGATATAGAATGTTTTATCACCCCCAGAACATCCCTTAGTGTCCCTTCCCACTCAGTGTCTCCACCGGAGCAGCAACTGTTCTGATTTCTATCACCATGGTTTAATTTTGCTTATCAGAGATACTATCATGACAATATTAAATGTATAATTTTTTGATGCTTATCTTCTATGAACCATGATCTACTCTAGCATCTACTCTAGGCTCAGAGAAGGAGGGAGTGTGAATGCAAACACAAGAAAGATGAGGTAGGATGCTGTCCCAGGCAAAAAGGAGGAGGAATTGGGAAGAAAGGCTGTCCTTCTACTCTAGGGGACTGTGGTAAATGATGAGGTAAAGGAATCAGGCAAGATGATCCATACTTTTTTATCATCCAAGAGCTGGGAGAGAGGTTAGACAGGAAGAAGTAGAACCCTGTAGCTGACACTCTTGCCACTCTCCAATTAATATAAAGCCTTCCTCCTCATCAGTGAGATATCAAAAGAAATGATGTTTGAGGGCTTTATGGACAGGGTGCTGTTTTCCTTATAGAAAGAATAAACATTATTGTATCACTTCTTCATTCAACTTTTTTGATTGACACCACTAGGCAACAAGCTTGAGGATGAAAAACCAGGATGCTAAAGGATGGCAGTAGGAAATATAGAAAGAGACTGGATCCTTGTCTCCAACAATGTTACTAATTGCTTATCCTTGGATTTCATATTATATGAAAAAACCAGGATGCTAAAGGATGGCAGTAGGAAATATAGAAAGAGACTGGATCCTTGCCCCAACAATGTTACTAATTGCTTATCCTTGGATTTCATATTATATGAAAAATACAGATCCTGGTCTATTGAACTACTGATAGCTGGATTCCAGTTACTTGAAGCTGAAGGTATTCCTGATGAGTTTCCTATTTAGAACTCTAAGAGGAAACTGCCTTGCAGGGCTCTCTAATCCCATGCGTACCAACCTAGTGTAGCCACAGCAGAGTAATGTTGGTGGCATGACACGGTTAACCATAAGAGAAGTCTGAATGAAGCCACCTCAATTGTCCATCAGCATCTGCATGGCATGGAAGAAATCCAGAAATCCCTATTGGCTTCATAGAGACAGGCAGACGATAGCTGATGCTGCTGATGGGGGAGGTTCCTGGGGGAAAATGATCCTGAGATTGGGAGATTTGCGGTGGATCACTCAAGCCAGTGATTGAATTTGTGACACACAAATAACTCAAGGCAACACATAAGACCAGTTGGAATGCAGGTGGTACCAGGTCAAGCAGCAAGAACTAGTAGATACTAACAAATCAAGAAAAAGTAAACTATGAGTTATTTTGACATTGGACTCAACATAGTATGTTCACAGGTCTTCCCAAAGATGAGAACAGCCTCAGGACAAGAATCTGGGTCCAAAGACTCACTTTTTCCTGCTACCCCATGAATGTAAGTTACCTGATGCTCCTACATCCCAGGCACTAATTACGAGGGAGTAGGAGGAGGGAAACTGAAAGACTGAGCATTTGTCCAAAAGGTACCTAACTACCCAAGAGTGAATGTTTAACCTGTAACACTAGACTGAGTGGACTTTCTGCACAGTTACTTCTCCAGCCACATGTTGCTCAATATTATTTATTTTTCATTACTTAAAATATCAAAAAGGGAGGGATAGTATAAAGAGTAAAAAATATAGGTCATTGTTAGATAAATTATAGAAGAGCCATTGAATAAAATATTATTTGGCAATTAATATGAATTAGGGTTTCAGCTAAACAAGGTGGATTGAAGACACAGTAATCAAAACTTCCACTCCTCAAATCCCCTCTAGAATAATAAAAGACAGGGAATGGGAGAGGAGGAGCAGAAAAAACAAATCAGAAGCTAGAACAGAGCATAACAAGTGGTAACTGACTTTAACAGAGCTGAAGAAAGCTTCATTCTCAAAATATTTATTTGGCTGCATGGGTCTTTGTTGTGGCATGTGAGATCTAGTTCCCTGACCAGGGATCGAAGCTGGGCCTCCTGCCTTGAGAATGCAGTCTTAAACACTGGACCACCAGGGAAGTCCTGATAGCTTCATTCTTAAGTAGCAGTGGAGGAAATCCAGAAATTGGCTGGTCCACAATGAAGAATATCAGAGAAGCTCGGGGATTGAACATCAACATAATTTTGCTCTGTGTGTGTGTGTGTGTGTGTACAAATGGAGCTGGAAAAAGACAGTTGAAATGCTAAGTAAGAAGCAGTTATAGATCCTTGGCTTCTTCTCCACACTCCTTGAGGTCTCCTTACAAGTCCCCACCCCAGCAGAAGACTGAAATTCACTCTCCAGAGAGGCTAAGCCAAAGGTCTCATGAACTAATGGACATTGGACAAAGTTGAAGTCTTCAAAGAGAGTGGCTATACGAAAAGGTTGACACTGAAGGGTGAGAGTCCTGGCCCCCTGTCACACTTTGCCCACAAAATGGTGAAACTAATCTATAACCCCCAAGAAGGGGACTGGAAGTTTCTGTTCTTAAAGTTGATCTTTTTTCATCTTCAAATAAAAAGACCTTCAGACACGAAGTGGAGGTGTTTGCCCCCAAGATCAGCTTAAAATCTAATCAGCCACACCTTCTCACTTACACAGAGCTTCTAACAAACTTTTCAGTGCTTCACACTAAATCGAAGCAAACCGGTGGAGTCAACCAGGCATTTGGAGAAAGCCTACGTGTTGGTCAATGTTCCTAGTTACAAACATGGAATTCATGATTGGCTCATTTAAGCAGAAAATGAATGAGTTAAAGCATATTATTGCAGAATTAGAGGGAGATGTATAGGTAAGTTTAGAAACCAATGGTGAGTGACAGGCTTTACAAATCAGTAGTTACTGAGTCAGCTTCAGGGGCCAGTCTGAGCTCCCACTGCTTGGTTGGTGACAACAGGCAAAAGAAAATGATTGTTATGTGTAAATGGAGACAAATTTGTCTGTGAATCCTCCAGAATTTGTAGGGAGATTGACTATGGGAAAAATGAAGACATCATTCTAATTTTCCAGGTAGGGCATAGAGGGTCTTATTTTTATTTTTTTATTATCAATTTTTTACTTCATAGATATGAACTCTGATACCTTTGGGTTCCATGTGTAAGGAAAGAAGTAAAACCAAATTTTAGCTGAAGATATCCCTGCAATATTGGGATTTTGGTAATAGCTTATTTTTCTCTATGTGGTTACTGTATGTTTCCACATTTCATTATTTTTAAATCAGAAGTATTTTTTTTTTAATTGTTGGAGAAAAAAGAAATATTATTGGTGGCCAGAGTGGGCAGATGAGCTAAGAAAACCCAGAGCATATCTTTGCCTTTGTAAACTTCTTCCTGGCTGTTTTTGGGATAACGTTCACTTGGAGAATGCTTGCCTCTGTACCGCAGCTCTGAGTCAACTGCTTCAGACTTTCAATGTTCTTACTAGCTTTTAACCAGTAATGAGAAGGCTATTCCAGATAAACGTATGTAGGCCAGCAGGAGAAGAGGGAGAGCCACACGTGGTGAGAAGGCTTTTGATTAAGCATCACAGTCCAGACTACCAGCAGGTTTCCCACGTGAGCAGAGGGGAGGGGTGAGTGAAGCAGCAGCAGCTCTTGATCAAGATCTTTATGTGGCTGGCACTTTATAATTCCTAAGGTCAGTCCATGTTTGAGGGTATGATTCACTCTCCCATGTCTCCCACCTCCCATAATCTCATCGAAGTTCATCCATCCAAGGACAACCCCTCAGTCATCCTTGACTTCTCTTTTCCCCCCACCTCCAACTTTGAATCACCCACTGAGCCTGTATTTTCAGTTCCAAGTCTGTCTCTGGAGTGATTTTCAAGTCCGTCCCATTCTCTGAATCACCTTGCATCTGCCCACTTTCAGGCCTTCCTAGCTGCTGCCCTGGACAAATGGGAAACCTCCTAAGTGTCTGGTTGGCCTCCAGGGCAGAATAACTACTTCCAACTCTGTCAAAGAAGAGGCCCCCCTTTCCCACAAGGCCAATGCCAAACCCCCTTGCAGGGCATACAAACCTTTCATAAATGGACTCTAAACTTTAGTCAGTTTCTGCTTTGAAGATGACCAACTTGTCCTTGTTTGCCAGAAATTTTCCAGGTTTTTAACACCCAGAAAACCCTTTATTCCTGGGAAAACCAGGATGTTGGGCATCTTATCCTAGCCCTTGTCACCCACCCCCAACTCAGCTGGCACATTAACAAAACTTTACATTTAATAAGACAAGGTATGACTGTGCCTTAAAAATTTTTATCTGCTCCAAGCCTGCACAGGATCTGGCATGTCATAGGCAATAAGCAATCTGTCAGTCTCCAACAATTCATGATGTCAATAAGGCTAGTATTTTCTTTAAGATTTTTGACCTCCTCTCTGTTACTTGTCTTGAGAATGAAAGTTTGGAAAATATATTTTATTGTGACACTCTTTCCTTTAGTAAATGACACTGGCTTAAAATGGTGGGCTAGGTGTTTTTTCAACCACCTGCCAACACAGAAACAAACAGCAATATTCATTTATCAGAAATTACTGAAAATAATGAATTTTATCACAGGAAAGAAAGAAGACACAGCTCCTATATTCTACTAACCCCAGGTTCTTATGGAACCTGTCTACTTTAGAATGTTTGAGTGTCATTCTCAGATAGATGGTCTTATCATTACCTCACTGTCTGAAGAAAGATCAGATTGGTGAAAGTCTTAAACTTTGGAAGCATGCTTTACAAACTCTATGACTATTAGTTCCCAAGGACCATATTATCATTAAAAATAGTAGGCTTATAGGGATTGCATTGAATCTGTAGATTGCTTTGGGTAGTATACTCATTTTCACTATATTGATTCTTCTGATCCATGAACATGGTATATTTCTCCATCTATTGGTGTCCTCTTTGATTTCCTTCATCAGTGTTTTATAGTTTTCTATATATAGGTCTTTAGTTTCTTTAGGTAGATATATTCCTAAGTATTTTATTCTTTTTGTTGCAATGGTGAATGGAATTGTTTCCTTAATTTCTTTTTCTACTTTCTCATTATTAGTGTATAGGAATGCAAGGAATTTCTGTGTGTTGATTTTATATCCTGCAACTTTACTATATTCATTGATGAGCTCTAGTAATTTTCTGGTGGAGTCTTTAGGGTTTTTTATGTAGAGGATCATGTCATCTACAAACAGTGAGAGTTTTACTTCTTCTTTTCCAATTTGGATTCCTTTTATTTCTTTTTCTGCTCTGATTGCTGTGGCCAAAACTTCCAGAACTATGTTGAATAGTAGTGGTGAAAGTGGGCACCCTTGTCTTGTTCCTGACTTTAGGGGAAATGCTTTCAATTTTTCACCATTGAGGATAATGTTTACTGTTTGTCATATATAGCTTTTATTATGTTGAGGTATGTTCCTTCTATTCCTGCTTTCTGGAGAGTTTTTATCATAAATGAATGTTGAATTTTGTCAAAGGCCTTCTCTGCATCTATTGAGATAATCATATGGCTTTTATTTTTCAATTTGTTAACGTGGTAAATTACATTGATTGATTTGCGGATATTGAAGAATCCTTGCATCCCTTGGATAAAGCCCACTTGGTCATGGTGTATGATCTTTTTAATGTGTTGTTGGATTCTGATTGCTAGAATTTTGTTGAGGATTTTTGCATCTATGTTCATCAGTGATATTGGCCTGTAGTTTTTTTGTGTGTGTGGCATCTTTGTCAGGTTTTGATATTAGGGTGATGGTGGCCTCATAGAATGAGTCTGGAAATTTACCTTCCTCTGCAATTTTCCACACACCTATGGACACCTTATCTTCGACAAAGGAGGCAAGAATATACAATGGAGTAAAGACAATCTCTTTAACAAGTGGTGCTGGGAAAACTGGTCAACCACTTGTAAAAGAATGAAACTAGATCACTTTCTAACACCATACACAAAAATAAACTCAAAATGGATTAAAGATCTAAATGTAAGACCAGAAACTATAAAACTACTAGAGGAGAACATAGGCAAAACACTCTTTGACATAAATCACAGCAGGATCCTCTATGATCCACCTCCCAGAATACTGGAAATAAAAGCAAAAATAAACAAATGTGATCTAATTAAAATTAAAAGCTTCTGCACAACAAAGGAAACTACAAGCAAGGTGAAAAGACAGCCTTCTGAATGGGAGAAAATAATAGCAAATGAAACAACTGACAAACAACTAATCTCAAAAATATACAAGCAACTTATGCAGCTCAATTCCAGAAAAATAAACAACCCAATCAAAAAATGGGCCAAAGAACTAAATAGACATTTCTCCAAAGAAGACATACAGATGGCTAACAAACACATGAAAAGATGCTCAACATCACTCATTATCAGAGAAATGCAAATCAAGACCACAATGAGGTACCATTTCACACCAGTCAGAATGGCTGCAATCCAAAAGTCTGCAAGCAATAAATGCTGGAGAGGGTGTGGAGAAAAGGGAACCCTCCTACACTGTCGGTGGGAATGCAAACTAGTACAGCCACTATGGAGAACAGTGTGGCGATTCCTTAAAAAATTGCAAATAGAACTGCCTTATGACCCAGCAATCCCACTGCTGGGCATACACACCGAGGAAACCAGAATTGAAAGAGACACATGTACCCCAATGTTCATTGCAGCACTGTTTATAATAGCCAGGACATGGAAACAACCTAGATGTCCATCAGCAGATGAATGGATAAGAAAGCTGTGGTACATATACACAATGGAGTATTACTCAGCCATTAAAAAGAATACATTTGAATCAGTTCTAATGAGATGGATGAAACTGGAGCCGATTATACAGAGTGAAGTAAGCCAGAAAGAAAAACACCAATACAGTATACTAACACATATATATGGAATTCAGAAAGATGGTAATGATAACCCTGTATGTGAGACAGCAAAAGAGACACAGATGTATAGAACGGACTTTCGGACTCTGAGGGAGAGGGAGAGAGTGGGATGATTTGGGAGAATGGCACTGAAACATGTATACTATCAGGTAAGATACGAATCACCAGTCTATGTTCAATACAGGATACAGGATGCTTGGGGCTGGTGCACGGGGATGATCTGGAGAGATGACATGGGGTGAGAGGTGGGAGGGGGGTTCAGGATTGGGAACTCATGTACACCTTGTGGCAGATTCATGTCAATGTATGGCAAAACCAATAGAGTATTGTAAAGTAAAATAAAGTAAAAATAAAAATTAAAAAAAAAATAGTAGGCTTAACGGAAACCCCATCAAACACAACAGGAAATGCAATGTCTTTTTCCATTTTAATAAATATTGTTTTATGAGCTAGATATTTATATATAGTGACACTGAAATTCACCACTGAAGGAAATAGCTACCTACTCCAGTATTGTTGCCTGGGAAATACCATGGACAGAGGAAGCCAGCAGGCCACAGTCCGTGGGGTCGTGAAACAGTCGCACAAGACTGAGTAAGTAAATAGCCACCACAGAAGTACCTCATTACTAACGGAGATTCTATTCGTCTGTGTGCTTATTGCACTAACGTTCACGGCAGAGATCACTGGAAATGCCGTGCATTTGAGAAAAGTAGAGAACTCTCCAAAATTAAACAGTTTAATCCCTGTTTCTGATTGTGATTCAGTCGAGTCTGTACAAGGTGTGTTTGGTAACCTGTATTTACTTCTGTCTTGAGATGCCTTTTCCCTGTGTGCTGTGCTGTGCTTAGTTGCTCAGTCATGTCTGACTCTGTGACCCCATGGACTCCTCTGTCCATGAAGATTCTCCAGGCAAGAATACTGGAGTGGGTTGCCATGCTCTCCTCCAAGGGATCTTCCCAACCCAGCGATCAAACCCAGGTCTCCCTCATTGCAGGTGGATTCTTTACCAGCTGAGTCACCCGGGAAGCCCATGAATACTGGAATGGGTAGACTATCCCTTCTCCAGGGGATCTTCCTGACCCAAAAATTGAACTGGGGTCTTCTGCATTGCAGATGAATTCTTTACCAGCTGAGCTGCCAGGGAAGCCCCTTTCCCTGTGTGGAGCATTCTAAAACTCAAATTGGTTCTGCCACGTGCTCAGCTGTGAGGTTCTTACATATGTTCTTCAAATCCACTAGGAACTCCTTGGAACCTCATCCCATCACTGTTCTTTTGAATGGCTAGGTATTCACACACATCCTCTGGTAAGAGGTTCAGATGTTTGTAGTTGTATCTATGGCAAAGTTTTTTAAATCCTCTCTTACACTGACTAAAGACTACTTTTTAAAATTGAAGTATAGTTCATTTACAATGTTGTGTTAGTTTCAGGTGTACAGCAGTGATTCATTATATATCTTATTCAGATTCTTTTTCCATTATAGGTTGTTACAAGATAGTGACTATAGTTCCCTATGCTATACAGCAGGTCCTTGTTATTTATTTTGTGTATAGTGGTGTGTATATGTTAATCCCCGACTCCTACTAATTTATCTTCCCTCCCACCCCCTCTATTCCTTTTGGTAATCATAAATTTGTTTTGACTGTGAGTTTATGGCTTGAAACCTCTGCCTGATGAGGCTCCTTTCTTTACCCCTTTGTGAAACTCTCTTCAAAAGAGTAATAGGTGAGAGGACTAGGTCAGAATAGTTACCCTGGCAATGGCAGTGAGTGTGTGTACACAATGCACACATACACAGGTGGATGGAGGAGAGGTTGCTCATTAAAATATACTCCACATGGAAAGGAGATGGGGGAGTGTGACTCTTTCCATGTTCAAGTGAAAATCAGTACCCTGCAAAAAAAGAAGCTTGTGGCTGAATCTATTGCCGAGTTTCTTAGGTCCTCTGCACACTGACTAGACAGATTTTTTTTAAAGGATGCTTTCTGGGATTGAGTTTGAACCCCATGGATCTTGCTCTCACAGCATCTTTTCACTTGAAATCCACACTTTTTCTTCTTTTGCCCTCTTAGGAAAGGTAGTTGGAGAAGGAAATGGCAACCCACTCCAGTATTCTTGCCTAGAGGACTCTGTGGACAGAGGTGCCTAGTGGGCTGCTGTCCATGGGGTTGCACAGAGCCGGATATGACTGAAGTGACTTAGCATGCATGTGTGCATTGGAGAAGGAAATGGCGACCCGCTCCAGTGTTCTTGCCTGGAGAATCCCAGGGATGGGGGAGCCTGGTGGGCTGCCGTCTATGGGATCGCACAGAGTCGGACACGACTGAAGCGACTAAGCAGCAGCAGGAAAGGTAGTAGACAATTTTTTAAAAAATTTAAATACATATATTTGTATATGTGTATATGTATTACAATTGCAAGTAAAACGTTTGTGGGAAGAATCTAGTTTTTTTGGTTGTTTTTGAATGCCTTTCTTCGATCTTGACTTGGAGCCAGATTTACCTTTTAGAATTTCTATCTTGATCTCTTGCTTATGAACAGGGAAGAAAATAAATGTGTTTCAGAATGACCACCTCAGTCTGCAGCAAATCACATCTTAATCTCCTTCCATTTTGGCAAAGATTTTCAAACCCAAATACTTTCTATGCAGCCTCGTGTAAAATATATTCCATCCTCCTTCACACACTCACAGCAAATGTCACTAAATAATTATACACTCAGACTCTGTCTTAATCCAGCTCACCAGATCAGTTCAGTTCAGTTACTCAGTCGTGTCTGACTCTTTGCGACCCCATGAATCGCAGCACGCCAGGCCTCCCTGTCCATCACCAACTCCTGGAGTTCACTCAGACTCATGTCCATCGAGTTAGTGATGCCATCCAGCCATCTCATCCTCTGTTGTCCCCTTCTCCTCCTGCCGCCAATCCCTCCCAGCATCAGGGTCTTTTCCAATGAGTCAGCTCTTCACATGAGGTGGCCAAAGTACTGGAGCTTCAGCTTCAGCATCATTCCCTCCAAAGAAATCCCAGGGCTGATCTCCTTCAGAATGGACTGGTTGGATCTCCTTGCAGTCCAAGGGACTCTCAAGAGTCTTCTCCAACACCACAGTTCAAAAGCATCAATTCTTCAGTGCTCAGCTTTCTTCACAGTCCAACTCTCACATCCATACATGACCACTGGAAAAACCATAGCCTTGAGTAGACGGACCTTTGTTGGCAAAGTAATGTCTTTGCTTTTCAATATGCTCTCTAGGTTGGTCATAACTTTCCTTCCAAGGAGTAAGTGTCTTTTAATTTCATGGCTGCAATCACCATCTGCAGTGATTTTGGAGCCCAAAAAAATGAAGTCTGCCACTGTTTCCACTGTTTCCCCATCCATTTTTCATGAAGTGATGGGACCAGATGCCATGATCTTAGTCTTCTGAATGTTGAGCTTTAAGCCAACTTTTTCACCCTCCTCTTTCACTTTCATCAAGAGGCTCTTTAGTTCCTTTTCACTTTCTGCCGTAAGGGTGGTGTCATCTGCATATCTGAGGTTATTGATATTTCTCCCAGCAATCTTGATTCCAGCTTGTGTTTCTCCCAGCCTAGTGTTTCTCATGATGTACTCTGCATAGAAGTTAAATAAGCAGGGTGACAATATACAGCCTTGATGTACTCCTTTTCCTATTTGAAAACAGTCTGTTGTTTCATGTCCGGTTCTAACGGTTGCTTCCTGACCTGCGTATAAGTTTCTCAAGAGGCAGGTCAGGTGATCTGGTATTCCCATCTCTTTCAGAATTTCCCACAGTTTATTGTGATCCACACAGTCAAAGGCATTGGCATAGTCAATAAAGCAGAAATAGATATTTTTCTGGAACTCTCTTGCTTTTTCAATGATCCAGTGGATGTTGGCAATTTGATCTCTGGTTCCTCTGCCTTTTCTAAAACCAGTTTGAACATCTGGAAGTTCATGGTTCACGTATTGCTGAAGCCTGGCTTGGAGAATTTTGAGCATTACTTTGCTAGCATGTGAGATGAGTGCAACTGTGCGGTAGTTTGAGCATTCTTTGGCATTGCCTTTCTTTGGGATTGGAATGAAAACTGACCTTTTCCAGTCCTGTGGCCACTGCTGAGTTTTCAAAATTTGCTGGCATATTGAGTGTAGCACTTTCACAGCATCATCTTTCAGGATTTGAAATAGCTCAACTGGAATTCCATCACCTCCACTAGCTTTGTTCGTAGTGATGCTTCCTAAGGCCCACTTGACTTCACATTCCAGGATGTCTGGCTCTAGGTGAGTGATCACACCATCGTGATTATCTTGCTCATGAAGATCTTTTTTGTCTAGTGCTTCTGTGTATTCTTGCCACCTCTTCTTAATATCTTCTGCTTCTGTTAGGTCCATACCATTTCTGTCCTTTATCGAGCCCATCTTTGCATGAAATGTTCCCTTGGTATCTCTAATTTTCTTGAAGAGATCTCTAGTCTTTCCCATTCTGTTGTTGTTGTCCTCTATTTCTTTGCATTGATCTCTGAGGAAGGCTTTCTTATCTCTTCTTGCTATTCTCTGGAACTCTGCATTCAGATGTTTGTATCTTTCCTTTTCTCCTTTACTTTTTGCTTCTCTTCTTTTCACAGCTATTTGTAAGGCCTCCTCAGACAGCCATTTTGCTTTTCTGCCTTTCTTTTCCATGGGGATGGTCTTGATCTCTGTCTCCTGTACAATGGTACATACCTCCGTCTGTAGTTCCTCAGGCACTCTATCCTTAAAGCTATTTCTCACTTCCACTGTATAATCATAAGGGATTTGATTTAGGTCATACCTGAATGGTCTAGTAGTTTTCCCTACTTTCTTCAATTTCAGTCTGAATTTGGCAATAAGGAGTTCATGATCTGAGCCACAGTCAGCTCCTGGTCTTGTTTTTGCTGGCTGAATAGAGCTTCTCCATCTTTGGCTGCAAAGAATACAATCAATCTGATTTTGGTGCCGACCATTTGGTGATGTCCATGTGTAGAGTCTTCTCTTGTGTTGTTGGAAGAGAGTGCTCACCAGATAGGCACTATTAATTAAACAGATCTGGAATATAAGATAACACCTACTTGCTACCCCTCTTTTACCCTATCACTTTCTAACTTACTCTTCCTCTCAACATTATTGACTTTATAATGGAATGGATTTTTTTGTTTGAGAGATGAATGAGGCTTAATATTTTATAACTAGCATCATATTTTTAGATATACTTTGAAAAAAGGTTTAAACACCTATATTCTCTCAAATATATGTAAAACTATATTTGAACTAAAATCACTGGTTTCTGCATAATAATTTCAAGGTGGTTTCTGATACTCTTGAGGAGTTTGAAGTCAAATTTTATTGTTTTTCTCCTTCTCCATAAAGTATTTACTGAGTGCCTCGTGGTATATGGTTTAAGCAAAGCATTGCACAAAGCAAATTATTCAGGTATAGTCTGAGTGCATAACAGTTTGAGACATAAATGATTTCATACAACTACAGGAGTTAGCACGGCTAGTTTATAACTGGAGATATTGTTTTATAAGGTGTTATTATCTTAGAATACATGTGTCAAGAATTTAAAGAACAAAGTTATTTTCAATGATTACATTTATGGTGGCCAGATACTGTTTTACTTGGAAGCATGGCTTGGCAATCCACCCAGGATCTAGGCAACCATTTTATTCCCAATTGCACCCTCCACCCCCACTGTTTCAGGTAAAGTGTCAAGTTGGTGCTCTGCTGCTGGGAAAACTAATGATCAAAACTCGGGGAAAAAATCTTTAGAGGTTTTTTCTGGCAGATACCTATGGTCTGGAGGGAAGTGTTGAACAGTGAAAATGATCATGTTTACTCCTAAACTAAATGGGCATTCATCTTATTCTTATGCCTGTCATGGTGTGCCCAGAAAGTGCTGGATGGAGTGAGTATAATGGAATAACTCCCCGCCCTCTCCAGGAAAAGAAACTTTTCATTGTAATGTTATGGTGTGCTGTACAATAGTAATGATTTTTATAGCTTCATAGTGTACTCTCAACAAACAGCGTTGAAAATGGATTAAATGATTTCGTTTTGCTTTGGCTATTAGTCTATCTCAGAAACAGTTTACCGTCTCGTACGTAATATACCGATAGTGATTATCCCTTATTTCTAAGTAACACTCTCAGGGATTCAATGACAATGAGAACAGCAGGAAATGCCAAGGAGCATAATAGCTTCCTAAGCAGCTATGTAACTTTCCATTTCTCTGAGGGCCGAGGTAAGTCAGTGGACTGGTGGACAGAGAACTTTTGTCTTCTGAATGCTGTCTTATTTCCCCTGTAAGAACCCATGATGGAGGGGCGTCAGGACAAAAGAGCTTGAACCGGCGATACAAATTTTTTTCACATCTTGGCAGAAGCTCACACACCACCCCAGTCTAGTGTGATAATGGTATTCTTTTCCTGACTATGACCCACCACAGGAAAACCATGAGGGTCACACAATGGCCAGAAATTAACTCTTGACATGCTTGCAGCTTTTCCAGCAAACACTGGGGCTTAATATTACAGAACCAGAAGAGCTGATCTCCCCTGGTGATAGCAATCTGCCTTTCAATTTTGCTGTCTCGAACAGCCAGCTGTGAGCCTTTATATAACATTTCACAGTCCCTTAATTACCACATGACAACCTCAGGGCTGCTAATCCTAATACTGTTCCAAAGTGAGGGACTTATGACATGTCAGCAGTTTAATGCAACTCTTTTTGTGGTAATCATGTTTCGTGGAAAATATAGTTCTTCCCCAAACACAGTGAATACTCACCTTACAATGTTCAGATAAACTTTTGCTTATGCCCCACATCACTGGAGAGAAATAGCCTCTTGTGTCCTGGTAGAGAGGTGTACTGAGACTGCTAAGCATATAACAGAGAGCCAAATGAGAAAGACTGGTAGCGGAAAAGAAGTGGATAACCTCAGGCCAGACAAGCTTCATTGCACTGCTCAAGCATAGCATAGCTAGTCTTTTTCCTTTTCTTGGTAGAAATTGGGCCACAAATGCAGGATTCATAGGCTCTGTGATGATGCATGGTGATTTAGTAGCTAAGTCATGTCCGACTCTTGTGACCCCATGGACTGTAGCCCATAAGACTCCTCCATCCATGGGATTTCTCAGGCAAGAATACTGGTGTGGATTACCTTTTCCTTCTCCAGGGGATTTTCCCAGCCCAGGGATTGAACCTGTGTCTCCTACATTGCAGGTGGTCTCCTGTACTGCAAGAAGTTTCTTCACCACTGAGCCATCAGGGATTCCCATAATGCATAAGGACTAACTAAATTCTGATGATCTTAACATGGCCAACAGGACAGTGTTATCACTTTAGGGCAGATGAAGGCAGGTCAAAGGATCCACAGGAAAAAGAAAGGTTTGCCTTATTGACTAAATCAGAGACATCAATGGACCAGGCCCAATCATCCAGGACTGATATTAACTTGAACTCAAATAGGCTGGATTTGTTTTCTCGGCCTCTGCTTACTTTCTGCCCAAGTTGGTATGCTACTGACTGCCAGAAAGCAATTAATCAAGTCTACATTTCAAATGTAGCAGTGTAAATTTAATACGACATTTGTTGTTTGGTGAGTTTCTTAATATCCTCAGACATATTAATCAATCAACAAGTACTTGCTGAGCCTCTATTCTGCCCTCAGTGTTTTGCTAAGTGTTCTTGGGGACATGAGACATATGAGATGAAGTTTGAGTTCTCCAAGGAAGTGCAATGAGGTGGCTAACAAGGCTTGAATCCTAGCTTATCAACTTACTGGGCTTTGAGAAAATTAAGTCACATTTTGGACCCTCACTGTTTTTAACATGGCTAAAAATGCCTGTTGAATGGGGTTAGAATTTCTATCTTGGGCCCCCTCTGAACTCCATACTTCTATATCTAATAGTCAACTTGCCGTGTCCACCTGGATACCTAACAGAATCACAAGCTAAATATGTCCAAATGCTTCATCCTTGCCATTTCACCCCTGCCAGGATCCTCACCACATACTTTTTCCTCCAACTTTTATCTTTCTCAATACACAGCATCACAGTACTACTAGGTACTCAAAGACTTCCTTTTCTCATTAATTCGTCAGCAGGTTCTATTGGTCTTGTCTTAAAAGTACATTTCTGATTCACCTACTTTTCTTTGTCTTTGTTGCCTCCATCTGTGATTCAGACATTCATCATTCATCTCCTGCAACAACTCTCTGTCTGGTTTCACAGTTTTGACCCCTGAGTTCTTTAGTCCAATCTCCACTCAGTAGTAAAAATGCTTTTTAAACCTGAATTGGGACTTTCACTTCTGGTTAAGATGTAGAAAGTCATGAATTCCCACTGTTCAATGGTGTACTTAATTATATTTTGATGTCCCAATTATTCTGGATTTTACTAGTGGCAGCCTCTACAAGTGACTCCTGTGTCTTTGTGACATGTCCTCAATAATTTTACTGAGCACTTCTTTCAATCAGTTCAGTTGCTCAGCCACGTCTGACTCTTTGCAACCCCATGGACTGTAGCATGCCAGGCTTCCCTGACTGTCACCATCTCCCAGAGCCTACGCAAACTCATGTCCATTGAGTTGGTGATGACATCCAACCATCTCATCCTCTGTTGTCCCCTTCTTCTTCCACCTTCAATCTTTCCCAGCATCAGGGTCTTTTCAAATGAGTCAGCTCTTCACATCAGGTGGCCAAAGTATTGGAGTTTCAGCTTCAACATCAGTCCTTCCAGTGAACACTCAGGATTGATCTCCTTTAGGATGGACTGGTTGGATCTCCTTGCAGTCCAAGGGACTCTCAAGAGTCTTCTCCAAGACTTTTGAACCACAGTTCAAAAGCATTGATTCTTCGGCACTCAGCTTTCTTTATAGTCCAACTCTCACATCCATACATGACTACTGGAAAAACCATAGCCTTGACTAGATGGACCTTTGTTGGTAAAGTAATATCTTTGCTTTTTAATATGCTGCCTACGTTGGTCATAACTTTCCTTCCAAGGAGTAAGCGTCCTTTAATTTCATGGCTGCGTCACCATCTGCAGTGATTTTAGAGTCCAAAAAATAAAGCCTGCCACTGTTTCCACTGTTTCCCCATATATTTGCCATGAAGTGATGGGACTGGATGTATGAAGTGATGGGATTGGATGTCATGATCTCCTTGGCAAAACAAGGCTTTCCAGGCTCACCTTTTACCTCCCTACCTCAGGTCTAGAAGCAGCACTTCTCTCAGGATCCCTGGTTCCTTTCACTGGGGGAATGGATCAGAGACCAAGTTTTGTGTACTCAGTTCAGTTCAGTTCAGTCGCTCAGTTGTGTCCAACTCTTTGCAACCCCATGGACTGTAGCACTCCAGGCTTCCCTGTCCATCACCAACTCCTGGAGCTTGCTCAAACTCATGTCCATTGAGTCAGTGATGCCATCCTCAGCCTTTGGCTAAGATCAAGTGTTCTTAGCAGTCCGTGTGCCATGGGTGCTCATTATTCTTAGGATGTCATTGCTTGACCCTTTCGGTGGGCAGAGTTAGGAAACATGTGTATGTATGTGTTGTTGTGTAGTTGCTAAGTCGTGCCCAACTCTGCAACCACATGGACGTAGTCCACCAGGCTCCTCTATCCGTAAGAGGCTCCAGGCAAGAATATTGGAGTGGGTTGCCATTCCCTTTTCCAGGGGATCTTCCTGACCCATGGATTGAACCCAGGTCTTCTGCATTACAGGCAGATTCTTTACCATCTGAGCCACCAGGGGAGCCCCAAATATATGTAAAATATATTTATACACACTTATCTATACATGTACACATACACATGTATAAGCACATGTATTTTATATTTTAGAAACCATGAGTTCATGTTGAGTTCAATTGATTTCAATCCAGTTCATCCTGACATTGTTCACTTATTTCATTTCATATTTGTATGTCCTTTCTTCCAAAGTGCAAACTCTGGCCCCTCACAGTACAGCACATTCACTTATTTGTTCAATCTATAATACATTCAATTTTTTCTGTGTTGTTTCACTCATCCCTCTTCAAATCATGAATGAACTAAAAGAAGTTCAGAGTTTGTTTGCAGTTCTCTCTCTTCATTCCACCTCATTCTCCACCCCACTCAACACTGAGGGCTTAATAATCAAATTCTGTGTTCCTAAATTACCTGATTATCCTTTCTTTCTTTCTGTTTTTTTTTTAAACCCTCCCGTAAGTGTGGTTATAGTATTTCTTGAAATACATTGGGGCCATTTGTTCTACTTTCCTTTCCATTTTAGAGTCCCCTTTTCCATCTGGATTGGGTTAATTTTTATATTAAAAACTTGAAGGTGATTACAAAGTCTAAAACTGTATCAAAAGAAATAATCTTAACAAGTGCCACTGCTGCTGTATCCCTTTTGCCCTATTTCTTCCTCTACCTAACGTTATAGGAAGTCAACTTTGTTATTTCTGATTTATTTTCTCTGTATTCCTTATGTGAAAGGCACTCAGTTGTGTTCGTCTCTTTGCAACCACATGGACTATACAGTCCATGGAATTCTCCAGGCCAGAATATTGGAGTGGGTAGCCTTTCCCTTCTCCATGGGATATTCCCAACCCAGGGATTGAACCCAGGTTTCTCACATTGCAGGCAGATTCTTTACCAGCTGAGCTACCAGGGAAGCCCTGATTTTTAAAATTTTTCCCCTCTATCTCACACAAAAAGAGTATACAATATGTGCTCTTTCGTACTTTACTCTTTGTTCCCTTAATAATATATCATGGAAATCATTCTTATAGCAATTCATGGAGCTCTTCTACATTCTTTTTTACCCCCTTCCCCTTCTCTTCCTTTTTAATAGCCCTGGCTCAGATGGTAAAGAATATGCCTGCAATGCAGGAGATCCAGGTTTTATCGCTGGGTCAGGAAGATTCCCTGGAGAAGAGAATGGCTACCCACTCCAGTATTCTTGCCTGGAAAATCCCATGGACAGAGGAGCCTGGCAGGCTACAGTCCATGGGGTCACAGTCAGACATGACTGAGAAACTAACACTTTCACAGTGTGGCTGATGCCACTTAGTATATACACCAAATTTATTATATCAATGCTTGGACATTTAGAGAATGTCTTATATTTTGCAGATATACATATTAGTGCTGTGAATAAATTTGCACATATACATTTTCATATTATTAAAAGTGTAGTTTCAGTATAAATTCCTAGAAGTAGAACTGCTGGGTCAAAGGCTACATGTAGTTGTAGTTTGCGAGACATTGTCACTTTTCTCTCCAGAGGAGGTGTGTCATTTTGCATTCCAGCAGTGCATAAGATGACTCTTGCCACGCAGCCTCATCAACAGAATGTGCTGTCAAGTCTTTGAAATTTTGCCAATCTTATGGGTAAGAAATGATGATGCAATGTGGTTTACTTTGCATTTCTCTTATTATGTGTAGGTTGCCCATCTTTTCGTATGCTTAGGGCCAACTTTATATCTCTTTTAATGAAATTTTTTGTCTTTTGTCCATTTTTCTATGGGATTTTGGTCATTTATTTTTCAATATTTAAATGATATTTTTTTGTATATTAATGATAATAGGCCTTTATCTGTGAAATGCCTTGCCAATATCGCCTCTCAGGATATACTCATTTTAAAGATTAGTTTTTGGTGGTCAAATTTATCAACATTTTACTGTATTGCATGTGGATTTTGAGACATTGTTAGAAATCCTTTCCCTACACTTAGGTTATGTAAGAATTCACCTGGTACTTTTATATTTATATATATTTTTACATTTGCATCTCTGATCCATTGGGTGCTTATTTTGTATATTATAAGAGAAATGAGTCTAATTTTACCCTTTTTTAAAAAAAGTTATCCCGTTTACTAAGAAGAAAGAAGATCATTTTTATCCCATTTTTTGTTACCACCTTTATCGTATGCCATATTTCTCTATATAATTTGGTTTATTTAATCATCAGACTCTTGATAGCCATGTATGGATTGGTATTTAGGATTATAATTCAAAGCAGCCCCAGCCACAGGGGAAGCTGGGACTGACTTGCCAGATCTTTCCCGTGAGCCTTCATTAAATGCATAGGGGCAGTATGCTAAGAGAATCATATCCCCAATATGCGTGTCTTTTTCCCTAAATGCAAGGTAGTGGCACAGTGTAATCACCCTTATGGAGCTCTGGCTGAATTTCTAACCCGTGGATTCATAAGCAACACAATTTTCATACTAAGCTTCTAAGTTTGGGTGTTAGTTTGTTATGTAGCAAAAGACAGTTGATGACTTCCGCTTTCTCATTTGCATAAAAAGCGTGTGGAAGTCACCCTGCCATTGAAAAGCAAGTGAAAAAAAAAGAGTGAACAGATTGAAAAATCAACAACTTTTCTTGGATCCATTAGAGAGGGGAAGATACAGGGCAAACCACTGCTCTTAAGATGGGAGACACAGACAGGTGAATTTAAGGAGTCATGGCTTAGCCGAGCAGAGTCATAAGTGAAACCCACCACAGGAACCAGTACTGGGGTAGGAAAACCAGAACTGTAGTTGACAAATTGCTGGAGACTCAGTGTGGACAGGTCTGAGAATTAAAACTCCAGGGGTAGCCAGTTGTTGGAAGGACCCCACAGTATTGTAAGATTTACCTCCAGCAGCTTGGCTAGATTCCCACAGTAAATATTGGAGAAAAATCTCCTTAAGTTTCTGGCAGAGGAGGGGAAAAATGACCCTTTTTTAAAATACACCTGAGCATTCTATTCTAACAGGGCCTACCCTCAGGGGAAGCTAGTTAAGCAGAGCCTAACCTATTGGAGTATTATCAGACTTGGGGGGAAAAGGAAGTCCGACTACAGCCAACCCTAGCCATCCTATCCCACTTAAGGTGGGAGAAAAAAAAAACAACTGAGAAATTCTTATGAAGCTAACAGTCTAGAGGCATGGACTCACTAAAAGACCGATACCTAATCATAGAACTATGTAAGGCTTCTGCTTCCCCTAGACCTTACCACCACATAAACACACTTTGGTACATGCAAACAATGAAATATTGTTTAGTGCTAAGAAGAAATGAGCTATCAAGTCTTGAAAAGATACGAAAGAAAGCTACATGCACATCACTACGTGGAAGAAGCCAATCTGAAAACGCTAAGTACTGAGTGATTTCAACTGTATGACATTATGAAAAAGGCAAAACTATAAAAACAGTTAAAGCCTCAGTAGTTGCCAGGGGTTAGGGGTGGGGTAGAGATGAGTTGGCAGAGCATAGGGGATTTTTATGGTAATAAATATACTCTGTGTAACATCACAGTGATGGATGATATAGTATGCATTTGTTCAAATGTATAGCACTAAGATGCATAACACTAACAGTGAACCCTGATGTACACCATGGACTTTGGGTGATGGGAGGCACTAGCAGTAAAGAACCCGCCTGCCAATGCAGGAGACACCAGAGACGTGGGTTTGATCCCTAGGCCAGGAAGATGACCTAGAGAAAGGCATGGTGACCCACTCCAGGATTCTTGTCTGGAGAATCTCATGGACAGAGGAGCCTGGTGGGCCACGGTCCAAAGGGTTACAAAGAGTCAGACACAACGAAGTGACTAAAGCATGCATGTACAATGTCAGTGTAGGTTCATCAGTTGTAACAAATGTACCACTCTGATGGAGGATAATAAGGAGTTTATGCATATGTCAGGACTGTGGCTATCTGGGAATTCTCTCTAATCTCCCCTCAAATTTGCTGTGAGTATTCAACTGCTCTTAAAAAATTGTCTTAATTTTTAAAATGATAACTGATATACTACTTCCATTAAACATTGTACAAGAAGCCCTGGTTAGTGAAATAAGACCAGGAAAATAAATAAAAGATACATGTATTTAAAAATAAAAGATAGATCTTCCTTTGTGTGCACTGGAAAACTTATGGAACTTATAAACAAAATAAAACAAAAAAAATTTACACTAGTAAGAAGGTTTAGTATGGTTGCAGAATATAAGATTAACATATAAAAATCAATTGTATTTCTATACACCAGCAAAAAAAGGGAAAATAAAAACATTTATTATAGCAGCAAAATATCAAGCACTTAGGAAGTAATCTGTCAAGAGATACATAAGATCTTTGCACTGAAAACTAAAAAATGTTGTTAAGAGATACTAAAGACATTGGAAGACTCAATATTGTCAAGTTATTGGTTCTACCCAAACTGATCATGAATTTCAATGTAATCACAATCAAAAGCCCAGCAGGGTAATTTAAATTTTTTTATGAAAGTGCAAATAATTTAAAATAATCATAACAATTTTGAAAAAGAGCAATTTTGAGATTTGCAATACCTGCTTCAGAACATTAATACATTAATGTTTTAATACAGCAGTAATCAAGACATTGTGCTATTGGCGTAAGAAAACAAATAGGTCAACGAAGCACAGTCCAGTCTAGTAATAGATTCACAAAACATGGTCGATTGATTTTTACAAGGCCTTAAGTCAATTCATTAAAGAAAGGGAAGTTTTTTAAAAACAAATATTGCTAAAATAACTGAATACCCATATTTAGAAAAATAAACTCAATCTCTACACATATATAAAATCTATGTAAGTGTATGTTTGAAAGTGAAAGTGTTACTTGCTCAGTAGTGTCTGACTCTTTGCAACCTCATAGATTGTAACCCGCCAGGCTCCTCTGTCCATGGAATTCTTTAGGCAAGATTGCTGGAGTGGGTAGCCATTTCCTTCTCAGGGGATCTTCCCAATCCAGGGATGGAATCCAGGTCTTCTGAATTGCAGGCAGATTTGTTTCCATCTGAGCCACCAGAAAAGACCAAGTGTGTGTATAATAATATTAATATATAACAAAAATTAATTTGAGATGGATAATAAATCTAAATGCAAAGCTAGAACAATGAAGCCACTAGAGGAAAACATATCAGAACATTGTGTGACCTGGGAATAAGCAAAGATTTCTTATGACATATGAAAGAAAAATTGAGAAATTGATAAGTTTATGAAAATTAAAGGGACATCATTAAGAAAATGAATAGATAAGCCACAGACTAGGAGGCATATTTGTAAAGCATATATCTCACAAAAAATTCATATGCATAAACATAAGCAAATCCTATATTCAACAACCTAGAACAAACATGGGCAAAAGAACAGAGAAACAAGGATATGAAAATGTATAAAGTGCACAAGAAAAGGTGTTCAACATCATTGATCTTGGTGAAAAATTAAAAGCACAATGAGATACCATTTCCCTCCCACTAAAATCAAAAAGACTGACATGGCTAAAGTTTAAAGGGAATGTGGAGCAAATAAAATTCTTGTGTTTGGTTGCTAGGATTGTCAAATGGTAAAAGCCTTGGAAAACTGGAAGTTCCTTAATTTTTCCTTATAAAATTAAACATATAGCTTCCCTATGGCCCAGAATTTCCACTCCTACATTTTTACCTGAGAGAAATGAAAACAAATGTCTACCAAACACTTGTATGAGAACGTTGAGAGCAACTTTATTTATAATAGTCAGATGGGAAATGGTACAAATGTCCCTCAACATGTGGATGATTAGTCCAGTTGGAGTGTTTGCATGCAGTTGAATACTCTTGAGAAATGAAAAGAGATGGACTATTGATACACATGGCAGCATAGATGAATCTCAGAAACATGCTGAGTAATAGAAGTTGGACAGAAACAAGTACACACTATGGGAGTCTATTTGTATGAAGTCCAGGAATAGGGATGATGATAGAAATCTGATCAAGAGAAGGGTGTAGGGTTGGTAGTGG
Source organism: Budorcas taxicolor (assembly GCF_023091745.1). Classification (NCBI taxonomy): domain Eukaryota; kingdom Metazoa; phylum Chordata; class Mammalia; order Artiodactyla; family Bovidae; genus Budorcas; species Budorcas taxicolor. The sequence continues at coordinate 31,747,227 of NC_068931.1, forward strand.
TTGTTTACTGCCTAGGAGACTGGTAGAGAGAGAAAGGTTCTATGTCTTTTTATGGGCAGCTATTGCAGGTTGTACAAAACTAAGATTACCTTATTCTCCTCTTTGATAGTTTCAGTTGCCCTTCGATGTAACCCAAATGGCTAGGTTTTGTGTTTTTTTCATCTGCACTTATAACAGTTTAAAGGTTTTATTTACCGTATTTAGCTATTTCCTGTAATAAGTTTGATTCCGAGGGCAGGGACTATGCCAGTCTCATTCCTGATTGCATCTCCAGTGCTCATATGTAGCTGCTCATTACATTTCAGCTCCTTTCTCTTTCCTTCGCTTCCAGTCCTAAAGGAACTGAAACGAATCACCAAATCTTGAACTAGAGCTTGTAACACACATTATTCTTTCTGGATTTCGCTTAGCTGCATTTTTGAAACTGACTTTCATCACATACATGTTGTATCAAGGGATGGGATATGATGTCCAGGTGAAAGGACTGGAGTTCCTGCCAATGAAACAGCAGGTGTTTTACAGCAATCCTAACACTAGTCATTAGTCAAAATGCAGTTTTCTCATACTATAGATTCAGTCCTGGTGGGTGATTAGTCCTGGTGAGAAGAAATTATTGCCTTCCAGTGAGCATAAAATAGTGTTTAAAATATGATCGAGTTTACTGTTTATGTCCTTGAACTGGAATGAATCATCCTAGCAGTGGATATCATATAGGATAATGCTAGATGTATCACAGAGAAAACATCTACCACCTGTTATGTATATACATTTCTGGAGCATCAACCAATTTAACAACAGAGAGAAGCTGTAGCTGTATTTTTGAAATGAAGAACTAAATTACTACAAAGACATAGATACGAAAGGGCGCCCACCACTCTTTCCATTTTTACACAAAATAAACATATACTAACTGTAAATGATGAGAATCCCAAAGTATTATATACAATAATTTCCTTTTGGAAATAGTGGTTCTGTTGAAACAACCCTCGAGTCTCAGTGGTGGAAGACGACAAAGTACGCATTTCTGCTCTCACTACTTGTCTGTCCATCATGGATTCGCTGAGGCCTGAGCTCTTCTGGAGCCCATGTCTTCTCTCTGAGATTAAAGAAGAAGAAATAGCCACCAATAGGAACACAGTTGATAGTCATAGTGGAGAGAAAAAGAATAAGTAGAAGATTGTTCAATGCTCTTGAAGTCCCCCTACCCCCCCGTGCTGGCCTCAAAAGACAACTTGCATTTCTTGTCCAAACTGAGTCACCGGGCCTCTTCCGAGTCTGAGGTGGACAGGACACTGCAACTCTACTATGTGCCTGGAAGGGGGAGAGCTGAGAATAGTGGGTAAAGAGAATTCAAGACCAGCATCCCAGTGAAAGTTGGATCTTTTATGACCACCATCGAGACAGTCATCACTCCCCATGTGCTAGTTTATGAGGCACTATGTCTCAACTGCTTGCCAGGTCCTGTGCTTTATTCATTAGCTTCTTTCTTCATCACAAAAACTTAATCTTATAGATAATATTGTTAAGCTGCATTTTTAGATGAGAAAATAAAGACTGGAGAAGAAAGAATTTATGCCCAGGTCATAAATGCAATAAGGGAAGGAGCCAGGATTTGAACATAGATGCATCTGAGTCCAGGGCTTGTGCTCTGAACCATGTGATACAGTCATTCTAGCCTTGCTGCTGATGCTGCTCCTAAGTCGCTTCAGTCGTGTCTGACTCTGTGCGACCCTATAGGTGGCAGCCCACCAGGCCCCCTGGTCCCTGGGATTCTCCAGGTAAGAACACTGGAGTGGGTTGCCATTTCCTTCTCCAATGCATGAAAGTTAAAAGTGAAAGTTGCTGGAATGTGTTTAAAATTAACACAGAAAGCCCACATCCCTAAGGCACTCTTAAGAACTTCTTGTATTGAACAAAGGATATGCAAAAATCAGGTATTTGGTATAGGCTTAGTAACACTGTTACATCTGCCAACCTTTGTTTATAGGCTCCAAGGAAGATATGTCTTCATTCTCCTTGGGAGCCTGTAGGTTTTTACTTCCACCAGCTGACACTGTGTAGATACTCAAGCATATAGATGTCTGTGAATAGGGAGATGTGGAAACTGAAAGGGACCATCTCAGGCTGGTCAATATTGTACTCTCATGAGGTCTTGTCTAGCTGTTACAGAGTGATTTGCTTCTTCCTAGGCATAATACTCAGATTGCCATCATCTGGGGTCCTGGTTTTAAGACTTGCTTTCCATGATTTCTATACCTCAGAACCAACCCTTTACGACTGTCTAAATATCTTCTGAAAGTACCTCACCCAAATTTTCCTTTAAGAAACCAAAAAGCTGCATTGGCATATTAATTTAGGTCATTAATCCCCATAGATCTGTGCCTCTTGTAGAGAGATTTAGAGCTAAAGTTTAAATATTTGGGCTATGGAATGGGATAACAAATTCATTTCCAGTTACCTGCAGTAGTGACTGGCTTGGTAACATGTTTCCCTGGCTTCCTGCCTTTCCTCATCTCACTGCTTTACTCCTGTGGTATATGCCCTTTCACCTTCCTGGGACACTATGCGCTCATTTCTCCTGTCTCAGGGTCTCTTTCCAGTGGAATCCTAACTATAACACCAACCAAAAGTGAGTGCCAACAAGCTGGTATTGGGTAATCATATGAAAGATTTTAGTTTCAAAATGTTGGGTAGAGTAGAATGTTTCACCATAGACTGAAACCTTTAAAAGTAGAGACATCACTTTGCTGACAAAGGTCTGTGTAGTCAAAGTTATGGTTTCTCCAGTAGCCATGTACAGATGCGAGAGTTGGACCATAAAGAAGGCTGAGAACTGAAGAACTGATGCTTTCCAACTATGGTGCTGGAGAAGACTCTTGAAAGTCCCTTGGACTGCAAGGAGATCAAACCAGTCAATCCTAAAGAAAATAAACCCTGAATATTTATTGGAAGTACTGATGCTAAAGCTGAAACTCCAATACTTCGGCGACCTGATGTGAAGAGCCAACTCATTAGAAAGACCCTGATGCTGGGAAAGATTGAAGGCAGGAGGAGAAAGGGAGAACAGAGGATACAATGGTTTGATGGCATCACCGACTCTATGGACATGAGTTTGAGCAAGCTCTGGGAGTTGGTGATGGACATGGAAGCCTGGCATGCCGCAGTCTTATGAGATCACAAAGAGTCAGACATGACTTGAATGTTTGAGCATTTGAAAAGTTTAAGTTTTTTCCTCTAAAGAAACAGGGTAATATGAGAAACAGAACCAGAAACCTGGTCTACAAAGCTGGTCAAAGAGGCTGTTCTTGCTTCTTTTGAAAGTTCAGTTCAGTTGCTCAGTCATGTCTGGCTCTTTGCAACCCCATGGACTACAGCACTCCAGGCCTCCTTGTCCATCACCAACTCCCGGAGTTTACTCAAACTCATGTCCATTGAGTCGGTGATGCCATCCAACCATCTCATCCTCTGTCATCCCTTTCTCCTCCTGCCTTCAATCTTTCCCACCATCAGGGTCTTTTCAGATGAGTTAGCTCTTTGCATCAGGTGGCCAAAGTATTGGAGTTTCAGCTTCAACATCAGTCCTTCCAATGAACACTCAGGATTGATCTCCTTTAGGATGGACTGGTTGGATCTCCTTGCAGTCCAAGGAACTCTCAACAGTCTTCTACAACACCACAATTCAAAAGCATCAATTCTTCAGTGTCCAGCTTTCTTTATAGTCCAATTCTCACATCCGTACATGACCACTGGAAAAACCACAGCCTTGACTAGATGGACCAGGGACCATTGTTGCAAAGTAATGTTTCTGCTTTTTAATATGCTGTCTAGGTTGGTCATAACTTTTCTTCCAAGGAGTAAGTGTCTTTTTATTTCATGGCTGCAGTTACCATCTGCAGTGATTTTGGAGCCCCCCAAAATAAAGTCTGTCACTGTTTCCACTGTTTCTCCATCTATTTGCTATGAAGTAATGGGACTGGATGCCATGATCTTAGTTTTCTGAATGTTGAGCTTTAAGCCAACTTTTTCACTCTCCTCTTTCACTTTCATCAAGAGGCTTTTTAGTTCTTCTTCACTTTCTGCCATAAAGGTGGTGTCATCTGCATATTTGAAGTTACTGAATTTCTCCGTCAAACTTGAATCCAGTGTGTGCTTCATCCAGCCCAGCATTTCTCATGATGTACTCTGCATATAAGTTATAAATAAGTAAGGTGACAATATGCAGCCTTGATGTACTCCTTTCCTGATTTGGAATCATTCCTATTTGGAATCATGTCCAGTTCTAACTGTTGCTTCGTGACCTGCATACAGATTTCTCAAGAGGCCGGTCAGGTGGTCTGGTATTCTCATCTCTTTCAGAATTTCCCACGGTTTATTGTGATCCATACAGTCAAAGGCTTTGGCACAGTCAATAAAGCAGAAATAGATGTTCTTCTGGAACTCTCTTGCTTTTTCGATGATCCAGCAGATGTTGGCAATTTGATCTCTGCTTCCTCTGCCTTTTCTAAAACCAGCTTGAACATCTGGAAATTCATGGTTCACGTACTGTTGAAGCCTGGCTTGGAGAATTTTGAGCATTACTTTACTAGCATGTGAGATGAGTGCAATTGTGCGGTAGTTTGAGCATTCTTTGGCATTGCCTTTGTTTGGGTTTGGAATGAAAACTGACCTTTTCCAGTCCTGTGGCCACTGCGGAGTTTTCCAGATTTCCTGGCATATTGAGTGCAGCACTTTCACAGCATCATCTTTCAGGATTTGAAATAGCTCAACTGGAATTCCATCACCTCCACTAGCTTTGTTCGTAGTGATGCTTTCTAAGGCCCAGTTGACTTCACATTTCAGGATGTCTGGCTCTAGGTGAGTGATCACATCATTGTAATTATCTGGGTCATGAAGATCTTTTTTGTACAGTTCTTCTGTGTATTCTTGCCACCTCTTCTTAATATCTTCTGCTTCTGTTAGGTCCATACCATTTCTGTCCTTTATTGAGCCCATCTTTGCATGAAGCATTCCCTTGGTATCTCTAATTTTTTTGAAGAGATCTCTAGTCTTTCCCATTCTGTTGTTTTCCTCTAATTCTTTGCACTGATCACTAAGGCAGGCTTTCTTATCTCTCCTTGCTATTTTTTGGAATTCTGTGTTCAAATGGGTATATCTTTCCTTTTCTCCTTTGCTTTTCGCTTCTCTTCTTTTCACAGCTATTTGTAAGGCCTCCTCAGACAGCCATTTTGCTCTTTTTGCACTTTTTTTCTTGGGGATGGTCTTGATCCCTGTCTTCTGTCCAATGTCATGAACCTCTGTCCATAGTTCATAAGGCACTCTGTCTGTCAGATCTAGTCCCTTAAATATATTTCTCATTTCCACTGTATAATTGTAAGGGATTTGATTTAGGTCATACCTGAATGGTCTAGTGGTTTTCCCTAATTTCTTCAATTTAAGTGATGTGAGCCCCAGTCGGCTTCTGGTCTTGTTTTTGCTGACTGTATAGAGCTTCTCCATCTTTGGCTGCAAAGTATATAGTCAATCTGATTTTGATGTTAATCATCTGGTGATGTCCTTGTGTAAAGTCTTCTCTTGTGTTGTTGAAAGAGGGTGTTTGTCATGACCAGTGCGTTCTCTTGGCAAAACTCTATTAGACCTTGCCCTGCTTCATTCTGTACTCCAAGGCCAAATTTGCCTGTTACCCCCAGGTGTTTCTTGACTTCCTACTTTTGCATTCCAGTCCCCTATAATGAAAAGAACATCTGTTTTGGGTCTTAGTTCTAGAAGGTCTTGTAGGTCTTCATAGAACCGTTCAGCTTCACCTTCTTTAGCATTACTGGTCAGGGCATAGACTTGGATTACCGTGATATTGAATGGTTTGCCTTGGAAACGAACAGAGATCATTCTGTCATTTTTGAGACTGCATCCAAGTACTGCATTTCAGACCCTTTTGTTGACTATGATGGCTACTCCATTTCTTCTAAGGGATTCTTACCCACAGTAGTAGATATAATGGTCATCTAAGTTAAAGTCACTCATTCCAGTCCATTTTAGTTTGCTGATTCCTAAAATGTCAATGTTTACTCTTGCCATCTCCTGTTTGACCACTCCCAATTTGCCTTGATTCATGGACCTAACATTCCAGGTTCCTATGCAATATTGCTCTTTATAGTATCAGATCTTGCTTCCATCACCAGTCACATCCACAACTGGGTATTGTTTTTGCTTTGACTCCATCTCTTCATTCTTTCTAGAGTTATTTCTCCACTGATCTCCAGTAGCATATTGGGCACCTACTGACCTGGAGAGTTCATCTTTCTGTGTCCTATCCCTTTGCCGTTTTTATACTGTTCATGGGATTCTCAAGGCAAGAATACTGAAGTGGTTTGTCATTCCCTTCTCCAGTGGACCACATTTTGTCAGAACTCTCCACCATGACCCGTCCGTCTTGGGTGGCCCTACATGGCATGGCTCATAGTTGCATTGCATTAGACAAGGCTGTGGTCCATGTGATTAGATTGGTTAGTTTTCTGTGACTGTGGTTTTCAGTCTGTCTGCCCTCTGATGGAGAAGGATAAGAGGCTTATGGGAACTTCCTGATGGGAGAGACTGACTGGGAGAAACTGGCTCTTGTTCTCATGGGCAGGGCCATGCTCAGTTTGAAAGTTGAAGGTACTCAAAAACAGAACATATGCTGACCGGAAGTTGGGGGAAGAAAAGAAATTATCTGTGCTGCAGATGTTATCAGTGTCTAAGTGTTTAGGTCTTGGGGCAATTTTGAAACTCCCATTTGCCATCTGCCCCCCTCTGGTGAGAGAAGAGCCACCATAGTTTTGTTTTGAAGCACTTTGTGTTCTTCACAGGTGCACCTAATTCCACGTATGGCCCTCTGTGCTCCCTGAACCCAAATGCAAACACATATTTCACAACATCCCCATACATTTGTCGCTTTCCCAGAGTGTTTACTACCACACAAGTTTTGCTTGGGGAATGCTCTTCCAACTCTCCTAGCTCCATCTGCCCAAGGATTTTTTCAGATTGCAAATAACTTTCTAGGAAATTTGCAATTTTCTCCAAATGTCTGGTAAAATGTTTTCAGTCTTCATTTTTAAAATTATCTTCCCCATGTGATGATAGTGTTGTATAATGGGCCCTGCATTGCAATCTCTTACAAAGTGTGGGGGACAGAATTATCACCTATCTTCTAGCATCTTAAATTCAACATGCACACACACCCCATTAGTATAGTCCTTGAGTCTGCATTTTCTGATGTGGCAAACGTAAGAACAAGTCTTGACTTTCCCTGTTCCCTCACTGTCCCCATAACTATTCAATCAACAGTCCCCACCCCCACCTTCACCTTGTAAGTAGGTATATCTCACGTCTGTTCATTTTGCTCTGTGTTTAGTGCTCATCCCATTACTCTTAACAGGCCTCTTGCTTCTACTTTTTTCTCCAATAATTTTTCCACAATGCAGCCAGACTAATTACACAAAATGCAAATATAATCATTTCAGCTCCTCTACTCAAACTTTTCAGGGGCTTCCCTTTCCTCTTGCAATAACTGCTGAAATCTAACCTGATTTTCCAAGCCTTCTCCCCTCAAGTCTTTAGAGTCACCTCCTCCACCTTCCCTCTGGCCTACTTCACCCCACCCTTTATCCCCCAGGCTTCTGTCTTTCAGCTCAACAACTGCTCTCTCCTGCCTACCTTCTCCACCCTCACTTTTTCACCCCATTGGTCTGCCTCATACTTGAGGCTTCAACTTAGCAACCTGGGGGCTCCTCCCTGATCCATCAACCAGACTACATCCTGACGATGTTAGCTATCTTTGCAGCTAACCACTAAATTCTATAAGGACAACAATTGTGTCTATATTGCTTGTCATTCTATCTCCAGTGTCTAAATAGTGTCTGGTATAGAGCTGATTGACCACACAGCTTCAAATAAATATATTCTTACACATTATGAAGAGGAAAGGAACAATATAAGAAATTGAAATTGGACATCTCTGGTCCAGTCTGTCACTTACCAGCTGTGTTGCCTTTCCTTAGTCAATATTGCCCAAGATTTCACCTGTAAAGAACTTGAACTAGGTGCTGTCAGACATCTCCTTCAGCTCCAGCATTCTAAGTGCTTTTATACACTTTCATATATTTTATGTGGGCTAATATAACCTTGCTGCTGCTGCTGCTGCTGCTGCTGCTGCTGCTGCTAAGTTGCTTCAGTCGTGTTGGACTCTGTGTGACCCCATAGATGGAAGCCCACCAAATTCCCCTGTCCCTGGGATTCTCCAGGCAAGAACACTGGAGTGGGTTGTCATTTCCTTCTCAATGCATGAAAGTGAAAATTGAAAGGGAAGTCGCTCAGTCATGTCCAACTCTTCATGATCCCATGGACTGCAGACTACCAGGCTCCTCTGTCCATGGAATTTCCCAGGCAAGAGTACTGGTGTGGGGTACCATTGCCTTCTCTGAATATAACCTTACTACATGTCAAACCCAATGCTGATGAGTCTAAAGAATTATTTCATTATGATTTCTTATGTCATGAATGGCTTTTGCTTTATTGACTCTCATGTATTGATTTTTCAACAAAAGATGGAAAAAATAAGAAGTAGCCATAAAAGTAACTTTTTTACATATTCATGATGATTGCCTCCTTCTTAAGCTGTTTGATGACTGAGAGACATTATGCATATGACAACTGGTCCTAACAGTTAACTATAGTAAGTGTATTAATCTCAACTGTTATCCAAGTTCATCCTCATGTTTATTCTTTCATTAAGGATGATGTATATATCATCTACTAGATCTTTTCTGAAAGGTATACCCATTCTCCTTGCTTTCATACAATACTGAACAGATTACCCTGAAGTCTGTTCAAACAGATTTCAAACAGCAAAACATTTCATAGCTGCAAGTATTGGCAGGTTCTTAGAAAACATTTACTGAATGCTTGTTAAATGCTCAGGTATTGTCTGTAAATATATTTAGCTTATTCTTGAAGCCACACTCCTTGATAGGTGTTAATAACTCCATTTTCCTGATTGGAAAACTAAGTTTTGGAAAGCTTAATTTGGGTATAGCATCATATGTGGTTGATCGTAAAGAAAGGATTAAAGAGTTCATGGAGCTAGATTTCATGTTCCTGCAGAGCAAAGACTATTTTGTTTTTGGTCACCTCTGAATTCCCAATAAATATCTACTGACTGACTAACTGAATGAGTGAGTGAACTGTCGACATGTAAGTCAATATTTTCCCTTTTACATGGTGCAAATTCCCCAGCACAAAGCAAAATGAAACTTCAGGTACCTTTTAGGCTCTGCCTAGGGCTCTGTCCTTTGGTTTCCAGTAGAACACAATGACACCTTAGCAGCCGACCTTAATGTACAAAAGGCTGTGTACATGTATTTTTAGCTCTCCTTTGCCTTAATGCAAAGGAATCAAAATTGTGATTGTAATTAATTAAAACCCATGCTGTCATGTATCTTTTCTGTGGACATGCCCACCTACAGTGGCAAAAGCTAACTGATCTTTTCATAGGAAGGTGCTGTTCTTGGTATTTGCTGATCATTGATGGCCAGAGGTTGCAATGGCTAGACAGGTGACAAGTAGGGCAAAGGACATGCTGCAAGTGCTCATAAATACCCAAAGTTTATATTTATGCAGTGGTTAGTGAGTTATATACATGGGGTTACCAGGGCTGGCTGCCAGATACAATGTCCAGAAGGTGTGCGGTCCATTTTAGAGTTCTCCATGCCTCCTCTCAAGGCTGCTCTTGATGGCCACTTCTAATGCTATTAAAAATGTTAGGGGATGAGAACACTCAGTGGTTTGCCCCGGGCCCCGCTTCAGGCTCTGAAAGCACCAGTATTTCACCTTGATTGCATTTGTTCCATGATAATATTGGATGAGTTTGTGTTAATTTTCTATTTCTTTGTTTGAAGAGATCCTGAAAGTACCACAAAGGAGTGTTTACAGGATAATATTGTCACAATCTGAAGTTTTTAATTTATTGATTCTCCACAAGGCTTCTTTCTCTTAAACTGTTGTTTTTTCCTTTCTGCTTCCACGAGAGTTAAAAGTCATTTGGTTTGTTGTTGGCTTTAATCTAGTTTATTATTAGCAAGGTTATTATTTGAAGTCTAAGTGATGGTTCAGATTCTTGCAGCAGTTTTGTTACAAACAGCGGACACAATCCCTCCTCATTATTTCTAGTCAACTCTCAAATGTTATTTTCTCAGCACTGCCAGGACATTCTTTTTTATGGATATCAGCGATTATTTAAAAAGCAATCCGAGGATATTGAAGAACAGATTTTATACTGTAAAAAAACTGACAGACTTTATCACATAGAATAAAATACTAACTATATATTTTTTCTAGTTCACTGCTGTTGGTGGAGATTTTAAAAGATGATTATAATAAGCACTCTTCCTAGTTGACCCATGAATTCTTTGGTTCTGGTGCTGAAATGTCAAGCAGTCAGCTAAGAAAGGGAGTACAATTTAACTAACAAACCTATTCCCAGAGCAGTGCAGACGGAGTTTCTACTTCTTCCCTTGAGAGACCACTTTGCAATCCAATAGTTCTCTCACGGTCAGGAATTTTCTTCTTGACATTCAGCCTAAAATTTCCCTTACCTGAGATCATCTTGTTATGGCTATATATATGTATATATATACACACTACCAGCAGCTAGTTTAAAAAATTATCCCCTGCAGAGATACAAACTCTTCTATTTCAGTGTATTTATTCTTAATATAGATTTTGTTGCTGGTGTGTGAGATCTCACTTTTCGTTACTACTGCTACTACTACTATTTTGCATTTTCAGTCTGTTCTTCCCTATGGGCAAGCAGTGTTCTAGGTGCATTTATTTTCTGGCTGAACTTATTTATTTATTTATTTTATTGAAGGATAATTGCTTTACAGAATTTTGCTTTCTGTCAAACCTCAACATGAATCAGCCATAGATATACATATATCCTCTCCCTTTTGAACCTCCCTCCCATCTCCCGCCCCATCCCACCCCTCTAGATTGATACAGAGCTCCTGACTAAGTTTCCTGAGATATACAACAAATTCCTCTTGGCTATCTATTTTATATATGGTAAAGTAAATTTCCGTGTTACTCTTTCCATACATCGCACCCTCTCCTCCCCTCACCCCATATCCATAAATCTATTCTCTGTGTCTGTTTCTCCATTGCTGTCCTGTAAATAAATTCTTCAGTACCATTTTTCTAGATTCCATATATATGCATTAGAATATGATATTTATCTTTCTCTTTCTGACTCACTTCACTCCATATAGTAGGTTCTAGATTCATCCACCTCATCAGAACTGACTCAAATGCTTTCCTTTGTATGGCTGAGTAATATTCCATTGTGTATATGGACCACAGCTTCTTTATCCACTCATCTGTCGATAGACATCTAGGTTGCTTCCGTGTCCTGGCTATTGTAAATAGTGCTGCAGTGAACAGTGGGGTACATGTGTCTTTTTCAGTTTTGGTTTCCTCAGGGTTTATGCCCAGGAGTGGGGTTGCTGGGTCATATGGTGGTTTCCTAGTATTTTAAGGAATCTCCATATTGTCTTCCATAGTGGCTGTATCAATTTACATTCCCACCAACAGCGCAAGAGTGTTCCCTTTTCTCCACACTCTCTCCAGCATTTATTGTTTATAGACTTTTTGATGATGGCCATTCTGACCTGTGTGAGGTGATATCTCATTGTAGTTTTGATTTGCGTTTCTCTAATAATGAGCAATGTTGAGCATCTTTTCATCTGTTTGTTTGCCATCTGTATGTCTTCTTTGGAGAAATATCTGCTTAGGTCTTTTTCCCACTTTTTGACTGGGTTGTTTGCTTTTCTGGTATTGAGTTGTATGACTTGCTTGTATATTTTGGAAATTATTCCTTTGTCAGTTGTTTCATTTGCTATTATTTTCTCTCATTCTGAGGGCTGTCTTTTCACCTTGCTTATAGTTTCCTTTGCTGTGCAAAAGCTTTGAAGTTTAATCAGGTCCCACTTGTTTACTTTTGTTTTTATTTACATTACTCTAGGAGGTGGGCCACAGAGGATCTTGTTTTGATTTATGTCTTCAAGTGTTCTGTCTATGTTGTCCTCTAAGAGTTTTATAGTTTCTGGTCTTACATTCAGGCCTTTCATCCATTTTTAGTTTATCTTTGTGTATAGTGTTAGAAAGTGTTCTAGTTTCATTCTTTTACATGTAGCTGTCCAGTTTTCCCAGCACCATTTATTGAAAAGTCTGTCTTTTCCCCATTGTATATTCTTGCCTTCTTTGTCAAAAATAAGGTACCCATAGGTGCATGGGTTTATTTCTGGGCTTTCTATCTTGTTTCCATTGGTCTGTATTTCTGTTTTTGTACCAGTACCATACTGTCTTGATGACTGTAGCTTTATAGTATAATCTGAAGTCAGGAAGATTGATTCCTTTAGCTCCATTCTTCTTTCTCAACACTGCTTTGGCTATTCAGGGTCTTTTGTGTTTCCATATGAATTGTAAATTTTTTGTTCTAGTTCTGTGAAAAATGCAATTGATAATTTGATAAGGATCACATTGAATCTGTAGATTGCATTTGGTAATATAGTCATTTTCACAATATTTATTCTTCCTCCTCAGTAACATGGGACATCTCTGTATCTGTTTATGTTCTTTGATTTCTTTCTTTAGTATCTTATAATTTGAACAGTTCTTTTGTCTCCTTAGGTAAGTTTATTCCAAGATATTTAATTCTTTTTGTTGCAATGATGAATGAGATTGATTCTTTAATTTCTCTTTCTGATTTTTCAAGTGATTTCCGTGTATTGATTTTGTATCATGCAACTTTGCTAAATTCACTGATTAGCTCTAGTAATTTTCTGATGCTATCTTTAGGGTTTTCTATGTACAGTATCATGTCATCTGCAAACAGTGAGTGCTTTACTTCTTTTCTGATCTGGATTCCATTTATTCCTTTTTCTTGTCTGATTGCTGTAGCTGGGACTTCCAGAACTATGTTGAATAATAGTTGTGACAGTGGACACCCTTGTCTTGTTCCTGATCTTACGGGGAATGCTTTCAGTTTTTCCCTATTGAGAATAATGTTTTCTGTGGGCTTATGATATATAGCCTTTACTATGTTGAGGTAAGCTCCTTCTATGCCCATTTTTTGAAGAGTTTTAATCTTAAGTGGGTGCTTAATTTTGTCAAAGGCTTATTTTGCATCTATTAAGGTTATCATATGGTTTTTATCTTTCAATTTGTTAATATGGTGTATCACCTTGATTGATGTGCATATATCGAAGAATCCTTGCATTCCTGAAATAAACCCAACTCGATCATGGTGTATGTAGTTTTTGATGTGTTGCTAAATTCTGTTTGCTAAAATTTTGTGGAGGACTTTTGCATCTGTTTATCAGTGATATTGGCCTGTAGTTTTCTTTTTTTGTGCTTTCTTTGTCTGGTTTTGGTATCAGGTTGATGGTGGCCTTATAAAATGAGTTAGGAAGTATTTCTTCCTCTGCAATTTTTTGAAAAAGTTTTAGAAGGATAGGCATTAAATGTTTGATAGAATTCCCCTGTGAAGCCATCTGGTCCTGGGCTTTTGCTTTTGGGAAGATTTTTTGATCACAGCTTCAATTTCAGTGCTTATAATTGGATTGTTCATAATTTTTATTTCTTCCTGGTTCAGTTTTGGAAGATTGAACTTTTCTAAGAATCCGTCTGTTTCTTCCAGGTTATCCATTTTATTGACCTATGAAGTGAAGTGAAGTGAAGTAAAGTCGCTCAGTCATGTCTGACTCTTTGCGACCCCATGGACTATAGCCTGCCAGGCTCCTCTGTCCATGGGATTCTCCAGGCGAGAATACTGGAATGGGTTACCATTTCCTTCTCCAGGGGATCTTCCCGACCCAAGGATTGAACCCGGGTCTCCTGCATTGGAGGCAGACGCTTTAACCCCTGATCCACCAGGGAAGCCCTTATTGACCTATAGTTGTTCATAATAGTTTCTTATAATCCTTTGGACTTCTGCATTGTCTGTTGTAAACCTTTCCTTTTTCATTTCTAAATTTGTTGATTTGATTCTTCTCTCTTTTTTTCTTTATGTTTTTTCTTGATGAATCTGGCTAAAGGCTAGTCAATTTTGTTTATCTTCTCAAAGAATCAGCTTTTAGTTTTATTAATCTTTACTATTGTTTCTTTCGTTTCTTTTTCATTTACTTCTACTAATTTGGGGTTTTCTTGTTCTTCTTCCTCTAGTTGTTTCAGGTGTAAAGTTTGGTTGGCTATTCAATGTTTTTCTTGTTTCTTAAGGTAGGATTGTATTGCTATAAACTTCCTTCTTAGAACTGCTTTTGCTGCATCCCATAGGTTTTGGGTTGTCATGTTTTCATTGTCATTTGTTTCTAAAAATTTTTTGATTTACTTTTTTATTTCTTCAGCAACATGTTGGTTATTTAGAAACATATTGTTTAATCTCCATGTGTTTGTGTTTCTCACATTTTTTTTTCTTGGTAATTGATATCTGGTCTTATAGCACTGTGGTTGGAGAAGATGCTTGATATGATCTCAGTATCCTTAAATTTACTAAGTTTTGGTTTGTGACACAAGATGTGATCTATCCTGGAAAATGTTCCATGTGCACTTGAGACGGTGTATTCTTCTGCATTTGGATGGAATGTCCTGAAGATGTCAATGAGATCCATCTCATCTAATGTATCATTTAAGACTTGTGTTTCCTTATTAATTTTCTGTTTTGATGATCTGTCCATTGGTGTGAGTGGGGTGTTAGAGCCTCCTCCTATTATTGTGTTACTGTCAGTGTCTCCTTTTATGTCTGTTAGTGTTTGTCTTATGTATTGAGGTGTTCTTATGTCGAGTGCATAGACATTTACAATTGTTATGTCTTCCTTTTGGATTGATCCCTTGATCATTATGTGGTGTCCTCCCTTATCTCTTGTAATCTCCTTTACTTTAAGGTCTATTTTGTCTGATATAAGGATTGCTACTCCAGCTTCATTTTGCTTCCTATTTGCATAGAATATATTTTTCCATCCTCTCACTTTCAGTCTATATGTGTCTTTAGGTCTGAAGTGGGTTTCTTGTAGACAGCATATATATGGATCTTGTTTTTGTATCCACTCAGCCAGTTTATGTCTTTCAGTTGGAGCATTTAATCCATTTACACTTAAGTAATTGATATATATGTTCCTATTGCCATTTTCTTAATTTTTCTGGGTTGATTTTATAGATCTTTTTTCTTCTCTTATATTTCTTGACTATATAAATCCTGTAATATTATTGTAAAGCCGGTTTGGTGATGCTCAAACTACTGCACAGTTGCATGCATCTCACATGCTAGCAAAGATATGCTCAAAATTCTTCAAGTCTGGCTTCAACTGTACATTAACTGTGAATTTCCAGTTGTTCAAGCTGGATTTAGAAAAGGCAGAGGAACCAGATATCAAATTGCCAACATCTGCTAGATCATAGAAAAAGCAAGAGAGTTCCAGAAAAACATCTACTTCTGCTTTATTGACTATGCCAAAGCCTTTGACTGTTTGGATCACAACAAACTGTGGAGAATTCTGAAAGAGATGAGAATGCCAGACCACCTGACCTGCTTCCTGAAAAATCTGTATGAAGGTCAAGAAGCAGCAGTTAGAACTGGACATGGAACAACAGACTGGTTCCAAACCGGGAAAGGAGTACATCAAGGCTGTATATTGTCACCCTGCTTATTTAATTTATAGGCAGAGTACATCATGAGAAATGCTGGACTGGATGAAGCACAAGCTGGAATCAAGATTGCTGGGAGAAATATCAATAACCTCAGAGATGTAGATGACACCATACTTATGGCAGAAAACAAAGAACTAAAGAGCCTCTTGATGAAAGTGAAAGATGAGAGTGAAAAAGTTGGCGTAAAGCTTAACATTCAGAAAACTAAGATCATGGTATCCAGTCCCATCACTTCAAGCAAATAGATGGGGAAACAATGGAAAGAGTGACAGACTTTATTTTTGGGGGGTCCAAAATCACTGCAGATAGTGACTGCAGCCATGAAATTAAAAGACGCTTACTCCTTGGAAGAAAAATTACAACCAACCTAGACAGCATATTAAAAAGCAGAAACATTACTTTGCCAACAAAGGTCCATCTAGTCAAAGCTATGGTTTTTCCAGTAGTCATACATGAATGTGAGAGTTGGACTATAAAGAAATCTGAGTGCTGAAGTGCTGATGCTTTTGAATTGTGGTGTTTGAGAAGACTCCTGTGAATCCCTTGACAGCAATGAGATGCAACCAGTCCATCCTAAAAGAAATCAGTCCTGAATATTCATTGGAAGAACTGATGCTGAAGCAGAAACTCCAATACTTTGGCCACCTGATGTGAAGAAATGACTCATCTGAAAAGACTCTGATGCTGGGAAAGATTGAAGGCAGGAGGGAAAGGGGATGACAGAGGATGAGGTGGTTAGATGGCATTACTGACCTAATGGACATGAATTTGAGTAAGTTCTGGGAGTTGGTGATGGACAGGGAGGCCTGGCATCCTGCAGTCCATGGGGTTGCAAAGAGTCAGACACAACTGAGCAACTGAACTGAACTGAACTGAATTCTCTTAACTTTTGCTTGTCTGAAAAGCTTTTGATTTCTCCATCAATTTTGAATGAGATCCTTGCCAGGTACAGTATTCTTGGTTGTAGATTTTTCCCTTTCAATACTTTAAATATATTGTGCCATTCCCTTCTGGCCTGCAAAGTTTCTTCTGAAAGATCAGCTGTTGAGCATAAGGGGGGGTTTCCCTTGTATGTTACTTGTTGCTTCTCCCTTGCTGCTTGTAATATTCTTTCTTTGTGTTTAATCTTTGTTAGTTTGATTAGTATGTGTCTTGGCATGTTTCTCCTTGGGTTTATCCTGTATGGAACTCTTTGTGCCTCTTGGACTTGATTGACTATTTGCTTTTCCATGTTGGGGAAATTTTCAACCATACTCTCTTCAAAAGTTTTCTCATACCCTTTCTTTTTCTCTTCTTCCACTGGGACCCCTATAATTTGAATTGAAGCAGTGACAACATCAAATGCTGTCTAGGATGTGGAGCAACAGGAACTCTCACACACTTCTTTTGTGCGTGTATATGTGCTTCCTATAGTTTCACTTGTCCACAGCATTCTGCATGAAGAGGCCTCACACCAGGTACATCAGACCAGAGTTTCCAAGGCCAAAGGGCGATGCCTACTTCTTAGCTTGAGCCCATGTGCAGAAGCTTCTTAAAATGCCCTATTTATTATACCAAGCTCGCCTAGTCTAAAGCTGTTCTCTAAGTGGTTATGATGTGATTGATCCTTTCATCCTGGATCTCACACATTGATAGCAACCACCACTTCCCAGTACTAGACTCCACACCCATATATACAGACTGTGAGCATGGAAAACCTCAGGGCAACAATTTCAACAGGGCCCTCTCTCTTCCCAACTTTCCTCATTCTCTTTCTCTGTCTCATTTTTCTTTATTCTCTTCCTTCTCCTCCCCCATCTTCTTCAGGATTTCTTTTCCATCCCCAAGTCACTGAGGTGAGAGTTATTGCTTCTCTTTTTTAGATTGACCACCAGCCTACCAGTACTATCTACCCAATTTCTATCAATATTTTAGTAGAGAAAGCTCACACTAAATAGAAAAATGTTTTTTTACTCTGATGCAGACATATAGATAGAAATAAAATACAAGATATATATGAATTAATAGGCTTTATTTTTAGACCAGTTCTAAGTTCACAGCAAAACTGAGAAGAGAGTTCAGAGTTCTCACATACCCTGTCCCCACCACACACACACACACACACACACACACACACACACACACAAACACATACAGCCTCTCTACTATCAGCATCCTGCATCTGTGTGGTACACAGGTTCAGTTCAGTTCAGTTCAGTCGCTCAGTCGTGTCTGACTCTTTGCGACCCCATGAATCCCAGCATGCCAGGCCTCCCTGTCCATCACCATCTCCCGGAGTTCACTCAGACTCACGTCCATTGAGTCAGTGATGCCATCCAGCCATCTCATTCTGGGTCGTCCCCTTCTCCTCCTGCCCCCAATCTCTCCCAGCATCAGAGTCTTCTCCAATGAGTCAACTCTTCCCACGAGGTAGCCAAAGTATTGGAGTTTCAGCCTCAGCATCATTCCTTCCAAAGAACACCCAGGACTGATCTCCTTTAGAATGGACTGGTTGGATCTCCTTGCAGTCCAAGGGACTCTCAAGAGTCTTCTCCAACACCACAGTTCAAATGCATCTATTCTTTGGCGTTCAGTCTTCTTCACAGTCCAACTCTCACATCCATACATGACCACAGGAAAAACCATAGCCTTGACTAGACGGACCTTAGTCGGCGAAGTAATGTCTCTGCTTTTGAATATACTATCTAGGTTGGTCATAACTTTTCTTCCAAGGAGTAAGCATCGTTTAATTTCATGGCTACACCAGATGAAATAACTTTTACTCATCATTATCACAAAGTTCTTTTTTTGTTGTTGTACATTCATGGATTTTAACAAATGTATGACATGAATCTGCCATTATAAAATCATATAGATAATCTGAATAATTTTGCTGCCCTAAAAATCCTCTTGATATATATTTTTTTATGGTCTCAGGATCTTTCTTGCAGATTCTGTTTTCCTTGATTATATTTAAGGAAAAAATACAACCATCAGTGCTGGCAAAATATGTTATCTAATTCTCTTAACCATGGATTCTTAGAGACCAGCCTAACTGTGAAAACGCAGTGTTTCACAGGCAGAGTAGAACACCTTTAAGGGGAATTGTTGTCATAATGACCACTTTCCATTTAACTTTACTGTGTAAACTTATCATCTGGAGACCCTGGATTGATCCACACTATTTTCAAGTGTGGGTAATACATCATGTTGTAATTACACCCTTCCAGGTCCAGATTAAGATCTAAGAGCTATTAAGTTTATGTCCATCCGTATATTTAATTCAAAATAAACAACACTAAGCTACATAAGAATGACATCAGTTTATTAGTTTTTAATTTGTCCCATGATGATTACCTGGATGACCTTTTTTCATATTTGAAGAAGAAAATCTTTCTTGTGCCCATTATTTACTGATAATGAAAGCACATGCTGAAATCTCCACTGGCTCAGTGGTAAAGAATCTGCCAGCAATGCAGGAGACTGTCTGGAATGCAGAAGATGTAAGTTTGATCGCTTGGTTTGGAAGATCCCCTGGAGAAGGAAATGGCAACCCACTACAATATTCTTGCCTGGAGAATTCCATGGACAGAGGAGCCCAATGGGCTACAGTCCATGGGGTCACAAATAGTTGGACACTATTTAATGACTAAACCACTAAAGCACATGCTTAGTCTTCAGTTCCATTCATTTGCTCAGTCGTGTCTGACTCTTTGCGACTCCATGGACTGCAGCACCCCAGTCCTCCCTGTCCATCACCAACTCCTGGAGTTTACTCAAACTCATGTCCATTGAGTCGGTGATGCCATTCAACCATCTCATCCTCTGTCATCCCCTTCTCCTCCTGCCTTCAATCTTGCCCAGCATCAGGGTCTTTTCTTTTTTTTTTTTTTTTTTTAATTGCGTTTTAGAACTTTTAATTCCAAATTAATTTAACATTTTGACATCACAGTTACAACAGCCACAAAGCCACAAAATAATCACTAAAAAACTAATAAAAAATAGAATTGAAGTACTAAGAACTGACAGAAAATGTGTAATTGAGAGGCAGCAGAAGATCCTCCTGCCCGGTCATGGATTTTGCTAATAAAAATGTGATGTTTACAAAAGTTGGAGTCCTACAAGTTTCCATAAAACCTAGCAACTAAAAAATCTAAAGTTAGAACAGTCAAGACTGCTTTTAACTCTTGTTCAAAAATTCATTTGTTTTCCTCTTGTACGATTATAAATTTTATAGCTCCTAAATTCAGTTTCTAAAGTCCTTTATAGTCTTTAAACTTCTTTTTCATTTATTCAACAAAATTATTTTGTAAACTTGCTATATATACTAGACTCTTTTCAGGATGGAGTACTATTATGAAATATTTCTTTTCCTTAGGTATTCAGTTCAGTTCAGTTCAGTCACTCAGTCGTGTCCGCCTCTTTGCAACCCCATGAACTACTGTATGCCAGGCCTCTCTGTCCATCACCAACTCCTGGAGTCTACCCAGACTCATGTTCATTGAGTCGGTGATGTCATCCAACCATCTCATCCTCTGGTGTCCCCTTCTCCTCCTGCCCTCAATCTTTCCCAGCATCAGAGTCTTTTCCAATGAGTCAGCTCTTCCCATCAGGTGGCCAAAGTATTGCAGCTTCAGCTTCAATATCAATCCTTCCAATGAACACCCAGGACTGATCTCCTTTAGGATCAGGGTCTTTTCAAACGAGTCAGTTCTTCACATCAGTTGGCCAAAGCATTGGAGTTTCAGCTTCAACATCAATCCTTGCAATGAATATTCAGGACTGATTTCCTTTAGGATGGACTGGTTGGATCTCCTTGCAGTACAAGGGACTCTCAAGAGCCTTTTCCAACACCACAATTGAAAAGCATCAATTCTTTGGCCCTCCGCTTTCTTTATAGTCCAACTCTCACATCCATACATGACTACTGGAAAAACCATAGCCTTGAATAGACAGACCTTTGTTGGCAAAGTAATGTCTCTGCTGTTTAATACGCTGTCTAGGTTGGTCATAACTTTCCTTCCAAGGAGTAAGTGTCTTTTAATTTCATGGCTGCAGTCACCATCTGCAGTGATTTTGGAGCCCCCCAAAAAATAAAGTCTGCCAATGCTTAGCCTACCTATTTTAAAATCTGAAACTATTCTTTATTTCCTACTCTTGAAAAATATTCATCATGTTCTTGAGTTTGCTAAGTAGAAATCTCAGTTTTTCTTACTTCAGTGTTTGTTATGTTTTACTCTTTTAAATTTGAATAAAGAGTAAACAGAAGCAAGAAGTGAAGAAGAGTTGTAAGCATCCATGAAAACACTCCATTTAGCCAGAATTCAAATGTCCACTGCTAACTTATCGATGCCACTTAGTCTTCTAAATGCCTAAGTTTTATTTCTTTGTAGGTAGCACCAAGGAAACCACAGGTATTCTAATTTTCAGGTCTCTTTTCTGAAGAGTTTCTGAAATCTTTCATGAAAAAAATACTCGCTGGACTCACTTCCTGCTATGCAAATTGCAATTTGGAGAATGTGCCACAAAACATTGAACCACAAATTTCATAATTAAATAAGGCACAGCCAAAGTTCAGACCTGTGGCTTTAAGAACGATGATGCCTGGGCCCTCTGTGGTGAGTTTGTTAGTTTGAACTGTGTTTGTGTTTAGCCAAACCGAATATTCCTAGGTGGTATAGGTCTTTGTCTCATCACCCATGCCCCTCACCAGTACTCCCAAGCTGTCGTTTCTTCAACAAATGTTTACTGAAAACTTGCTGTGCATAGGGCACTGTATAGTGAATAAAAAAACATAAATATTTCTGCCAAAATGTTTATAGTCAAGATGAGGAAGATATTCATTCACTCATTCATTCATCAAATATTATACAGTGCTATGCAGCATAATGCTGAATGTAAGTGCTGCATGAGACGGACCAAAACTCGTCTGGCCGGTGACCCTGGTGTCAAGGGCACCTGAAGGGCAGTAGCTGAAGTATTTATGACCAGCGTTTTTGACATTTGCCAGGTAGAGATAATATATAATAGATCTCTCCTGGTTCTTTTCTAGTAGAGATTGACTTTTCAGTGCACTGACTTTCAAAAAACCCTAATGTACTCTCCACCTGTCAGTTGGCTTAATTCTCTTTAGGAACTATGAGAGTCCTGTCCAACAGAAATGTAATGCAAGCCATTATATTTCTATTAAAATCTGAAATTTTAGATTTACTAATAGTCAAAATAACAGAAGTAAGAAGAGGAAAAATTTATATCAATAATATACCTTACTTAACTCAGTATAGCCAAAATATTATCATTTCAATATGTAACCAATGTGAAAATTATTATTTTACATTTTTATTTTCATATTATCTTATTTGTATCTTACATATCTAGTACATCTTAATTTGAAAACTATTTCAAGGGCTCAATACCCACATATGAAATATATAGATCTGGAACCCATAAATCCACCATTTGAAATTACCGTTGTTGTTGTTGTTGTTGTACAGTGCTAAGTCATGTCTGGCTTTTTGCAACCCAGTGGGCTGCAGCATGCCAGGTCCTTCTGTCTTCCACTGTCTTGCAGAGTTTGCTCAAGTTCATGTCCATTGAGTCAGTGATGCTCTCTAGCCATCTCATCCTCTGTTGCCCTCTCCTCTTTTTGCCTTCAGTCTTTCCCAGAATGGGTCTTTCCCAATAAGTCAGCTCTTCGCATCAGTGACCAAAGTATTGGAGCTTCAGCTTTATCGTCAGTTCTTTCAATGAGTATTCAGGACTGATTTCCTTTAGAATTGACAGGTTTGGTCTCCTTGCAGTCCAAGGGACTCTCAAGAGTCTTCTCTAGCACCACAATTTGAAAGCATCTTCTTCAGTACTCAGTCTTCTTTAAGGTCCAACTCTCACATCCATACATGACTACTGGAAAAACCATAGCTTTGACTATACAGACAATTCTTGGCAAAGTGATGCTTCCGCTTTTTAGTATGCTATCTAGGTTTGTCATAGCTTTCCTTCCAAGGAGCAAGTGTCTTCTAATTTCATGGCTGCAGTCACTATCTGCAGTAACTTTGGAGCCCAAAGAAAGTAAAACCTGTCATTGCTTTCACTTTTTCCCCTTCTATTTGCCCTGAAGTGATGGGACTGGATGCCATGATCTTAATTTTTTGAATGTTGAGTTTTAAGCCATCTTTTTCACTCTTCTCCCTCTCCTTCATCAAACTTTTTAGTTCGTCTTCGTTTTCTGCCATTAGAATGGTATCATCGGCATATCTGAGGTTGTTGATGTTTCTCCCAGCAATCTTAATTTCAGCTTGTGCTTCATCCAGCCTGGCATTTCACATGATATACTCTACATGAAGTTAAATAGCAGGATGGCCATACACAGCCTTGTTGTACATACTCCTTTCCAATTTTGAACCCTCAGTTATTCCATAACTGGTTTTAATAGTTGCTTCTTGATCCATATACAGATTTCTCAAGATATAGATAAGGTGTTCTGGTATATGAAATTATTAGAAACTTTTAAAGATGTTCTTTATATAAGGGTGGGTTTACCTGGTGGCTCAGATGGTAAAGAATTTGCCTTCAATGCAGGAGACCCGAGTTCAATCCCTGGGTCAGTAAGATCCCTTGGAGAAGGAAATGGCAACCCACTCCATTGTTCTTGGCTGGGAAATCCCATGGACAGAGGAGCCTGGCAGGTTACAGTTCATGGGGTCACAAAGAATGGAAAAGGACTAAGCACAAACACACATTTTAATAACAGCACTGTCACTAACCTGCTGAGTGACTTGAGAAATAGTTTATTGTGTCTCATCTTTAGCTTCACACTTGGTAGATACAATAGCGAGGAAGGTGGCATCCACCTAATACAGTGCACATGGCCTGCACATTGTCAGAGATAAATAGACAGTGATTGTTTCCATTATTAGACAGATCTGGGCTCCAAAATCACTGCAGATGGTGATTGTAGCCATGAAATTAAAAGATGCTTACTCCTTGGAAGAAAAGTTATGACCAACCTAGATAGCATATTCAAAAGCAGAGACATTACTTTGCCGACTAAGGTCCGTCTAGTCAAGGCTATGGTTTTTCCAGTGGTCATGTATGGATGTGAGAGTTGGACTGTGAAGAAGGCTGAGCACTGAAGAATTGATGCTTTTGAACTGTGGTGTTGGAGAAGACTCTTGAGAGTCCCTTGGACTGCAAGGAGATCCAACCAGTCCATTCTAAAAGAGATCAGTCCTGGGTGTTCATTGGAAGGAATGATGCTAAAGCTGAAAGTCCAATACTTTGGCCACCTCATGCAAAGAGTTGACTCATTGGAAAAGACTCTAATGCTGGTAGGGAATGAGGGCAGGAGAAGGGGACGACAGAGGATGAGATGGCTGGATGGCATCACTGACTCGATGGACGTGAGTCTGAGTGAACTCCGGGAGATGGTGATGGACAGGGAGGCCTGGCATGCTGGGATTCATGGGGTCACAAAGAGTCGGACACGACTGAGTGACTGAACTGACTGACTGACTGACTGATGCCTTTAACCAGGGCTTCCCAGATGGTGCTAGTGGTAAAGAATCCACCTACCAAGGCAGAAGACTCAGGTTCAATCCCTGGGTGATAAAGATCCCCTGGAGTGGGGCATGACAACCCACAGTATTCTTGCCTGAAGAATTCCATGGACAGAGGAGCCTGGAAGCCTATGGTCCATAGGGTCACAAAGAGTTGGACACAACTGAAGCAACTTAGCACACTCGCATATGCCTTTGACCAGTGTGGCCCCTGGAGCTACAACAATGGCATCACTCAGAATCTGTTACAAATGCAGGCTCTCCAGCCTGTTCCACTTCTTTGACCTGTGGTATTAGAAACTCCACTGGTAGCTCCAGAAATTCATATTTTAGCAAACCCTCCAAATGTTGATGTAAGCT
This sequence comes from Budorcas taxicolor, assembly GCF_023091745.1. Taxonomy (NCBI): domain Eukaryota; kingdom Metazoa; phylum Chordata; class Mammalia; order Artiodactyla; family Bovidae; genus Budorcas; species Budorcas taxicolor. The sequence continues at coordinate 31,771,853 of NC_068931.1, forward strand.
GAAGCTTGAAAAACAATGGTCCATAACAATAAGAAGCCACTTAATTTTAAGTATCTCCAAAGCAGATGCTTCAAATTCCCTGGACAACTTGTTCAAATATTTAGCTGATGCTGGGGGGGATTGGGGGCAGTAGGAGAAGGGGACGACCAAGGATGGGATGGCTGGATGGCATCACAGACTCGATGGACATGAGTCTGAGTGAACTCCAGGAGATGGCATCACAGACTCGATGGACATGAGTCTGAGTGAACTCCGGGAGATGGTGATGGACAGGGAGGCCTGGCGTGCTGCGATTCATGGGGTCGCAAAGAGTCGGACACGACTGAGCAACTGAACTGAACTGAACTGAACTGAACTGATGGTCAGAAATTTCTTATTTTCCAGTATATGTGTCAGGTACTTTGAGACTGTTAGGGGGAAACTGCAACAAAAAGACAAATACTATTACTACCTTATCTATTTAACCCCAAGTTGAAGCCTGTTAGTATTATTTAGCTCTTGCAGTCCCTACTTGGTGAACTCCCCTTAGAGCAATACTTGACTGCAGCTCTTTCTTTTTTTAAATGTTACTATTTTCCCTTTCTCTTTGGTACTTGAGTATATTTTTTTGGTTATTGAATCTTCCTTGAAATTGAACTTACATTTTGCTTTCTCACGCCTGTTTCAGTAACTATTCACTGTATTTTTCTCAGTAGCATTGTCTCTAAGCACTTGTACGTAAATGTCACAAATGGTTTGTGTCCCATGTTAAGAAAATTGTTTATAGAGCCAAATGCACTCTTTTTATATCTACAAGAGTGAAAGAAATGAAATCTCTCTCTCCATCTTTCCGCCTAAAATATCATGCTCCTTTAGTTGCAGTTCAAGAAAGGACAACTGTTTGTCCTTGAAATCAGGTTTGGCAAGTACAAAAAAGCTACAGGAGGGAACATATCCTAAGGAATATTGTTCCGTCTTTCCCTTTAATGGGTTTCTGTAGTTTTTCTTCACAGCACAAAACCACTGCCCTTTTCCTGTTGCTTCTCTTTATAAAGAACATTGACCTGCTACAGAAAAAAAACAGTCCCCTAAAGTACTTGGTGGTCATAGAAAGTAATGGAGCAAGACCGTGATTGCATGAAGTGGGGAATCTGGAAATTCTTTCCCCCACCACCTCTTCACCATTCCCTTTTTGTTCTTCTTTGTCCTACCTACCCTGCCCAGGTTTATAATTTAAAGCAGTTTTCCCCCAAGGAGATCACTTGTATATATAAATCAGGATTTCTCAAGTATGAGTCTACACCCTGCGCATGACAATGGCCACACTTCCTTCTGTAGGACTATATATAACAGACTGAACAACAGACGTGGCAAGGTATCTCAGGTCAGTGTTGATAAAGCCAGTTATGTGAGCTCCATTTCTTGGTTCATGCTCCCTCTTCTCCCCTGCCAACTCCCTACTCCAAATGTAGTTAATATTTGACAGTTCAGTTGCACTGTGGTTATCTGTTCTTAAAATCATAAGATTGTTTCTAAGATGATTCTTCCCCAGCAGCCACGATGCTTTATTCGGATGCCTACCATTTTCATTAATATTTACATATACGGAGGTTGCAGTTCTAATACCCATTTGATGATATTATGATCTATTTTGTGCAGTGTGGCATACACTGTCTCAAATTATTGTTCACACCATCATCATTAAAGGCAGTTTAGTCTCTCTGTCACAAACCCTAGAATTCATGGGTTTTTAACAGCTGTAAAAACACACGTATATTCCCTGATGACAAACCCGCACCGGGAAAGTGAATCTTTGTGGGAAATGAGAAGGACTTGCTTGCTGTTTCAAAACCCAAAACGCTATTGTTTTCTGGGCATTTAACTTTTTTTGCCCATCAAAATGAAAAAATGGTTTAATTTAATTTCTTAAAAAAAATATGAGAAGTGATGTTGGCTCCTTTGCTAGATTTTTTTAGTCATTTCATTTAAAAAAAGAATTGTTGCCTATCTGGAATGAAATTATGCTTGCATAAAATTTGTCACATTCTTAGTGTGTTCATTTTGTCTGCATTTTAATCCATGCCGAATGCCTCTTCTATATATAACAGCAGATATCCTTTTGTTTGCTAAGCTGATGCTTTTATACAGGTTCTGTTTATAAGTCCTGATAATTGTTTTGGTCATAGAAAGTTAATGTTTTCTTTTTAATCTGTGTTAATTTTTGGAGAAATTAGTTAGAAATAATCAGTGTGAGAAATTTATTAATATCTGTAAATGCAAATGTACCCCAAAGGTAACAATTTAAAAACCTTTGAGGCTGCAAATCTAGCTCCATCACAAAATAATAGACAACGAAGAATCATAGAAAATCTGGATTCCCTTGGTCACGTGACCCAGTCTCAGCCTTTCACCTCTGGATCCTCTCCTTATTCCCTTGTTTATTCACTTGTCTCCCTTTTCCCTCTTCACAGTCAATATGCACAGCTGTCTAGTTATGTATTCTTCTGGAGATTGTATGGGTATGTGTACACACGCATATGCATATTTCTATGCATGCATATTATGGGTAGGCCATCCTACCCATATCCATAGACAATGAACACCGAGAGGTGGAAAGGATCTGTGGTCAGCACTTTCCACACATGACTCTTTAAGAAAAGTTGGATGAGTCACACAAGTACATGATGATTTGATTTTTTAATGGATGCAACTTAGCAACCCCTTTATAATCCCACTGTAAGTGTAGTTTAAACATACATATTCATATATCATCACGGAATAGGAGAAACCTTGTAATGGCTTTTTAAAATAGCTGTATAATTGTGAAAAAATCACATAAGTTTTGTGAGCCTGTTTTCTTCTTTATAAAAGAGGATAATATTATGGCAGCTTCCGGATGGCTCAGCGAGAAAAGAATCTGCCTGCAGTGTAGAAGACACAGGTTAGATTTCCGGGTCCGGGAAGATCTCCTAGAGAAGGGCGCAGCCATTGCCTTTTTTTCCCAAGATTTGCACCAAAACTAGTGGTTTCAAGTATTTCCTTTGTTTTGGACTTAGAAATCTATATCATCAAATTCAATCTTCAGTTCCAAATGAACCTGGGCAAACTCCGGGAGATGGTGAGAGACAGGGAGGCCTGACATGCTGCAGTCCATGGGGTCGCAAAGAGGGGGACACAACTGGGTGACTAAACAAAAACAACATATATTTTATACATCTTTTATGCGTGTGAGCGAAGTTGCTTCAGTCCTGAAGGACTCTTTACAATCCTATTGTCTATAGCTCTCCAGGCTCCTCGGTCCATGGGATTCTCCATGCAAGAATATTGGAGCGGATTGCCTTTCACTCCTCTAGAGGATCTTCCCAACCCAGGGGTCAAACCTGGGTCTCCTGCATGGCAGGCAAATTCTTTACCATTTGACCAACAGGGGAAGCCCTGCCTGATATATAGTGGTACTCAATAAACATCTCAGAATATCCAGAAGAGCTTTGGTTGAGAGAAAGAGCATAAGCCAAAGAGTCGATATGCTTGCTATCTTTGGGCACAGCAAGGAAAACCACGTGGCCAGTTCCTGATTCACGTGGGTGAGGCAAAGCAGGTCAGGGGAGCAACCTGACTCCCAGATGACACAATTCTAACTGTCCTCATCAAAGCAGCGTTTTCATGGAAACTGATCTCTGGGTGGTGTGCGGTGGGGGACATGGATAAACGGGACATGTTTTTCTAGCCCAGTAAATGTCTTCTTTCTAAGGGGAACTAAACCTAATGGTGGGAGAACAATTAAAGGAAGAAAAGAGGTTTTCTCTTCAGTAGAAACTGAACACCAGAAAAAAAGGATCTTGAAGGTGGTTGTTATAATTGGGCCACCCAGTGTCCGTTCTCCCCAGTGGTAGCGACACCCCACTTCCTTATTGGGGTAATCACATCTCCCTCATCGCGTGTGCTCTTGCTGAGAATTGAAGTCAAGGTGCTACGCTCTCCGCTCTCCCAGGGTGGGCTTACGGCAAACGCTCACCCAACTGGACTCTAAGGAATCTTAGTGATTCGGGATTTTTTTTTTTCATTGTGTGGAGCTGATTCTCATTTAAGGGGTCCTTTCACAGCTCTTAGATACTTTCCTGTCCTTTCCCAGGCTGATATTTAGATACCCATTCCCATTCCTTTCTAGTAAATTCCCTTTTCACTCAAGTCATTCAATACTGCTTGCAATCAAAAAGCCCTCACTGAAATGGGGAATGGCCACAGTGGGGAGAGCGGAGGGGGCTCCTGGAAAAGTTCAGCCAGTTTTCCATTTTAGATTAGGCCCCTTGTGGGACTCTACACCAATGGGCCCCTGACAAGTCTCTGTGGTCACTTATTATCCCCTAAATCATTTGTTCTTCACATAGCAACCGGAGCAAACTTTAAAAAACATAACTCAGATTATGCCATTCTTTTGTCTAAAATCCTCCAGTGCCAGCAGTTTCACTTAGTATAAAGTCCCAATCAATTACCTAGGCTCTGGTTCCCTCTCTCACGACTTTTCTAGTTGTTCGCCTCAATATATTGTAGTCATACTGATTTTTTTTCCCCATTCTAGAACATTCCAAGCTCATTCTTCTGTTAAGATTTTCACACCAGCTGACACCTTTGCCTAGACCACTCTGAGCCATGATTTTCTCTTTTCCATCATTTAGGGCCTAGTGCAAAACTCTGCTCCTCAGAGGGGCCTTGACTGACCACCTTATTTGGCCTGCTATCTACTTTTATAACTAAATTAGAACACAACCACACTGTGGTATGTCTGTGGTGACATTCCATTACCAGGGCAGAGTTGAATACTTGCAACAGAGACCAACAATACCTAAAATATTAACTGTCTGTCCCTTTAGAGAAAAAATTTTTACCAACCCTAATCTATAATGCCATATAAGGCTGGCAGGAGGAGAAGGGGACAACAGAGGATGAGATGGTTGGCTGTCATCCCCTCGCTTCGAGCAAGCTCCAGGAGATGGTGAAGGACAAGGAAGCCTGGCATTCTGCAGTCCATGGAGTCGCAAAGAGTTGGACATGATGGCACCCCACTCCAGTACTCTTGCCTGGCAAATCCCATGGACGGAGGAGCCTGGTAGGCTGCAGTCCATGGGGTTGGTAGGAGTCAGACACGACTGAGCGACTTCACTTTCACTTTTCACTTTCATGCACTGGAGAAGGAAATGGCAACCCACTCCAGTGTTCTTGCCTGGAGGATCCCAGGGACGGGGAGCCTGGTGGGCTACAGTTGATGGGGTCGCACAGAGTCGGACACGACTGAAGCGACTTAGCAGCAGCAGCAGAGCAACTGAACTGAACTGATCTATCTATCTATATGTATATTTGTTTGTCTGATGTTCCTTTTTCCCCATGAGAATACAGTTCCGCAAAGACACAGACATTTTCCTGTCTTATTCACTACTGTGTCTCTAACACTTAGAACTATGCCTGGTACATAATAGACAGATCAATAAACACTTATTAAAAGGGAGGGAGGGAAAAGTGGGGAAAGAAGAATCAGCTGAGACCAGGCTGGAGTGCATATGTAATTGAGCAGGGCTCAACTCTGAGGAAAAGCAGGTTGGAAGTGAAAGATAATGCAGGATATCTTTGGAGCCAGTCAGAGAAGCCTGCTCTGGGAAGAGAAGGGAGTGTAGGTGAGCATCTCCTCGTAAGGTATGCTAGATCTCTCCATGAAACTGGACTATGTCTCCGTCTATGTAATCACCACCCTGCATTTAGTTGGTGCCCTCATAATCCCTTGCAGCTGATAATAAAGCAGTTACTGCTAACTGACTTCAGGGTTTCTGCACTTGTGACAGTTAACCAGGAGGAGGAAGGGTAGGTTTCCCAGGACGTGGTGACAGGAAACATCAAGCCTTGGGATGGTGGTGGGTAGTCAGCAGGAATACTCAAAACCAAGCTGCCTCAGGAACGCCCTTCTTCTGCCTCTCAGAAGGTATCTGATACTTCAGATACCAAAGCATGAAATTGAGGCCTCCCTGGAAATGACCTCATATTTAAGAATCAGAAGAGGCCCTGGTTAAAAAAGTGACTGTGGATATTTTAAAAATTTTTTAATGTTTATTTTTATAAAGTGTAGTTGACTTACTATATTAGTTTTAGGTATACAACATAAGTGATTTGATATTTTTATAAATTAAGTTGCATATAAAGTTATTATAAAATATTGGTTGCTTTCTCTGTGTGGTACATTATATCCTGTATCTTATTTATTCCACACCTAGTAGGTTGTACCTCTTATAAGAGTAAAGGTTTGCAGGGGCAGGGGGCAAGTTGTTGTTGCTGGGGCAACAAACACAAACCACAGTATACACTGAGACAGTCCCAAGAAAACTGGGCCGTACCATCCTACAGAATTTTTTTAAAAAAGCAAGTACCTGCACACCACTTCCTCTGAACATTGTGCCATCACATCACGTGTACTGACTTTTTAAATCCTCATGATAACCCAGTAAATTAGGGACTATTGTTGTTTCCACTTTATAGATGGAGAAATTGAGGCACAGAGATCTAATTTGCCCTGAGTCACATAGCCAGTAAACGGTAGAGTCAAGATGCCACCTGATTGCAGAATCTATGTTCCTGGTCAGCAGGCTGCCCTGGAGGAGGCTGCAGTAGACCAGCTTCTTCTGAAAGCTTCTGGGAGTGAACCAGCTCTTATCTCCTCTGCTTCCTGAAGCATGTGGAGGCAAGCAGAGGCTCAATAGCTGCTTTTCGGTCCTTTCAATTTCTCCATCACTCTCCAGACCCCAGGCTCCCTATCCCCCCACTCCTACATAGACACATATTCAGAGCAGGAACTAAGTCAGGCAGCAAATGGCTGGGCCAGGCTGAGGATGGGTTCCTGGCAGTGAGGGACTAGGGCAGAAGGGTTGGAGGTTGGACGCATGGAAAGACTCAGTATCAAGGACAAAGTCTGGCTCTGGGTCAGGAAGCATTATGGTATTAGTTGGCTGGGGCTGCCCTGGTAGCTCAGATGATAAAGAATTTGCCTGAAGTGCAGGAGACCTGGGTTCAATCCCTGGGACAGGAAAATTCCCTAGAGAAGGGAGTGGTAGCCCACTCCAGGAGTCTTTCCTGGAACATCCCGTGGACAAGGAAGCCTGGTGGGCTACAGTCCATGGGATCACAAAGAGGTGGACATGACTGAGCAACTAAACCTCACTTTCCATGACAAGGTATAGTGAAATGAATGGCTTCAATAACAAAAATGTATTTCTCATACAGATCTGGAGGCTGGATGTCTGAGACCAGGGGTTGACAGAACTGGTTCCTTCTAAGACTGTGAGAGGGGAATCTATGCCTCTTCTTGCCTCTAGTGGTTTGCTGGTAACCTTTGGCTTTCCTTGGCTTAGAGATACATCACCCCCATCTTTGCCTTCATGTTCACATGGTCTTCTCCCAGTCTGTGTATCTGGGTCTGAATTTCCCCTTTTCATAAGAACACATTCATACTGGATTAGGACCTGTTTTAAAGGTTTCATTTTAAATGGCTAATCTGTAAAGACCGTATTTCCAAACAAGGTCACCCGCCCTGGTACTGGGGCTTAGGTCTTCAATGTCCTTAGGGGGGTGCAGTCCAACCCATAACACTTACTGAGAGTTTTGAATCTGGTGAAAATAGCATTGGAAGAAGACCAGCTGGAAATGAAGAAGGAAGATCTAGCTGCAAACAATCTGGAGGCAGTGTTGCTGACCTTTAGAACGTTGTGTTGGGCTGGTCTAGAGGCCAGAGGCAGGGTGAGAGTGGCTGGCTGTGGCAGCCCGCCTGCCCCACAGGCAGAGCAGAATAGCTGACCCAACACCTCTTCTTGCCTCATGGTTCCATAACTCTTACCTCAGTCCCATGCAAATATAATTCACAACTCAGCACAGTCTTCTTTCCAAAGCTTACAAATGACTGTGTATGTCTAGAGTTTAATTTTAAATTGGTTTTTATTCATGAATCACATTTCTGCACAGACATTAATCCTCACTCATTACTAAGTGCACTGTCAGCTTGATAATTCACCAATGTGTTTTTGTGCATCATGTTAGAACAAATAAGCTTTTTAATAGGCTTAAATGGCATTTGTTCTTTAAAATTTCTAACCTAAATAAAGGAAAAGATTGAGGGAACCATAAGGCATGTGCAATCACCTCTTTATTCTCTCTCTTATCCTCTTGAAGGTAATTCTGCATGTGGGTCAGAGTTGCACATATTGGTTACATGAGGAGACAGCCCAAACTCAAAGGAGACATCTGACCAAGACAGGGGTCTTCTAGGTTCAAATAGTCATATTTAGATATTTGGTGTTTATATCTGTTGGTACCTTTGGAATTTGTTCACTGAAATAAATCCCCTAGCTCCCTCCTGCTAATATAGTAGTAGCCAACGTTTCTACCCACTTATAGGAAGTGTACCTGGGCAGTAAGGCATGTCCTTAGGTGTAGGCAAAAATGGAGAAAAGAAGCCTAATTTCCCATTTTTAAGAGCCCAAACATATTGGTAATTTTTATTATCTTTTTCTCTCTTGCTTTTATATTTAGACATGCTTTCAGGCTTACCTTGATCTGATAGGAAATATCTTTTCCTCTCAGAGATTGTTCTATGGAATAAATAATCAGAGATGTATGTAAACACTAAAATAAATACTGTCACAAGGATGCTTATTTTAGGATATCTTCCAAGTGTAGAAAGTTGGAAATAGCTTCAGTGTCCAACTGAAGGGGGACTGAAATATAATGAAATACTACATAGTGGTTTAATATTTGCTCAAGTTATGTCAGGTGGGCAAAAGTTTTAAATAGTATATACGTCACAACCCTGGTTTTTAAAAAAGTGATATCAGTTCAGTTCTGTCGCTTAGTCATGTTTGACTCTTTGCTAACCCATGAATCGCAGCACGTGAGGCCTCCCTGTCCATCACCAACTCCCGGAGTTCACTCAGACTCACGTCCATCGAGTTGGTGATGCCATCCAGCCATCTCATCCTCTGCCATCCCCTTTTCCTCCTGCCCCCAATCCCTCCTAGCATCAGAGTCTTTTCCAGTGAGTCAACTCTCCACATGTGGTGGCCAAATACTGGAGTTTCAGCTTTAACATCAGTCTTCCAAAGAACACTCAGGGCTGATCTCCTTTAGAATGGACTGGTTGGATCTCCTTGCAGTCCAAGAGACTCTCAAGAGTCTTCTCCAACACCACAGTTCAAAAGCATCAATTCTTCAGCACTCAGCTTTCTTCACAGTCCAACTCTCACATCCATACATGACCACTGGAAAAAACATAGCCATTTCTAGACAGACCTTTTTTGGCAAAGTAATATCTCTGCTTTTGAATATGCTGTCTAGGTTGGTCATAATTTTCCTTTCAAGGAGTAAGTGTCTTTTAATTTAATGGCTGCAGTCACCATCTGCAGTGATTTTGGAGCCCAGAAGAATAAAGTCTGACACTGTTTCCACTGTTTCCCCATCTATTTCCCATGAAGTGATGGGACCAGATGCCATGATCTTAATTTTCTGAATGTCGAGCTTTAAGCCAACTTTTTCACTCTCCACTTTCACTTTCATCAAGAGGCTTTTTAGTTCTTCTTCACTTTCTGCCATAAGGGTGGTGTCATCTGCAAACCTGAGGTTATTGATATTTCTCCCGGCATCTTGATTCCAGCTTGTGCTTCTTCCAGCCCAGCGCTTCTCATGATGTACTCTGCATAGAAGTTAAATAAGCAGGGTGACAGTATACAGCCTTGACATACTCCTTTTCCTATTTGGAACCAGTCTGTTGTTCCATGTCCAGTTCTAACGGTTGCTTTCTGACCTGCATATAGGTTTCTCAAGAGGCAGGTTAGGTGGTCTGGTATTCCCATCTCTCTCAGAATTTTCCACAATTTATTGTGATCCACACAGTCAAAGGCTTTGGCATAGTCAATAAAGCAGAAATAGATGTTTTTCTGGAACTCTCTTGCTTTTTCCATGATCCAGCAGATGTTGGCAATTTGATCTCTGGTTCCTCTGCCTTTTCTAAAACCAGTTTGAACATCAGGGAGTTCACGGTTCATGTGATATAACTGACTATAAATATCGACAGTAAATTATCAATGGTGCTTGCTTAATGCTTAGAGTACATATTACTATTATGATTTTACTATTAGCTCTTAAAAAATTATTTATTGACTTTTGGCTATGCTGAGTCTTCGTTGCTTTGCATGGGCTTTCTCTAGTTGTGGCTAGCACACTCTTTGATGCAGTGTGAGGGCTTCTCTTTGCTCTGGAGCACAGTTTCTAGGCACGTGAGCTTCCATAGCTGCAGCTCCTGGGCTCTAGAGTGTGGGCTCAGTAGTTGGGGCACCCTGGCTTAGTTGCTCCATGGTATGTGGAAACTTCTTGGACCAGGGATCAAACCTGTATCCCCTGCACTGGTAGGCAGATTCTTATCCACTGAGCCACCAGGGAAGTTCACGTGTTATTTTTATTTTTTGTGTTCTTCTGGATTCTGTAATGCACATGTGTTACCATTAGAAAACAAAAATGGTAGTAAAAACTCAACATCATAGGAATCTTCATATGGACACCGGCTTCTTCCCTCTGAAATGGACTCTGCACTGTGCCCTCCAGCCACGTCACTCCTTCCCCTCTGATTCCCTTCATAGACTAGAGAGTCTTGCATGTGCTCTGACTCAGAGACAGTTTTGTAGCAAATCAGTTTAGTTTGTCCTTATGATGAAGGTTTATGACAGATCCTTAAATTCTAATAAGAAGCAGGACAGTGTCTAACAGGACATCAGCAGGAGTCCCTGGACTTTTATTTCCCACTCTGTTTCCTGACTTAGTATCCAACTTCCTTCATCTGAAAGAAGTTCTTGGAAAGTAAACCTGATTGGTTCTTGACCACCACACCTGTGTCGGTGTTCAGCTCGGTGGGTGTCAGCTATGGCTGGCCGGATAGGATTAAAAATACAGATGTTTTAGGGTCTGGTGAATTAGGAAGGCCTCCTATGTCGGGGCTAGAACATCCTTTGATTCCTTTGATCCCAGTAAGAATGAAATTTCAAGAAATCAAGAAACAAGCCAAAGCAGTGACATACACCCTGTGTTCACTATGAGACACAACCTCCAGCCAATACATGGGTGTTACTCTGCTGCTTTTTGCCTTCTGCCCAGCTGTGGGAATATTCCTGGGTCCTTAGACTTGGGCTCACTGTTTGCTTAATGATCAGGAGAAGACTACCCATCAAAGACTACCTGGCATTTGAGCTGAGTTTCTACAGTCTTGGTGGACTAATCCCATTCCAACAAAAAAGGGAGAGTGTCATTATTCTTAAATGAACTTCTCAAGGTCAAGATTCTGAGCTTATGTCAAACTGAGTTACAGCCTTCCCCCATGGTGAAATCTTATTTTAATATTCTTCTTTATTTGGGAAAGAAAGTGATGAGTTTCTCTCAAAATGCTTAAGAGCACCATACAAAAACCATACAGAAACAAAAAGCAGGACTCAAGAAGATATCTTTGTGACAGTCTTTCTTATGCAGAAAACTGGGGATGTTTCAGGAAGGCAGCCACTTTGAGCTATTTTATTTAAAAGCAATGATCACCGGGCTGTTTCTGTGAGAAGAAAGATTTGTTCTATATCTAATTTTTAGATAGCCCAAACCCCATTGGGATTTTCCTGAGACGTCCCTCGTAACAAAAGGGAGTTCCCTTTCTGGACTGTGAGGGCAAATGGAGTGCATTCAACTAGGAGAAGATTACTTCTTTCTTCCCCATCTGTTGAAGCCAACTGTCACCTCCTCGACTCCTCCAATGTCCGATAGTTATAAAACATCTTTGTTGTTCCGGTGCTAAGCCATGTCCGACTGTTTGCAACCCCATGGGCTGCAGCCTGCCAGGCTTCCCTGCCCTTCACCAGCTCCCGGAGTTTGCTCAGACTCATGTCCATTGAGTTGGTGATACCATCTAACCATCTCATTCTCTGCCACCCACTTCTCCTCCTGCCCTCAATATTTTAGCATCAGTATCTTTTCCAATGAGTCAGCTCTTCACATCATTTAATTACATTTTGTTCTTGTATTGTTCTTGAAAGGCTTGGCAAAACATTTAACATCTGCTAGATGTTTAGCACCTTGTGGCAGAAATTATATTGTGTCATTTAAAGAAGACAATATTCTTCATGATTTCTTGCAGAATTCTGGATACATAGCTAGTCTTCAACTAATTAAGGTATGAGTGAAATTGAATTCTATTAAATACATCAGCAGGTTAAAAACAGTTATTGAGAATCACAAAATACACATAAAAATGTACCTCTCAGCCTTTTGAAACCTCTTATGTCTATCAACTTTGCCAAAAACAAAAGTTTTTTTTTTTTCATAACTTGAGCAACCCAAGATAACCTGCCCATTTGCTTTGCAATAGTATTTTAAACTTTGAAGTGCTGAGTCCACCAACAATTCCTAGACAGGGACTTTCCTGGTGGTCCAGTGGTTAAGACCCTGCGCTGCCGCTGCAGTGGGCACAAGTTCCAGCCCTGCTGGGGGAATAAGATCTCACATGCCTGTCATGCAGCCAAAAAAATGGAGCAAAACAAAAACACCACCACCAACAGAAGACCAACTGCTAGAAAACCATCTCCTAAATCACTGCAGCTTGCAAGAATTGCAAAGCAACAAAAACACTGGCGTTAAACAATAATGCCTTCTTGGTTGATGTGAAAATGTTGACTAACCACGGATCCCTGCCCAACACAGCTCTTTGATTACATTTTTAGTGACAGAGAACCAATTCAGAATCCCCAACATGGCCAGTCACTTTGTCCACCTATTATATTGAAATGGCAAAGGGTTTCCTAAGGCAGGACCTTCCTGAAATTCATAGTCTAGTTGCATAGACAACACCCGGTTTAATAAGAATTACTTCGAGTATTTGGATCTTACCTTCCCAATATGTAAACAGAGGTAGTAATATGCCATCTGAACAACACAGGCAACTTAACCATTCAACAAAACCATTAATTACAGCGTTGTTGCAAGGATTAAACGATATAATGTGAATATGTTTGTAAACTGTGAAATGTGAGCTATTGTTGACAACATTAGTAATATATGATTGTGTTAGTCATTTTCTCATTGGGCAGATAGGGATACAGCCATTTCAAAAACTCTCTTGCTTATGAGGAATAGTCATCAGTTATTTTCATAAGAAGAAAAATTTATGTCACAGGATACTATTAGTGAAATATGGATACCAGTATATAACATATCCTTTTATCCTCATAACGACTGTGTTTCTCAGGTATGTACTATCATTTATCTTCCTTTTACAGATCAGGAAGCTGAGGTCACACCCCTGGCAAATGGGAAAGTTAAAATTGAAGACTTTCTCGAATGCCAGAGCCCTAATCTGTGTTCTTAAACACAAACAAGCTTGATGACAAATTCTCAGACTGTGACTGAATGAATGAGAAATGCCAGTCCTAACACAAATACTTGGGAAAAGTTACCAGCGCAAACTGGGATTAGAAAAGGAATAGTTCTTTTCCCTCCTGGATGTTTACACGGGTAGTTGGTCCATTCATGGGCAGCAAAACACAGGAAATCTGTCGTGAGTTGTTGGGATTTAAGGGAGCCCGTGATTGACTCATGTGTTGTTTCTATACTGTGCTTGCCAATTATATTTTTAAACTGCAGCTACTGTTATATACTTTTCTTTCTCTCAGGAGTTCACAAACAAGTTTTTAATTTTAAGGTCACAGTGGAGGTCACTCTCAAGGTATGGGAAATTCCATTCCCATGGCTGCGTCTGGACACAATTTCGCTCTCCCGCAGGGTATTCTGGAATGTAGGACCACAGGCCGGACAGGCGGAGCGAGACACAGAACAAGGCTGCAGAAATGTGCTCGGCAGGGAACATGCTTCTTCCATTTCAAAATTAAAATGGGAAAATAGAAAATGTGGAGAATAAGAAGTTTGAGAAAGGTGCTATCTCTATATGTATCTGAGAGTAAAAAGGAGAATCTCACTTTAGCTTAGCAAATTCGCTGTTCACTTCCTGGAATCTTACTTCATCAGTCGAAAGGCAGGGGGATAATCTGAATAACACTTGTCCCAGAAAAAGGCACCAAGACACCTGGCTTTGCTAGATTTATGAGCTCAGCTAATATTGAGGGAGATGAAATTAATCCAGATTATGGACATCTTAATAATTATGAGGGGTGCAGGGAAGTAATTGGAGTCTGGAAAGACCTGGAAGTATCCTAAACCTTTCTGTAACATCGTGGCAAAAATAGGGACCAATCAATACCACTGCTTATGTGTTGTGACTCTTATAAAGTAACACCCTTGACTTATGCCTCCAGGACTGCCCATTAGCTCAGCAGCCACATACCCAGGCAGGGCAAGCGCTCTAATCAAGGGCTTCTCCTCTGAACACTGACTTTGGTTAATACCCAAGATACCTCGTTTAGGCCACTCTCTCCCTCTTTACTTCCTTTCTGAATGGAGGTTAACTATATAAACAGGCTTGCTGTTTGTTGAGGCTTTCAGCCCCAGTAAATCACTCTCCTGATTTTTGCTTTGAGTTTGCAGGCCTGTGGTGTGATGTCTTGCACGGACTTGACTAAGTGATTTTAAAAGCCAAGATTGCTGAAATTTGACCTAAGTAAAAACAAGTCCCCCTGACCCCCTTGTCCCCCCCCAAAATCTCAGCATTCTTTGTGAAATGCCAGTCAGCTCCAATCTGAATGAGCCCACGGTAAACTACCCACCTGTTTTCACTTACATGACATTAAAAAACACTTATACATCATTACATTTTTGTATCATATTAGTGAAAATGGATGCTAATATACCGTGAGACAAACAGTGCTGATGAGATGGAAAGTGTCACGGATGTGATTACTGTGGCCCTGATCAACTTTTGGTCACTTTATGGAAATCTAGACCTTGTTATCTGGACAAAGGACAGAATGAGACCTTTGCAGCCAGCACCTGCTGTTTCTCCACACACTTGGAATTCTTCTCAGCAGAGTTAGGCTGAATCACTGCAAGATGCTGGAACTTTATGAAGTCAGTGGAAATCAGGTTGATATTTTTCTTGTGGTCATTGTAGAAATACAATTACTGTGAACACACTTATGGCTTTTACCCCTTTAGATTTTGAAAGTATAATCAGTGTGTAGCTGCTGCTGCTGCTAAGTTGCTTCAGTCATGTCCAACCCTGTGCGACCCCATAAACGGCAGCCCACTAGGCTCCTCTGTCCCTGGGATTCTCCAGGCAAGAACACTGGAGTGGGTTGCCATTGCCTTCTCTGCAGTGTGTAACTAGCATCTTTATTTCTAAAGGCTGCCGTTCCTATGTAGGCATATGAAATATCCCTCAAATTTTCTAACATTGGGATCCTCTTTGGAAAACTAATGGCAGGCTACATTGCACCTTCAACAGGATTTGTCAGGTGCACAAACAAAATCTATAATTTCCTGAGAGAAAATTGATACGATTACCAAGAAAAAAAATGTCACTTTATCTGCTTCATATTGGCTAAAATGTAGAGTACACCTCTAGTTCCCCCATCCCCCTCATCAACCAAACGCCATGAAAAGATATAATACGAGAACCATGAGAGTTTGGTTTCAATAAGCTCTGTTTAAACAAGTGCTCTGGTGTGTTTATCCAGTGTTTGAGAAGGTTGGAGGAAGCATGGGTGACTGATTATGGAACCTGGTGCCCTGTCTCATAAGTTAGATTCCACCAGATGGCCAGGAAGGGGTCCATAGACAGTAGAGAGAGGGGAAGGACTCTGGTAGACAGAAGGAATCTGCCTCCTTGTAATATTGTTTGAAAAAGGAAAGTCTCTATATAATATTTTCTTCATTGATGGACCCTCAGTATTCACCACATTTTCTAGGCACAGAGTTACTGCTCAAGAAATTGTGGGATTATGTTCTTTCTCACTAGAGTGGCTCTAGGAAACTCCAGGAGCCATCCATCTGAGACTTAGAAGGCAGCAACTGCAGGGTGAAAGTTTGCGTCTCATTTCAAGCTCCCTTTTACAGCACCCGAATTCCATTATCACCTGCTCTACAGAACTTTAGCAGATCTTCTCTGTGTCCCATTACAATTGTCTGCTTATGTATTTGTTACAGCAATTACCTTATTCTACTAAATACGATAAATTTTTATTTATCCCTCTCACTGGCTAGACTAAAATCACCTCGGTGGTACAATTTATCATGGCTTTCCATAAAAGGTAGGTCAGTGCTACATATCCACTAAATGTTGTTTTTTGTTGGCTGCTGATTCCCTAAAAACAAACATACAAAAAAGGTAGCAAAATGAACTGTGAAAAACTTCCTGGTGGCTCAGACAGTAAACAGTCTGCCTGCAATGCTAGAGACCTGAATCTGATCCCTGGGTTGGAAAGATCCCCTGGAGAAGGGAATGGCAATGCACTCTAGTATTCTTGCTTGGGAAATCCCATGGACAGAGGAGCCTGGCAGGCTACAATCCATTGGGTCGCAAGAGTCAGACTTGGAGACTAAACCCGCACCACTCAGAGCAAAACTGAATCTCAGTAGCATATCCCAGCAAAAGAATAAAAGTGAGATATTTATGAAGTTTCTGGGATAAAAAGGAAGCACTTAGAGAAGTGATGCTGCCTGAGGAGCATGACCTGATTAGAGTTGAGCAGGCTTGGTGACATAATAATTTAGGACTGGTGGATACATCAAGGCAAGAGTTTAAAAAAAAAAACTGTGTGAATATTTGCTTGAGGATCTCTAAGAATGGGATACTTACTCTTAAGAAGTGTTACTTGATAGGCCCTTAGTCTGTTGTTTAGAAAAAATAATTTGGGGGACATTTCTGAAACTAAATTATCTGCAACTTCATCTTCTTGGGCAAGTGTCTTCTGTAATAGTGACACTGGACAGTCTAACAGTAAAGGCAGGTAAGTGTGGATGGACAGCTGGATGGCTACAGATGGTGTCAGCACTCAGGATACATTCAGAAGGTTGCTCTCAAAATGAAAAAAATTATTTTGCCTCTAACTTAACTCCAGCTTCACTCATGTCATTAAAGGAAAGAAAGATAAGTAAAAACCACAGTGGTAGTCAAAAGGAGTCTCTCCCTTTGTCTAAATTTAAGTTTTCCAAAAGAAGAAGAGAGGGATAAATATAAGTGTGAGAAAGGGAGCAGGAATAACGGGGTAAGAGGAACAGCAAAATAAGTCAGATTGTTGGTCTGCAAATGTCCTTTGTGATGTCAGTTTAAACAATATTACAAGACTATTTTTGGTAAAGCAGTAGAACTCCCTTGATCATCAGCCTACAATATAATACCAGAAAAGAGTAGAATACCTAAACAAAAATGTCAACGAAGGAATTCAGAGAGAAGTAAAACAAGCAAGTCAGCAAACAAACCAAGCTGTACAGATGTACTCCATCTGGGTCTACTTGCTTGGAAGAGATTAAGTGCTAGCTTATAATAATAAGTGCTCAGTTAATGATTAATAAACGATCAGTCTTTGAAACAGGAATTTAAGTTAACACAAATCACTCAGTGCTTAGAAATGTCACATAAGGCTTTTGAAAAAAATTTCTCACTAAATCTACACGGAGACTTATATAGGGGTGGGGGTAATGGAGTAGAAAAGAAAGCCAAGAAAATTGTTCCTTTCTTCCCCAGGTCAGAAGACAGGTTAATGTCAGAACCAAAATTTTCATAGCTGTAGGATGAATTGGACCCGGAATGGTCTGCCCTGGCGGATTGGGTTAAAACCAGAGTTTTAGATACATTCTAAGGGTCTGGATAACAAGAGGACATGGCTGCAAGGTCAGTGAGGACATGAGTGGATGATTCAGTATTGTGAGCCTAGATGTGGAAAAAATTTGTTGTTCAGTCACTAACTCACGTCTGACTCTCTGCGACCCCATGGACTGCAGCACGCCAGGCTTCCCTGTCCTTCACTTGCTCAAATTCATGTCCATTGAGTCAGTGATACCATCCAACCATCTCATCCTCTGCTGCACCCTTCTCCTTTTAACTTCAATCTTTCTCAGCATCAGGGTCTTTTCCAATGAGTTAGCTCTTTGCATCACGTAGCCAAAGTATTGGAGCTTCAGCTTCAGCCTCAGTCCTTCCAGTAAATATTCAGGGTTGATTTCCTTTGACTGACTTGATCTCCTTGCAGACCAAAGGACTCTCAAGAGTCTTCTCCAGCACCACAATTTGAAAGCATCAATTCTTCATTGCTCAGCCTTCTTTATGGTCCAACTCTCACATCCATACATGAGTACTGGAAAAACAATAGCTTTGACTATATGGACCTTTGTCAGCAAAGTGATGTCTCTGCTTTTTAATATGCTCTCTAGTCATAGCTTTCTTTGTGAGGAGCAAGAGTCTTTTAATTTCATGGCTGCAGTCATCATCCACATTTCTTTGGATCCCAAGAAAATAAAGCCTATCACTCTCTACTTTTTCCCTTCTATTTGCTATGAAGTAATGGGGCTGGCTACCATGATCTTAATTTTTTGAATGTTGAGTTTTAAGCCAACTTTTTCACTTTCCTCTTACTCTCATCAAGAGGCTCTTTAGTTCCTCTTCCCTTTCTGCCGTTAGAGTGATACCACCTGCATATCTGAGGTTGTTGATATTTCTCCCAACAATCTTGATTCCAGCTTGGGATTCATCCAGCCCGGCATTTCTGAATAGAAATTAAATAAGCAGGGTAACTATATACACCTTTTTTTCATACTCCTTTCCCAGTTTTGAACCAGTCAGTTGTTCCATATCTGGTTCTAACTGTTGCTTCTCAATCTGCATACAGGTTTCTCAGGAGACATAGTCTGGTATTCCCATCCCCTTAAAAATTTTTCACAGCTTGTTGTGATCCAGACAGTCGAAGGCTTTAGTGTAGTCAGTGAAGCAGGAATAGATGTTTTTTTTCTGGAATTCATGATCTATCTTCACCCTGAGAAGACTGTGACCCATACTTAAAACTTTGGGCTTCCTCTGAAAGAGCCTGTAGCAGGAGACCATCAGCCAGTCACATTCCTTGAAGCCAAGAAATGAGTCCTTCCTTGAAGGGGTATCTGAGCAGCTCTTCTCATCGCTCTACCAGAGAGTGTGTGGGCTGTGACAGACATGCGCCAACGAAGAGGGATATAGAATTACCTCACAAAATGGCGGTTATGGGATTCCTTTTTTACAAGCGTGATGAAGGAAGACATGGAGGAGGGAAAATAAATGTCACTTGTAATGAAAAGAATTTTGTTTTTCTCTTTCAGTGTTCTGAATTAATTTGTCACAATAAATAGAAATGGAGAATTCTTATTTCAGTCAGTGAGACTCTCCTTTCCATCCTTCTATGTGTGGTAGTGTTAGTCTCTCAGTCGTGTCTGACTCTTCGCAACCGCATGGACTGTAGCCTGCCAGGCTTCTCTCTCCGTGAGATTCTCCAGGCAAGAATACTGGAGAGGATTGCCATTCCATTCTCTGGGGGATCTTCCCAACCCAAGGACTAAACCTGGGTCTCCTGCATTGCAGGCAGATTCTTTATCGTCTGAGCTACAGGGAAGTCCCTCTGTGTTGGTAATGGTTCGTGATTTTACATCCTTGGCAAAAATTGTTTTTAGTCATTCTTTGAATTTTGAGAGCTAGGAGAAGGGAAAAAGGACCATTGGGGCAGGAAATAACATTTCTTACTAGGAACTTTATATCATGCTTTGCTTACTTCTTATACCAGTACTAGAGACATACATATTACAAACTCCATTTCATAGTTAAGGAAAGTAAGGCTCAAAAAAGCTAAATTTTTCATCCTATAAAATTTAGATCTGTTTCATACTTCAGGAAATTAAATATGCAATTCCTAACCCTCTATGACCACATAACACTACTTATTTCGAGGTTAGTATCACGCATGTTTTATTAAAATTATTTTTATGCTCTTACACCTCAAATTTTTGTGCTTTTCCATCTTATCCTTGAATATTCATTGAAGGACTGATGCTGCAGCTGAAACTCCAATACTTTGGCCACCTGATGTGAAGAGCCAGCTCTTTGGAAAAGACCCTGATGCTGGGAAAGATTGAGGAAGGCAGGAGGAGAAGGGGGTGACAGAGGATGAGATGGATGGATGGCATCACTGACTCAATGGACATGAATTTGAGCAAGCTCTGGGAGATGGTGAAGGACAGGGAAGCCTGGTGTTCTGCAGTTCATGGGGTCACAAGGAGTCAGACACGACTTATTGACTGAACAACAACAATCTCAAATGGAGGAGCTCCTGTGGTGGTAACTGTCTCCCCACTGCCTAATGTGTCTAGCACATTGTAATTGCTCAAAAATTGCTTTCTCTTAAACAGTAAGTCACCAGCTAAAAGGTGATTAAGCTAAAATTTGAACACAGAACTGTATGCTTCAAAGCCACTGGTCCTCTTTCTGCTAGAGCATTTCCTTTGCAGAGCATATGTGTGCGTGGGTATGCACCTGTGATTGTTTATACACATATACACATAGATGTAGTTTAGATGTATATATGGGAACAGAAATCACAGGCTCCAGGTTTTGTGACAAAACACAGGCGTGTGACTTCAGCAGTTGTTTGATCTGGGCTTACTTTCCCATTCCCAAACATGAACTTTGCTGGTCAATTCCATGGATGTTTGAGTCTGTATGTGGAGAACAGCAGCCTTGCCTGGGTCAGCTTTCGGTGAAATGGGCTGAGCACTGAGGAGGCACCAGCTGGTTCCAGGTGGGCAGGCTGGCTACTCATTTCTGAAGTCTGCCTCCTGGTTGTCACTCTTGCACCCTGGAGCTGCCTGTAAACTCCCAGGCAGGCTAAACTCAGGTAGCTTAATTACAGAGGCTGTTATTTACTAGAGCCCCAGCTGAATCCATCAAACTAACTTCACTTTAACCTGAGCCAGATTTTATTATGAAGCCTATTTATTGAGCGTTTCCCCTTTGGCTGTGCATGTTTTGATTTAGGTATATACATATACTTACCTATTTGAAAAGTAGCTATGTTCTGACACATTTCATATTTTTAAAAGTAATATTGCATGTAACATAATTTTGGGGAAAAATAGACACTCAATACAAACAAACAAACAACAAGAAAAAGGTCTTTGAATTTAGAATAATGGATACCTGCAAGGCAGCAACTTGCTTGAGAGATTTTGCTCAAGTAACTTATAACTATCAGTAGAAACCCCCAGGGATTCATGGCTGTTTTTGCAGAAGCTGTTTGCAGTGGAATAAACAGACAAGTGCTCTATATATCATTTTAAGTAAGACAAATAAAGCTCTGTTTCCACCTTACAACGATGTCATTGTCAGTTATATAAGAATAATTCTGTGTGACTTTTTATGAATTCTTCCCCTGTGTAGAAATACAATGGCCTAATTTTCCACTCCCTGTATTATAAATAAATGGCCTTCTTCAGCAGTCTCAGGTCCACCCAAACTGTCTCATCCTGAGTGAGGAGCGTCTTTCCTGCCATGATGTGCTCACCCGTTGAAAGTAAAAGCTGCTGTCCACCTCAGGGCAGCTGGGGTTCTACCATCTTGCCACCTGCTCAGCATCACTGCACAGTGCCCTAGTCCCCAGGCAACCAATGTTCTGTCTCTGTCAATTAGTTTGCATTTTCCAGAATTTTACATAGGTGGAATCATATCATAGGTACTCTTTTGTGATCTGTCTTCTTTCACTTAGCAATTATTTTGAGATCTATCTATGTTATAATGTATTCATGCCTTTTTTTGCTGAGTAATATTCCACCATATGGATATATCACAGTGTATTTATCTATGTGATGATGGGTATTTGAATTGTTTCCAGGTTTTAGCTATTACAAACGAAGCTGCTATGAACATTTGTATACATGTCTTGCATGGACATATGCTTTCATTTCTCTTGTGTGAATGCATAATAATGGAATGGCTGAATCAGATTATTGGTGTACATTTACCTTTTTAAGAAACTGCCAATATAATTTCTAAAATGGTTGTACTGTCTTACACTCCCACCAGTGATGTGTAAGAGTTCCAGTTTTCTCTATCTAGTGATTTCAATAGGTTTGTAATGATATTTAATTGTGGTTTTAATTTGCAGTTTGCTAATTACTAATGATATAGAGCATCCTTTCATGTATTTATTTGACATCTATATATGCTCTTTGGTAAAATATCTGTTCTAACCCTTTCCCCACATTTTTATTGAAAACAAAAGTCACTCAGTCTGACTCTTTGCAACCCCATGGACTGTTCAGGACTCCAGGCCAGAACACTGGAGTGGGTAGCCTTTCCCTTCTCCAGGGGATCTTTCCGATCCAGGAATTGAACCAGGATCTCCTGCATTGCAGGTGGATTCTTACCAACTGAGCTATGAGGGAAGCCCCCAAATACTGGAGTGAGTAGCCTTTCCCTTTTCCAGGGGATCTTCCCAATCCAGGAATTGAACTGGGGTCTCCTGCATTGCAGGTGGATTCTTTACCAACTGAGCTATCAGGGAAAATTTTTATTGGCCTATTCTTTTCCTTATTATTGAGTTTCAAAATCTATTTACATACTCTGGATACTAGTTCTTTATCAGATGTGCAATTTGCAAACATTTTCTTCCAGTTTGTGGTTTATCTTTTTATCTTATTAAGAATATCTTTCAAAGAACATGAATTTTTAATTTTGATGAAGCTCAATTTATCAGTTTTTAAAAATTTTTTTTATCAATCATGCTTTATGTGTTAAATCTAAAGAAAAAATAAACTTGACTTAACACAAGGTCACAATGATTTTCTCCTATGTTTTCTTCTAGA
Source organism: Budorcas taxicolor (assembly GCF_023091745.1). Lineage (NCBI taxonomy): Eukaryota > Metazoa > Chordata > Mammalia > Artiodactyla > Bovidae > Budorcas > Budorcas taxicolor. The sequence goes on from NC_068931.1 coordinate 31,794,656, forward strand.
AGTTTTATAATTTTAGGCTTTACTGTTAGGTCAATGATTCATTTTGAATTAGTTTTGCATATAATGCAAGATGTGGATTTTTTTTTGCATATGAATACCCATTATTCCACACTAGTGGTAGAAAAGACTATCCTTTATCCATTGAATTGTTTTTCTGTGCTGTTGTTGGAAATCAGTGGTCCATATGGGTATGGGTCTATTTCTAGACCCATTCTATTCTATGCCACTGATTTGTCTATACCAAAATCAAGCTGTTTTAATTGCTGAAGCTCTATATGAAGTCTTGCAAGTAGGTTGTGTTAACCTTCCAACTTGATTCATCTACAAAATTGTTATAGCTATTCTAGGGCCCTTGCATTTTCATATGAATTTGTTTACAATGTCTGCTGAAAATGATGTTGGGATTTTGATTGGAATTGCATTGAATTTATAGACTAATTTGGAGTAGATTGGCATCTTAATACTGAGCCTTCCAATCCAGGATCCAATTCTCTCTCCATTTATCTATGCCTTCTTTGAATTTTCTCAGCACTCAGTCATGCTTTTCTGTGTACATGTTTTTTATCAGACTAATCCTCAATTATTTTATAATTTTTGATACTATTGTAAATTGAAAATATCAATTTCCAATAGTTTGCTTCTAATATATAGAAATACAATTGTTTTTGTATATTCATATTTTATCCTTTCACTACACTGAGTTCACTTATTAGTAGGTTTTTTAGTTTATTTGTTTTGGTAAATCCTATTGGATTTTCTAGTTCACTTATTGATTCTAGTAGATTTGTTTGTTTGTTTTTTGGCAAATCCTATTGGATTTTCTACATAATCAATCATATCTTCTGAGAATAAAGACAGTTTGTTGCTTTCTAATCTATATGCCTTTTATTTTCTTTCATTCACTGTTTGAACCATCTAGAGCCTCCATTAAACCATTGAATAGAAGAGATCAGAGCAGATATCATGATCATGTTTGTGATAATTGGAAGAGAATATTTAGTCTTCAGTATTAAGCAGGATGTAAATGTAAATTCACTTCTATTCCTGCTTTGCTGAGTGGTTTTTACAGAATCATTTTTAAATATATAAACTTTGTTTTTCCTTTTTTTCATTTTTAATAGGGTTACTTATATTGATTGATTTTCAATGTTAAGGCAACCCTGTATTGTATATGTATATGTATTTTATATGGCTGCCAGAAATTGCCTAAATAGTCACTGATACTTGGCTCACTTTTCAAAACTCTTTCTCTGTATGCTTTAATTTTTAAATGTTCCTAAAGTTCACTATTTTTTCTTCTTTATTGTATAATCAGATGCTAATCCTATCCAATATATTTTTGTCTTTACACATTGTAGTTTTCATCTCCAGAAGCTTGATTTTGTTATTTTTTATACTCCCACTGTATCTACTTAACTTTTTAAATATAGGGACACAGTTATAAAAACTGCTTTAACTGTCCTTATCTGCTAATTTCAACATTTCTGTCAGTTCTGAGTCAATCTGAATTGGTTGATTTATCCACTCATTACAGTTCATACTTTCCCATTTCTTTGCGTGTCTTGTAATTGTCTATTGGATGCCAGACATTGTGTATATTACCCTTTTAAAAACAGGTATTTCTGAAATCTTATAAATATTTCTGGTTTTTGTTTGGGGATCCAGTTAGGATCTAGGTACTTAGAGACATGTTAATACTCTCAGGTCTTGGTTTTAAGATTCAGTAGGTAAGGCCAGAGGGTGCATCAGTTCAGTTCAGTTCAGTTCAGCCGCTTAGTCGTGTCCAGCTCTTTGTGGTCCCATGAATTGCAGCACACCAGGCCTCCCTGGCCATCACCAACTCCCGGAGTTCACTCAGACTCACATCCATCGAGTCCGTGATGCCATCCAGCCATCTCATCCTCTGTTGTCCCCTTTTCCTCCTGCCCCCAATCCCTCCCAGCATCAGAGTCTTTTCCAATGAGTCAACTCTTTGCATGGGGTGGCCAAAGTACTGGAGTTTAAGCTTTAGCATCATTCAGTCTAGGGCTAATAATTCGTTACTCGTGAGGCAAGACCTTTCTGAGTACAGTACCCAATACCTTATGAATCTTGAGATTTTCCAGCTTTCTAGTAGACTTAGGCACTATTTCCAGTCCTATTTGAGCTCTGGGCACTGTTACTCCCAATCCTTCCAAGTTCTTTCTCTTGCTACCAGTAGTTTCCTTTGTAGTGGTCCATACTCAGCTTAATGCTAAAGGGAGACCCTCTGTAAATCTCTAGATTCCTTTCCTGTTCAGTTCACTTTGTTTACTATCTCAAGGGTACTGTTTTTGTTGTCTGATGCGCAGTGTCTCACAAACTAATGTTTTATATATTTTGTCATTTTTTTGGTTGTTTCTGGGTGGGATAACTCTGGTCTCTATTACTCATCTTGGTCAGAAATATGTCTTCTGTTTCTTTTTCCTTTTGCTATTTTTTTTTCCTTTCCAAATGTGCTGAGTAGAAAAACCTTAGCCTTGTAACAATCCTATAGTCTTGCCCACTATTTTGTCTATGGATTCAGCAGGGTTATTTCATTTTATACATGATTTATAATTTTGTTACTGCATTCTTAGAAGCACCACATATCCTTAACTCAATGAGAATGGTTCTGTCCTAAACATGGCATATATATATATATATATATATATATATATATACTCACATATATAACAGTTCAGTTCAGTAGAAGTCTAGAATAGATTTAAAGTCATTTTCTTGAAAAATTTTTGTGCTTTGGAAATTGTTGTATTAAAATACTTTCTAAAATTTAAATTGGCACATTGATAGCAAGCTCCTTCTGGAGAAAAATTACTCATCCTTTATCATACAAGGGGGTCCATATTTCTTACTGGGACAGTGTTTAATGTGAAAAGTTGGAAATAGCTACCATCAGTGTAACTTAGGTGGCCCAAATCTTGAGATATATTTCAAGAAAGTAGATGCTGAAGTAATTTACAGTTATATAGCAATATCCTCAGTGTAGTGAAAGCCTCATATATATTTGAGTTTTAATGTGTCTTTTCCTGAATGATTTCATCTTAAGAAATTAGAATTTATAATTTTTACAGCTAACCATTAAGAAGGAGCTTAGCCTATTAATGAATTCTACCTCCATGGAAGAGGAATATGTGTCTGTGTCCATTCAAAGGGACAGTTTAAATAATGCATTTGGGAAATCGAACTCAAAACTGATTTGAAACTTGTATATAATTTTATGCTTATTATTTTTATGTTATATTTTCTAATAGCTTTTTAGTTCTAAGATCTAAATTTTGAGGTTTCTCAGCAGCCTGTTAAAATTTGTGCTGTGTTTTTCCTTGCATAGTGTACAGACACAATAGTAATGGGATTATAAATGATTTACCTTCTAAGACATAGTTAATCTATCATATACCCAAGAAAATATGAAAAAAAATTGCAGAAAAATGGAGACAACCACCACAATTTTGCAGGCACAGATTCAAACACTGCTAAGAACATATTTTAAAGTCATTATTAAAAATATATGTAGCATGTTCTTTAAACTGCCAATTTCTGACATTAGTGACCATTTGGGGAAGAATGTTGTACTTTAGTGCTCATGATTGGATTACATACTGAAATATAAGATGCAGCCATCTGATGTTATGATCCAGAATTTAAAATTCAAGTCACACCCGGGAAGGAACAGGGTAGGAGGCACAGAGGTGCATAAGAAAAAAAATTTGCCTTAAGTGGTACCTCTGCAGCATCTGGGAGACCATACAGGTTCTGCTCAGTGTTCACCCACTTCTCACCTGTTCAGTAGTCCTGCAGAGATGAGCAACATTAACTTGCCATCTAAGTGGCTCCTGCAAAACAAGTGACAGCAGCAAAGGCTGTGAAAACCCCTTGCAGAATAAATGGCCCATCTAGTCAGACCTGGAATTAAGAGACATGCAGAGTTCATGTGTGGGCTGGAGTTGACATTGGGAATTGTTTCTAACCAACCATTCCTAAATTTCATGACTGCAACTGCTGCTGCTGCTGCTAAGTCACTTCAGTTGTGTCTGACTCTGTGCGACCCCATAGACGGCAATCCACCAGGCTCCATTGTCGCTGGGATTCTCCAGGCAAAAACACTAGAGTGGGTTGCCATTTCCTTCTTCAATGCATGAGAGTGAAAAGTGAAAGTGAAGTCGCTCAGCCGTGTCCGACTCTTCACGACCCCATGGACTGCAGCCTACCAGGCTCCTCCGTCCATGGGATTTTCCAGGCAAGAGTACTGGAGTGGGTTGCCATTGCATTCTCTGATGACTGCAACTAACCCCTACTTTTTTCTTATTGTCAATTTTGTACTGAAGAAAGAAAAAAATAAAGAAGGGAGAAAAGAAAGGAGGAAGAGAGAAAGAAAGAAAGGAAGGAAGGAAGGGTGAGGGGAGGGAGTAGGGAGGAAGAGTCTGCCTGTTCTTATTTCCAGAGAGGCAAAGAGAAATGAGAGAGCATTAAGTAAACTCTTGGAGAACCCTGCCTGGGGCTGGTGGCCATCCAATGGATTAGAAATTCTTATTACCCATTTTTGTTTCTGTATTCATAAAAATAGCAAACAGTATATATTATATACTATAACATATATACAATTATTGTTAAAATAAACTTGATATGATATTTAAAATACTTTATGAATGTAAAGACTCTTAACTTTGAATCCATTGGCTCAATATTGCTTGCTCACCCTGTTTTGAAAATTGTAGGATTTAAAATTGGGAAAAAAAATGCAAAAGTTAGGTAAATTTCTAAAAGGTAATTCTTCCTTAACAAAAGTGAATTTGTTTTGTGGATGTCCTAGGAGGTAAGAAATGGAAAAACAAAACTTTATTCTAGGATGATTTGTTTCTATCACCCAATAAACTTCTTAGTCACGTTCTGTCACTATTGGTTGTGATATTAAATTAGGGTCAATAAATCCATACAGTAATTTTGTCTCAAGTAATCACAACATGTAAACATAGCTCTCCACTCATGCTTGGTATGACATTTTATTACATTTTATCAATGTCCCTATCTGTAGCCTGGTGTACTACCGAGGTTCTCAAAGTGAAGCACATTTTGGACAAGATAATCCTTGGCATAGGGGGCTAAAAGGGCTGGTCCTTTGCTTTGCTGAATGATTAGTTGCACCTCTGTCCTTTACCCACTCATTGCCCTCCAGCAGTCATGACATCTAAACATATCCAGAGACTGACAAAAAAGTTCCCCATTATAATATCCATGGGTGTAATAATAATATAATAATATATAATAATATATTTATAGACTGTGGTATTGGAGAGAACTGAGCGTGGATAACAACTCTCCCACCTACAACAAGTGAAAACTTGAGCATGTTAGAGATCCTAAAGAGTTTGGTTTCTGTGAGGATTAAGTGAGATTGGGTCTAACAAGTGCATAGCAAGCTCAGGGAGTGCCTCATAACAGATACTTAACAATTTTCACCCCCCACCACTCCACGCCACCTCCATTCCGCAAACATTTATCGGAACTAATAATGGCAGATTTAGATTTTAAATACCTGGAAGAGAGGAGACATCTATTACAACACCCAGGTGCTTAGTAAATAGTTTTCAGTCATGATATGTGTCTGCTATAAAGATAACGCTAACATCTTCTTGATTCTCTGTGCTCCATGAAGATATGTCTATTTTTAAAATCAATTGAAGAAAAGTTTTCATTCTACTCTCTTATCTTCTCTTGCAAAACTGAAAGACAGCATTGATAGTCACTACACACAAAAATATAGTGTAGCCAGTTGATAACAGTGCTTTGTATGAAACAGAAAATCAAAAGAAAATTATATAACAAGAATACGTGCAAGGCACGATTTTAAACACTAATTCCTTTTGAAAGTAGAGTAAGAACATGTAATTTATACTGTATTCAACCTGTTCAAAGGGATGCTTTTCAGACACTATGACTTTCCTTTGTATTCTTTGCTATCTGTTTTGACTTTCTAGCCATTAGGAGTAGCTATTAGTAAGAAGGAAGATGTCTTGGGTATTAAAGTGATCAGTACAAAGTACAGTGATTCCTTCTTCCTGAGCACGTTTTTACTGCAAGTTGATACCCGTTCAATGCAATGCCAATTCTCATAGCTTTAGTTATCATGAAGGATTTTGCAGCCATCTCGGAATATGAGTAAAAACATTTTTAGTCAGAAATTTCACTCTTAACTGAAGAGCACAATGCGGCAAGATTCACTTTGGGGAATTTTAGTAGGTGGCAAAAAAAAGTAATCTATTTAGATATTAAGTTGAACATAGGCCTGAATAATGTGGTTAAGAATAATTGGGATCCAATTATTCAAAGCTTCAAAGAGGACTTTGACAAGTGGAATTCCCTAAATTTACATTTGTGGGGGAAAGCTGGAGTGCTGAAATGATTTCAGAGCCACAGTTTAATTTCCTGCCTCCCTTGGCCCCTTTGGGAGATACTTTTCAGTAAATTGGAGAAATTTATTTCTACATTTATATGAAAAGAAATGAAAGGCAAAGTTGAGTACTTCTGAAGGAAGGGCTAAGTTAAAGCCTGGAGTGTGTGTGTGTGTGTGCGTGTGAGAGAAAGAGAGAGAGAGAGACAGAGATACAAGGTAAACCCTGCAGAAAATTTTCTCTAGATATTACTTTTAACACTAACACAGTTTCCCCATTTAGCAGTCACTCCAGACCATAACAATGGCTAGGTTGCATTTTTCAGCCACTTTTACTATCTCTACAATTTACTATGGTTAAATAAGTTATCCATCAAGTTGTTGGTTGTTGAGCTGGTCAAAATAATTTAACTGATTTGAATTATCCCAAGAAGCATGCATTTATACATGCTAAGTTGGTTCAGTAGTGACCAACTCTTTGCCACTTTATGAACCATAGCCCACCAGGCTCCTCTGTCCGTGGAACTCTCTAGGCATGAATACTGGAGTGTGTTGCCATGCCTTCCTCCAGGGGACCTTTTTGACCCAGGGATCAAATCACATTTATGTTTCCTACAGTGACAGGCAGGTTCTTTACCATTAGTGCCACCTGGGGAACCCCCAAAGAAATTTGAATAAAGGTAACAGCATATATGAGAAGTAGGAGGAAGAGGAGGAGAACTATACTTTATTTATACTAGTTGCTTCCCCAGTACTATTCTAAAGACTTTAGACATCATATCTTCTAATGTCTCCACTTTATATATTTTTGAAATAAGTATTGGAAAGATTACACTGTTTTATTAGGGTCACACAGCTGCTATGTATATTTGGGTCAAGAATGTGAAAAAGTTCTGTCTGATCCTTAGGATTTTAACACACGCCATAATAAATATGCATCAAATCATGCTCATACAAAGAACGCAGCTGGATAGACTCTGCTGTAGCTAAATCTAAGTCAAATTAGAACATGTTGGGGGAATAGGATTAAAAATAGAGCAATCATGAGCACAGGTACAGTGGTATTTTGTCATTGTTGTTTAAAATAATATCTACCATTTAATAAATATGTTATTTCCTATTCTCACAGCTCTTTGGGGGTAGGAATTTAGACCACTTTATAGATAAGGAAACTGAAATTCATAGAGACTAAATGCTGACCCCAAATCACACCCCCAGTAGGTCACAGAGTCAAAATTCCAACCCTGGCAGCCTGAGCTTCAAAGCCCAGCTCTTTATCAGCTCGCCTTGACCTTCTTTGACTCACAAAGCACCTCTTTTCAGGAAGCTATCACTCCCTGATGCTTTACAAGTGGGGTAAGGCTGTGGCAAACCCACCTCTGTATCTCTCGTCCCCTCTCCCCATTCTTCTTTTTAGTCCAAGTACCCATGAGAGGAGAAGCATAGACGTGCCATGAGTTATCCAGTTTACTCGGCAGGTGGGAAGGATCCTCGACAACTGTGTGAACATGTCTAGATTACAAAGGCCTCAGGGTGACTTCAGGTGGGGAGTTCATTTCTCTTTTCTCCCCACATCCCAGTCATAGCCTTCCTGAAATACTGCATCATCTTCAGGCCTGTACCACCCAGGCCTGGGTCCTTGGGCATCAAGCACTGTGTACCCTGCCCTAAGCTGGTGGCCTTTGTTCTGATTAATCTTACTCTGGAGGTGGCTCTGCTTGTTCATTGAGGATTGTTTCAATGTCTTTGAAGCAGCAAGAAAAGATTGCTTTTCATTACAGAGAATTCAGATTAGGTCTAGTCTCTGATTACTGTACTGGGGTTTGTTCTGTTTTTATTTGCTGGTTTTCCTAAAAGATCATGGTCTGCTAGTCCCATATTGTGAAACTATCGTTGCTCTGCCTAGCCTGTCTAGACAAGCTTTCCTTGGTATTCAGGGACTTTGATAGAGCTGGAAGGGACTAGAGGTAGCCTTGCTGGCTCTTTAACTGCTTAGGAAACTTGAAGATGGGGAAGTGAACTGACTGGCCAGATGTCTAAGACAGAGACAGTTCCCTCCTCTATCATAGCCCCTGGCTGCACAGATTCCATGGATAAACTATGCTCCTGGTGCTTGGCCTACTCTGTGGCATATATATATATATATATTCCAGGTGGCACTAGTGGTAAAGAACCCACCTGCCAATGCAGGAGACTAGGAAACTCAGGTTGGATCCCTGAATCGGGACGATCCCCTGGAAAAGGGAATGGCAGCCCACTCCAGTATTCTTGCCTGGAGAATTTTCTTGGACAGTGGAGCCTAGCAGGCTACAGTTCATGGTGTCACAAAGAGTCAGACATGACTGAGCATCTAAGCGTGCGCACACATGCACACACACACACACACACACACACACCTATTAACAGTCACTCCTTTCTGCTCTCCCTGCAGCTCCTGGCAAGCAATAATCTATTAATATTTTCCATCCCTGTGGATATACCTATCCTGGCATTTCATACAAATGGAATCATACAATATGTGGCCTTTTGTGTTTGGCTTCTTTTACTCAGCGTAATGTTTCCACGGTTCATCATATTGTAGCATATATCAGTGTTTCATTACTTTTTATGACTGAATAATGTTCCTTTATATGAATGTATCTCATTGTTTATTTGTTAGGTAAGTAAGGGATGTTTGAGTTGTTTCCAGTTTTTGACTGTTACGAATAATGCTGTATATTCATTCATGTGCAAATTTTTAATGTAGATGTATGTTTTCATTCCTCTTGAATATATATTTATGAGAGGAATTCCTACACTACACAGTAAATGTATATTTAACATAAAGAACTGCCAAACTATTGTCCGAAGCAGTATCATCATTTTACATTCCATCGAGAAATGTATTAGAGTTCCAGTTTTTCCATCTCCAGGCCAACACATGATATTGTCTGTCTTTTAGATTTTAGCAGTCCTAGAAGAAGAGAAGTGGTATTTCTTTGTGGTTCTGATTTGCTTTATCCTGGTGGCTAATGGGGTTGAGCATCTTTTCAAATACTTAATTGGCCATTTGTATATCTTCTTTGGAGAAATGTCTATTTGAATATATTTTAATAGTATTATTTGTCTTTTTATTGTTCAATTTTCAGTTCAGTTCAGTTCAGTCACTCAGTCGTGTCCAACTCTTTGTGACCCGATGAACTGCAGCACGCCAGGCCTCCCTGTCCATCACCATATCCTGGAGTTCACTCAGACTCACATCCATCGAGTCCGTGATGCCATCAAGCTATCTCATCCTCGGTCATCCCCTTCTACTTCTGATCCCAGTCCCTCCCAGCATCAGAGTCTTTTCCAATGACTCAACTCTTCGCATGAGGTGGCCAAAGTACTGGAGCTTCAGCTTCAGCATCATTCCTTCCAAAGAACACCCAGGGTTGATCTCCTTCAGAATGGACTGGTTGGATCTCCTTGCAGTCCAAGGGACTCTCAAGAGTCTTCTCCAACACCACAGTTCAAAAGCATCAATTCTTTGGCACTCAGCCTTCTTCACAGTCCAACTCTCACATCCATACATGACCATAGGAAAAACCATAGCCTTAACTACACGGACCTTAGTCAGCAAAGTAATGTCTCTGCTTTTGAATATACTATCTAGGTTGGTCATAACTTTTCTTCCAAGGAGTAAGCGTCTTTTAATTTCATGGCTGCAGTCACCATCTGCAGTGATTTTAGAGTTCAAAAAAATAAAGTCTGACACTGTTTCCACTGTTTCCCCATCTACTTCCCATGAAGTGATGGGACCAGATGCCATGATCTTCGTTTTCTGAATGTGAGCTTTAAGCCAACTTTTTCACTCTCCTCTTTCACTTTCATCAAGAGGCTTTTTAGCTCCTCTTCACTTTCTGCCATAAGGGTGGTGTCATCTGCAAACCTGAGGTTATTGATATTTCTCCCAGCAATCTTGATTCCAGCTTGTGTTTCTTCCAGTCCAGCATTTCTCATGATGTACTCTGCATAGAAGTTAAATAAGCAGGGTGACAATATATAGCCTCGACGTACTCCTTTTCCTATTTGGAACCAGTCTGTTGTTCCATGTCCAGTTCTAACTATTGCTTCCTGACCTGCATACAGATTTCTCAAGAGGCAGGTGAGGTGGTCTGGTATTCCCATCTCTTTCAGAATTTTCCACAGTTTATTGTGATCCACACGGTCAAAGGCTTTGGCATAGTCAGTTCTTTATGTATTCTGGATAATAGTCCCTTATCAGTTGTATGATTTGCAAGTATTTCTCCCATTCTATGTGTTGTCTTTCCAGTTTCTTGATTATATCCTTTGAAAACACAAAACTTTTAAATATTAATGAAATCTAATTTGCCTTTTCTTTTTGTGGCTTGTGCTTTTTATGTCATATCTAAGAAATCACTGCCTAATCTGAGATCACAAAGAATTATGCCTGGTTTTCTTCTACACATGTTATAGTTTTAGTCATTGCATTTAGGTCTTTGATCACTTTTGAGTTAATTTCTGTATGTGGTGTGAGGTAGAATTCCAACTTCCATCTTTTGTTTGAGGATTCTAGTTGTCCCAGCACCATTCATTGAAAACACTTCTCTTTCTCACATTGAACTGGTTTGGTTTCCTTGTTAAAAATCATGTTAAAAATTGACCATGAATGTAAGAGTTTATTTCTATATTCTCAGTTCTATTCCATTCATATATATATAAATTAAAAATTAATTTAAAAATTTTTAAATTTTTTTAAAAAAATTTAAAAATTAATTTTTAAAAGAGTATAAGTTCTCCAGCTTCATTCTTCTATTTTAAGATTGTTTGGCTTGCATTTCTATATAAATTTTAGAATCAGTTTGTCAATTGCTTTAAGGATGGTGGGATCTTACAAGGATTTAATTGAGTTTGTAGAGAAATCTGGAGAGTACTGCCATCTTAACAATACTTACCTTTCCAATCTATGAATATGGGATGTCTTTCCATTTATTTAGTTCTTCTTTAACTTCTTTCAATGACGTTTTGAAGTTTTAAGTGAACAAATTTTGTCCTTTGTCCTTTTCTAGTCAAATTTATTCCTAGGTGTTTTATCTTTTTTGATGTATTGTATATAAAATTGCTTTTTAAATTTATTTCCAGATTGTTTGGATGTCTAATTCCAATGAAACAGACTTTTTGCTTCAGTACACCCAGTTGTTAGTTTCCTGTTGTATTATAGCCAAGAATTGTTAAGGAGTGGAGACCTTTCTATATGCAATTATTTATAATTGTAGACTTTTTACTGCAAAGACTTAAATTATTAATAAAGGTAGCTAATTTAAATTTCAAAGTATTTTCCTTTCTGCTCATCCTAAGATAGAGGTGCTAATAGACAATAGGTCTGTTAAGCACCCTGTCATTACCCTACAAGTCATTTCCCTACAGCTAGAGAAAAAGAGAATGACCCATTTCCCCCCAAATAATATTATGGAAATATTCCCAATATGGTGCAAAAATTATCAACTATCAAGACAAGCTTCTTCCTTCTTAGAACTTGCTTGAAAATTTTAGAATCCAAGGGAAGAAATCTAATGCTCAAAGTTAGCTACATTATTGCTTCTTTGTCTCCCTTCAAATGAGCTGTTCAGCAACAGTTTAGCTCCTGTGTTACTCTCTACTAGTCCTGCCATTTTTCTAAACATTTGCATAAGAATATCTGGTCTTCATAGTGTATCACATGTATTTACCATTTATAAATCTAATGGGATAAAAACTACTTAGCCTAGGTTTAGGGCAATGGCTCACTTGTCCCTTAGATTCTCTTATAGCAATTTTATAGCACAATTTTTGAGTTGTGGTAAACGTAGAAGTCTTGGAATAAAATCAGAAGACCTGGTTTCAAAGTAACTCTGCAGAGCAAAGCCACATAGGCACACAGAGGAAACAGAAAATACTGTGTTCTCACATATGCACACACTTAGAGATACCAAGGGAATATTTCATGCAAAGAGCACGATAAAGGACAGAAATGGTATGGACCTAACAGAAGCAGAAGATATTAAGAAGAGGCAGTAGGAATACACAGAAGAACTATACCAAAAAGGTCTTCATGACCCAGATAATCACAATGGTGTGATCACTCACCTAGAACCAGACCTCCTGGAATGCGAAGTCAAGTGGGTCTTAGGAAGCATCACTACCAACAAAGCTAGTGGAGGTGATGGAATTCCAGTGAGCTATTTCAAATCCTAAAAGATGCTACTGTGAAAGTGCTGCACTCAATATGCCAGCAAATCTGGAAACTCAGGAGTGGCCACAGGACTAGAAAAGATCAGTTTTCATTCCAATCCCAAAGAAAGGCAATGCCAAAGAATGCTCAAACTATCGCACAGTTGCACTCATCTCACATGCTAGCAAAGTAATACTCAAAATTCTCCAAGCCAGGCTTCAACAGTATGTGAACCATGAACTTCCAGATGTTCAAGCTGGATTTAGAAAAGGCAGAGAAACCAGAGATTGAATTGCCAACATCCACTGGATCATGGAAAAAGCAAAAGAGTTCCAGAAAAACATCTACTTTTGCTTTATTGATTATGCCAAAGCCTTTGACTATGTGGATCAAAACAAACTGAAAAATTTTTCAAGATACGGGAATACCAGACCATATGATCTGCCTCCTGAGAAATCTGTATGCAAGTCAAGAAGCAACAGCTAGAAGTGAACATGCAACAACAGACTGGTTCCAAATTGGGAAAGGAATATGTCAGGGCTGTTTATTGTCACCCTGCTTATTTAACTTCTATGCAGAGTACATCATGCGAAATGCTGGGCTGGATGAAGCACAAGCTGGAATCAAGATTGCTGGAGAAATATCAGTAACCTCAGAAACGCAGATGACACCACCCTTATGGCAGAAAATGAAGAGGAACTAAAGAGCCTCTTGATGAAAGAGGAAGAGGAGAGTGAAAAAGTTGGCTTAAAACTCAGCATTCAAAACACTAAGATCATGGCCTCTGGTCCCATCACTTCATGGCAAATAAATGTGGAAACAATGGAAACAGTGGGAGGCTTTATTTTGGGTGGCTCCAAAATCACTGCAGATGCTGACTGCAGTCATGAAATTAAAAGACACTTGCTCCTTGGAAGAAAAGCTATTACCAACCTAGACAACATATTAAAAAGCAGAGACATCACTTTACCAACAAAGGTCCACATAGTCAAAGCTATGGTTTCTCCAGTAGTCATGCATGGATGTGAGAGTTGGACTGTAAAGAAAGCTGAGCGCCGAAGAATTGATGCTTTTGAACTGTGGTGTTGAAGAAGACTCTTGAGAGTCCCTTGGACTGCAAGGAGATCCAACCAGTCAATCCTAAAGGAAATCAATTCTGAATATTCATTGGAAGGACTGATGCTGAAGCTGAAACTCCAATACTTTGGCCACCTGATGTGAAGAACTGATGCATTTGAAAAGACCTCAGTTCTGGGAAAGAATGAAGGCGGGAGGAGAAGGGGACGACAGAGGATGAGATTGTTGGATGGCATCACCGACTCGATGGAAATGAGTTTGAGTAGGTTCCAGGGAGTTTGTGATGGGGTGCTGCAGTCCATGGGGTTGCAGAGTCGGACATGACTGAGAGACTGAACTGAACTGTACATCCACATCCACATGAAACCGCATTTTACAGAACCGTCTTTTGAAATTGTTACTATTCAATCTTTCCCCTTCCTCCTTAGACTTTAGCCCTCTGTCTCCATTTCATCTCTGGTTTAATGATGGGAGACTCACAACAGTATGAGTTCTACTATTACTTCCATGAAGATGACACAGGTGATGTCACCAATATCTTCCTATTTGCAGAAGCAAATGGGCAAACTTCAGTACTTATCTTACTGGACCACATAGAATATTGCAAATTAGCTCGTCCCTCTTAAAGTCCCATAGTCCCTTCTGGTTTCTGAAATCACACCTTCTTTACGTTCTTCTTATACACCTCCAGTCAATCTTTCTTGGTCTTCTTTATGGACTCTTCTCCTTTCATCAATTATTTCTCATTAACCTCCCTGTGTGGGTTCTATTAATTCCTATGTTCAGCTGACTTTTATTTACACCCATGGATCCAGCCTTCAGGCTCATCAGTCCAACTGTCTACTGGACATCTCCAACTTAACACCTACTGGAACCACAAACTGATTGCTCAAAACCAGCCCTTGGTCTTTGGCAGTCAGACCTCCCTTCCTTCAGACCTCCCTTCGTCTGTCATATTAACTATCCCAGTGAATGATATTGTCATTTCTCCAGACAAGTCATAGCTTTTCTCCCTTTCCCTTTTATCCTTCAGTAAAAGTTCATTTTGTATTAATTCCTTCTCATAAATGATTCTCAAATATATTCTTCCCATTACCACTGTCTCTTGGTCAGGCCATCATCTTTCTTACCTGGATTACCTAGTAGTCTCCTAATTCTTCTCTATGTTCACATAATACATTCTCCAACAAAAATCAGAATTCTTTTATCAACCACACAGCTGGCTATGTCTGTCCTGGCTTAACACACTTCAAGGCTTTCCTTTGGATTTCATATTAACTTTAAATGTTTTGACTCATAAAACCTTAATGTTTTCTTCTGTGGCTGTATTGCTCAGAGAGCTCTAACTTTGCACTCCACTCACCCATCATTTGAAACCCATTCCTATCTTGATATTTATGATGCTCTTCTTCACCATCAGCCTTCTATGTCTGCTCTATCCTCTGCTTAGAAAAAGGCAGAGCAACCAGATATCAAATTTCCAACATCCACTGGATCATAGAAAAAGCAAGAGAATACCAGGAAAACATATACTTCTGCTTCATTGACTGTGCCAAATCTTTGACTGTGTGGATCACAACAAACTGTGGAGAATTCTTAAAGAGATGGGAATACTAGAACACCTTACTTGCCTCCTGAGAAACCTGTATGCAAGCCATGAAACAACAGTTAGCACCAGGCATGGAACAACAGACTAGTTCAAAGGTGGGAACGGCATACATCAATGCTGTATATTGTCACCCTGCTTATTTATCTTATATGGAGAGTATACCATGAGAAATGCCAGGCTGGAAAAAGCACAAGCTGGAATCAAGATTACTGGGAGAAATATCAATAACCTCAGATATGCAGATGACATAACCCTTATGGCAGAAAGTGAAGAGGAACTAAAGAGCCTCTTGAAAGTGAAAGAGGGGAGTGCAAAAGCTGGCTTAAAACTCAACGTTCAAAAAACTAAGATCAAGGCATCTGGTCCCATCACTTCATGACAAATAGATGGGGAAACAATGGAAATAATGACAAACTTTATTTTCTTAGGCTCCAAAATCACTGCAGATGGTGACTGCAGCCATGAAATTAAAAGATGCTTGCTCCTTGGAAGAAAAGCTATGACCAACCTGGACAGCATATTAAAAAGTAGAGACATTACTTTGCCAGCAAAGGTCTGTATAGTCAAAGCTATGGTTTTTCCAGTAGTCATGTACTGATGTGCAAGTTGGACCAAAAAGAAAGCTGAGCACTGAAGAACTGATGCTTCTGAACTGTGGTGTTGGAGAAGATTCTTGAGAGTCCCTTGGACTGCAAGGAGATCAAGTTAGTCTATCCTGAAGGAAATCAACTCTGAAAATTATTTGAAAGGACTGATGTTGAAGCTGAGCCTCCAATACTTTGGCCACCTGATGCAAAGAGCCGACTCATTAGAAAAGACCCTGATACTGGGAAAGACAGAAGGCACGAGGAGAAGGGGACGACAGAGAAGAAGATGGTTGGATGGCATCACCAACTCAATGGACATGTGGTTGAGCAAGCTCTGGGAGGTGGTGAAGGACAGGTAAGCCTGGCATGCTGCAGTCCATGGGGTCGCAAAGAGTCAGACATGATTGGACAACTGAACAACTGCTTAGAACACTCTTAACCATTCTGCCCTGTGTCCTGCCCATCTTTATTGGGACGTCTTTTCCTTAGTTTAGTTATATCTTCCTCTGTAAAGCTTTCACTGAGCCCGCCATCTGCAACGTAAGCTGTGTATCACTCCTATGTGATTCCACGACACCACT
Source organism: Budorcas taxicolor (assembly GCF_023091745.1). Classification (NCBI taxonomy): domain Eukaryota; kingdom Metazoa; phylum Chordata; class Mammalia; order Artiodactyla; family Bovidae; genus Budorcas; species Budorcas taxicolor. The sequence goes on from NC_068931.1 coordinate 31,811,112, forward strand.
GTACTCCTATTGCTGCATTTTCACACTGTTTACTGGTGTAGCAGTAAAGTACACAAGACTGTAACCAGTTTGAGCGTAGGGATTATGTATCCTAAGACTGTTGTTCTGGGCCTGACACAGAATATGTGCTCAAATACATTGTCCTGAATGAATAGATAAATAAACAGATGAGATTTCTGAGCTTCTCAATAAACATCTCTGAGTCTCACTGTCTTTACTCATTAAATGAATTTAAGAATCCTTCTTCAGAGGATTCTTTTGAGGATTAAATGAGATGAGCAATGTGAAAGCATACCGGCCAGTTTCTGGCACAATGCACATGCTCCCCAAATGTTTTTGCAATCCAAGTCTGAGTCTCTTCCATCTTAAGTATACCTGAGTCACAAATGAATACTTTATATTGATATGTTTTTAGAAATCTTCCTGCTTGGGAAGCCATCCTGTAAACCCAGGCAGACTTCTTTAAAATCCGATCATGTTATTCTTTTGGTGTTGGTCAGAATTCTGCGACTCCAAAGTAGAACCCAAGACATTTAACATGACATGTATAGATGGTTTTTATACCAAACATGAATTTTAAATGTCTGTATACATTCAGAGCAGGGCAGGAAAAAACAACCCCCGGGGCAATGCAGGGGAACATTCTTTTGAATAGACTTTTGGGTATGACACGGAAATGAATTAAGTGAGCCATTTGTTCATCTGTTTAGTCATTGAAATGCTTTGCTTTAAATTTCTCCCTTGGTCATCATTCCAATTAAGTGGGTAAACCATATCTCAGGGTGATATTTTAATGGAATATGCTGTCTTTTCTATACATCTTTTTATCTGTATATCTAAATTTGTGCTTAACATTTTGGTAGGGTTGTAAGTATAAAGAAAAATACTGTTACTTAATTTTTATTTAATAGGTTTAATACATGTTTTGGTGTTGGAAATTTCATGGCAGTCAATATTTAATAGAGCAAGTTTTAGCCAGCCTCTACTCCTTCATTCTCTCTACCACCCTGAAACCTAACTCCCAACATTCTGTGTTAGCTCCACCACAAAGGTCAAAAAGTAAAATGGGAAGACTGGAAACATTAGAAGTTTTCTTTAGGGTCTTGTGCCTATTTACAGGCTTCCCTGGTGGCTCAGACGGTAAGACCCAACATGGGACACAGAATCCTGCATCATGTTAGTGACATGGCTACAAAAATATGGTGGATCTATACAATGTGAGATTATTCACCATTAAAAGTCATGCTTTCAAAATGTTCTTAATGAGAAAGGAAATTAGAAAATGATAAAAGTGAAAAGTAGAGTATTTTAAATGAAATGATGTAGTGAAAGTGAAGTTGCTCAGTTGTGTCTGACTCTTTGTGACCCCATGGACTGTAGCCTACCAGTCTCCTCAGTCCATGGAATTTTCCAGGCAAGAGTACTGGAGTGGGTTAGCAAATATATCTGCAATAAAAAGATCAGAAGGAATATAATAATATTTAATGGCAGTGACATGACAGATACTCTAATTCTCTTCTTTAGTTTATTCTCTGGGATTTTCAAAACTTCAGTCATGAAATCAGACTACTCTTGCAATTGGAAAAATTACTCAACAGAAATAAACAACAAAACAGCTCAGTATGTAACTCTATGTACAATTACTGTATCTGTATTGTTACCTGGATCTGCTGGAAGGAGAGACACATGGTGTTGAGGAACAGTGATATGAAAGACAGGAGCTTGTTTCCAGAGCTATTCACCTGCACCAGCCCCGTGAGTCCCGGTAGTTGCTGGTACATGTAGAGGTTCTAGGTGTGGGGTAGGGGAAGGAGCCAGGTTGCACCCAAGAATCACATCTATGTAACCGTAACTAGTAAAACGCAATTTCAGAAGGGAATTCAAATCTCCAAGGTTCTAAGAAGTTGTGGGGATATTTTTTATCTATCTAAAATAAAGAGTCACTTTTGAAAATTGCTTTGTATTTTTTTAAAAGTCCACCCAGTTGTATTCGTTTGGCCTCACAAGACCTGGATTTTCCCAGACAATAGAGAATCACAGTTGCCTTGCTTTCAGAACATAAGAAGGGGTGCTTGATTTTGAACTTGCAAAGTTGGGGAAGATCCCAGAGGAAAAGCCAATCAATGCAGAAGGCCACCAGTTCTTACTATGCATGGACAAAATATGCCCTGACTGGATGGAGCCTTATTCCTTTTCAGGAATATATTGGATATGTTAACAAATACTAATGATGATCACTGCCTGACTCTTTCTTGTGTGTTAGTGTCGACCTTTGTAGAAGCACTGCTAAGTCAGGAATACCGTCCCAACACATTCAGAGCCATGAAGCACCAGTGCTGCCATGGGAACCAGTGGGTGGAAGTGTTAGTCGCTAAGTCTTGTCTCCTCTTTGCCATTCCATGGACTGCAGCTCCCCAGGGGAGTGGGTTGCCATTCCCTCCTCCAGGGAATCTTCCTGACCTAGGGATCAAACCCAGGTCTCCTGCATTGCAGGCAGATTCTTTACCATGTGAGCCACCAGGGAAGCCCTGTGAACAAGAGCTGCCCCCAGTCCTCATCCAGGACACCCCACAATGTTTCTCAGCATTTCAGGTCCTCTTTAACAGTTCCCTTATTCTTTTATAAAAAGAGGGAAAAGTACTTCTGAAAAATGTGTTCTGTTTTTCTGCCCTGCCCTGTAACTTACCTAATGTTCCAAAGGCAAACACTTTCAAATATGAAGTGCCTTATGTTAGCCATTTTGCCCCCCGCCATACCAATAAACAAAATGATTCTGACTCCAGTCCTCACTGCACACGTATATGAAGCCACATTTGAAATAGAGCACAATGGCACTCCTATTTGTGTGTGTGTGTGTGTGTGTGTGTGTGTTTTGCACAGGGACAGTCTTAAAACTGGATTTGGAAGAAACAAATCAGAAACAATTAGATTAGACTTCATGGACAGCCAGGAAATTCTCCCATCTCTCTTCTCTGAAATCCTCCATGCACCAACTCGTAACAGTGCTTAACAATGTGTGTCTGGTTAGAAAACATTTAAACAAGAGACAGAATGAAAATACCTGAGCCCACGACTGGCTGGAGAGAAACTGTGATCAGGGACTAATCTACGTTACCTCACTAGGAGCCTAAGTTGGAATGATCTGCCGAGGGACAAATAAATAACTTTCTCTGCAAAAAGGGGACTCAAAGGAAGGAAAGGGGATAGGGAGAAGAGGAAAGGAGTTCACAGCACACAGGTCAGAAATTAGAATGAAACTGAAGTCTTGGAAGGGAGGAGAATCATTTATTTGTTTAATACTTCTCTCCCCTTCTCCCCCAAATAAAAGTATTATTAGAATAAAGGGAAAAGAAAGGTAATGACTTATTAGCAGCTATAAAGTTTAGGACTTTTTCCATAAGGACGAGGTGTTGCTATGGCGGGTTTTCGTCTCCATGCTCTTTGTAGCTTGGGGGCATGTCACACACTTGTAAGAACTTTACCGGGGTGTTGATGCAATATTGTGTCAGTAACTGAGTGATTTGTTTTTCCTCTGGACATTGATTGAAGAAATTCTTATTACATTTTATAGCTTGCTTGGCCTTCGTATGAGAGTCAAGACATAAATTGGACCATAAATTGGCCTCTGTCAGAATCTACATCAGAATGACACCAAATACATGTCATCAGGCTTGTGTTCCAGCTCGCAGCAGGGATCCACCGGTGCTTGTCATCTTGATCAAATGTTCACCTCACTCCCTTTTCCTGCTCGTGCCTCTACTTTGAAGAAAATACAGTAAGGACTCTGGCAAATGTGCTGTTTTGATCAGCAGTTTTACACAGCCAAAAGAGTACTGGTAGATTTAATTGATTTCCTCCAAGTTAGGTCTCCACTGTATCAGAAGTAGAATGCAAATAAATAAAAGTATATGCAAAGAAAGAAATATATAGTTTTGCAAAAAAGGACAAGAAGGTATACATAACAGATATATTTATCCCACAAGCAAAGGCCAGACTTGATGATTCATGAGTGGCAGAGATATGGTTGAGTTACAGAGATTTGTTCTCTAGAGTAAGATAAATTTGTCATTTTAGTTCCTACTCCATTTTAGTTCCTAAGGACTCTGAGCAGAAAATCAAATATTTTCAAGAGTTAGTTTATCTCGTGTAACCATGCGTGTTAGTTGAAAAATTCAGATTCTTTTTTTACCAAATATTAACATGTATTTCTATTTTGAGAGAGCAAGATTCAGTGATTTATGAAAGAAGTTTTGTAATTTTAAAATCAGCAAGTAAACTTTTTATATTAATAACTTCACTTTTCAATTTTTTTTTTCCATTTATAACCACAATATGGTCTAGACTTGATATAAAATCACACCCACATTGCACTGAGAAGGTGTCTTTCAAGTCAATAATTTATAAGAAATATTAAGGCATATTTGCTTTGTTGAAAACTTTAATAAAATTAGAGCAATTTTTAAAAATCAAAGATTTTATCAAAACATATTTTCCAAAAGAAAGTTAAAGCCAGGTGGTTTTATAGATGAGTTCCTTCAATTTTTCAAGCACAAGAGAAATCCATGCTAAATAAGTTTTTGAGCCTAAGAAAGTCTAGAGGACTTGTCAATTTATTTCAGAATACTGACATCAAAACCTGGCTAAAACTTCACAACTACCCCCACAGCAAAACAATTTTATGACCATAGATACAGACGTGCTAAATAAAACATTAGTTACTTCATCAGAAAAAAACTAAAATATAATAACCAATGAATATGGTTTAAAATGAGACATATTAGATGTAATCAGTTCAGTTCAGTCCAGTTCAGTTCAGTTGCTCAGTTGTGTCCGACTCTTTGCGACCCCATGAATCGCAGCACGCCAGGCCTCCCTGTGTATCACCAACGCGTGGAGTTCACTCAGACTCATGTCTATCAAGTCCGTGATGCCATCCAGCCATCTCATCCTCTGTCATCCCCTTCTCCTCCAAGATCAAATAAAAATCATGTGATCAGGGCAATAAATATAGAAAGAAACACATGTTTAATTCACCACCATTGCAAAGTATTTTTTTAAAACTGTAAAAACCAAAACCAAATAAATAATTTCTTTAATAAGAAAATAAATATTTCTTTGATTTTTTAATTATATTATTTCTGTTTTGAATGAATTACACATGTAAATGGTACAAGATTCAAGACACATAAATATATTCATGAACTGTATCCCTGCTTAAACTGACCCATCAGTCAAACTCCTTCCCAGACACCATCGCTGTTACTGGTTTCTGGCTATCCTTCCTAAGATACTCTGAGGTGAGTTGCTCAGTCATGTCCAGCTCTTTGCGACTACATGGACTATACAGTTCATGGAATTCTCCAGGCCAGAATCCTGGAGTGGGTAGCCTCTCCCTTCTCCAGGGGATCTTCCCAACCCAGGGATCGAACCTAGGTCTCTCACACTGCAAGTGGATTCTTTACCAGCTGAGCCATGAGGAGATACTCTAGGTGCATACAAATAAATACATAGATATAAAATCTGTTTAGTAAGCAGAAAACATCATGCCTAATAATAAAATCAGAGACTTTCAAATTAAATACAAGAAAAATCTGCATTCCTCTTAATATATTTATGAAATTTGTTTATATTACAATCAGATGTTTTACAAAAATTTATATTTATTGGAAAGTGATGTTATCTCTTTGCAGATTGTAGATGAAAACACTTAAAAAGTGTTACCCAATAAACTAGAAATTATTAAAACTACTAAGTGGGTTTTGTAGAGTATCTAGAATCAAGATAATTATATACAGCCTCTCTCTGTATAAATATAATGGAACATAAAAATTCCATTCACAATAGTAACCAAAACCAAAATATGTAAATTATTTAGGAGTGAACTTAGCAAAAACTATGAGATCTATGGGTAGGAGAGGTTAGTCCTCTCCTGGGAATCAAAAAAGAAAGACATAACATCTGAAAGAAAAAGTTTGAAAGTACACAGCTGTCCATATTTCCCCAAGTTAATGTACAAATTTAACAAATTGTGATAAAAATATAAATGATAAATTATTCTTTATAATGTGACCAAATGCTTCTGTAGTTTACCTGAGACAATAAAAGCATAAAACCGGTCAATAAAAAAGTTTTAGAAGTCTATTTTCCAAACAATGAAATGCATTGTAAAACTACATGATTAAAAGTATTAAGGAATAGGTCCAGAAATAGAAAAGAACAGAACATAATAGAGAATCTAGAGATAGGTCCAAGTATTATGAGATGCTAATAGAGCAAAAAAGGTGAAATTTAAAATATCTTTGGAAAAGGATTATTCAATAAAAGTTATTTGGGAGGCAAGTGGCTTAATATTTGGAACAAATTAGCAGTAACTCTCTTCTCCACATCATAATAAATTTCTACCCAAATAAGTTTCAGATAAAGATTTGAACATCAAAAAGTTAAGCCCTAAAACTATCGGAAGAAAAATAGAACCACTACACACCTAATAGTATGGCCAAAATCCAGAACACTGACAATACACAATACCAAATATTGACAAGGATGTGGAGCAACAGGAGATCTCATTCACTGCAGGTGGAAATTCAAGATGGTGGTCACTTTGCAGGCAGCTAGGACTTTCTTACCATGTGATTCAGTAAACGTGTTCCTTGGCACTTCACCGACAAGAACTGAAAACTTATGTCCACACAAAAACCTGCACATAATATGTATAGCAGCTTTATTCACATTTTCCAAAACTTGGAAGCAACCAGGATGTCCTTCAATAGGTGAATAGATAAACTGTGATACATGCAGATGATGGAATATCCAGTGATAAAAAGAGATGAACTGTCAAGCCATGAAAAGACATTGAGGAAACGTACATGTATATTACTAAATAAAAGAAGCCAATCTGATAAGGCTATATGATTCCAGCTGTATAACATTCTGGAAAAGATACAACTATGGAGACAGCGAAAGTATCAGTGGTTGTCAGGGGTTCAGGGTGAGGAAGAGATGACTAGATGAAGCACAGAGGATTTTTCAGGATAGTTAGTGAAAATACTCTTTGTGATACCACAGTGATGGATACATGTTATTAAACATTTTTTCAAATCTATAGGATGCACAATACTAAACGCAAATTCTAAGGCAAGCAATGGACTTTTGTTGATAATGATGTATCGGTAATCATCAGATTCATCAACTGTAACAGATGTATCGCTCAGGTGGGGTATTGATTATCAGGGAGGTAATGTATGTGTAGTGCAGGGGGATTATGGGAAATCTCTGTACTTTCCTCTGTATTTTGCCTTAAACTGCTCTTAAGAAAAATTTTTTTCAATATTTAATATTAATATAAGTGATATTTAATATAAGCAAGATCAATATTAAATATTGATATTCAAATTTTTTTCTTATTTAGTATTAGTATAAGCAAGATCAGCTTCCCTGATAGCTCAGTTGGTAAAGAATCCATCTACAATGCAGGAGATACTGGTTCGATTCCTAGGTCAGGAAGATCCCCTGGAGAAGGGATAGGCTACCCTCTCCAATATTCTTGGGCTTCCCTTGTGGCTCAGCTGGTAAAAAATTCACCTGCAGTGTGGGAGACCTGGGTTCGATCCCTGGGTTGGGAAGATCCCCTGGAGAAGGGAAAGGCTACCCACTCTAGTACTGTGGCCTAGAGAATTCCATGGACTATATAGTCTTCTGTGTTGCAAAGAGTCAGACATGATTGAGCAGCTTTCACACATAAGCAAGATCTATCTAAGCATGACACTGAAAATAGAAACTATTAATATAAAGGGAAAGATCAACTTATTAAAATTTTCTTAAAAATTGAAAGGCAAATGAAAAATTTTTAATGTTTGCAGTGCCTGTGACCAAGCCTATGAGGTTTTGGTAACTTTAAAACTTCACAATGTAAAATATCTTTTACAAATAATTTAGAAAAATTCAATGACACCAGGGGTCATGAGCAACAATTGAGACATGAATGCAAATGTCTAACATCTTTAAATTGAAGAAAAATCTGATATTTTAAGGATGAACTGTGGATGGGAGTAAGAAGAGCAGAATGGGGAGATTAGAAGCAAAATATGAAGAATTTCATGGCTGGAGGAGAGTGACTGGGGTAAGTTAGATAAGGATTAAAAAAGTCATTGGAACTGTGACTCGGAAGAGCCAGAAGATGCTTGGTGGACTGTTTGGGAGAAAACGTTTGGGAGAAAAGGCAAGGAGGGGAAAGAGTCAATGCAAACAAGTCTTTCCAGATGCTGGGTTGGAAGGAGTGGAAAGGAAGGGAAGTTAAAATTCAGACAGAGAAATATTTGCTGAGCAGAAAGAACCAGGGAGAGAACTGAAGAGAGAGAGCAGGGAAAAGAAAACTGATAGAACTGAATCCATGTGACCCAGAACTTCTCTCTTTTCCAAGAGTGAGGAGAGAAGAGAGAAGGGGTGGATTAAGTGGGGCTTAGTTTTGGGAGTCAGAAGCAGTAAGCAGAGGTGTTTCTATCCAATAGTATCTGTTATTTCCAATAAAATAGGCGATTATTTGCTAAGAGTGTTAGGGGAGCTTGAGAGGACATGGATTTAAAGATTTGGGAGATTGGACAAGGCTGCTCTGCTGAATGGGACAGAGCAGTGAGTAGGAGAAATGGTGATTGCCTGGCATCTTTGAATTCCCATCCCATGAATTTACAGACTGCTCAGCCATGGTTCTCTCCAGCAGTGGTTGGGATCCTGGGTAGATACACAGGGAAGGACAAATAGAATTTTCCAGGATTTAGCCAGATAATTGGTTATAAAAAACCCAATGAGATGAAAAGGTTGAGGATACCAACATTTTCCTCAACCTCAAAAGGTGGAGGAGGAGAGTTACTGAAGTGATATATTATGGAATCTGAGTGGAAAGGGAGGGAGATGAAAATAAAAGAAGGCTCATCAGTAAGGAAAAGCTGACAAGAGGTCCTGGTGAAGCCTTCAGAGAAGATACATAATTCTTTGCGGATCTCATGTCAGCTGTTCTCTTCTGCATTCTCATCCCCATACTGGGCAGCATGTCCTGGCTTCCAGACCCCATCTCCGACTGCTCTCTGTTGTTGAGAGCACCCTCTGAAAACCTTGTTTCATAGCTAAATACCCCTGTCTCTTCAAACTCTCATGGGATTTCCTACTCTTCTCCCCACCCCACCCCACCCCATCCCTATTATAATAAAGGCTTTTATATTTGTGCATATTAAGAACTAAAGAGAGACTATTGCAAATATGGCAAATGCATATTGAAAGTTGCATTTCAGAGTCTTACTTGCAGCTCTCTGAATACTAGAGTTCTTTGTGCTGTTCTATTCAATCCCCTGGAAAGTCGTCAGGTAGATACAGCAAGAGTTCAGGAGCTGATGGAATCCCTGCTGAAACCTTCAAACCAAAAAATGGGAACTCATGTTACAGTTTCATTCTCAACAGAGATTTCTAACGATGAACAAATTCTAAATGAGAGCAGGGTGGCTGTGATCATGACAAATTTTAGTTCAGGAGAGAGAAGTCTGGCTTAAATAAAATTTATACTGCTTCACTTTTTTTTCCCCCTGTAGAAAAATCTTTGAGAATCCTCTTGAATCATTTTCTTTGTGTTATTGGAGAGATCTTTCCAGAATCTCAGTTTGGTCCTCATTGATAAAGGGGCACCATCGACATGATTCACAGTTCATAAGCTTGTCTAATAAATGAGAAACTGTATGAAGAATTCTTATTAAGTATGGTTGCTCTCCAACTTTGCCTCCTCCTGTAATCTTTTCTGTCTTCCAAGTGTTCCTCTTTGATAATTTTTTGTTAAGATTCCTTTGGGACTAGCAGAGCTATCAACCAAAACTGTACCACTGATCAAACACGGTTTTCAAAATTAGTCTTGATAGTGATTCATCTGAGTAGTTTAAAAATTTCCTAATAGAATGAAGCAATTTTCTAAGTGCTGAATAAGACTGGATCTCCAACTTCCTCTACATCAGAGCTAAGGCTGATAGTCAAAGTGTTAGACAGACAAGAGTCAGATGACAGGACAAATTGAGTACATAAATAAGGCAAGGCAAATGATCTACTAATCAGAAATATCTTATATGAATATATGTGTATATATGTAATAGCTATATAATATATATAATATCGTTACATTAATTAGACACTATTCCTCTTTTATATACATATCTACATGCAAACATACATATCCTGTGAAATATATATTTATATCTTATTGGGAAAGTGACAAGTTCAGGGTCGTTTATTATCACTACTATTACTGCTGCTGCTGCTGCTAAGTCGCTTCAGTAGTGTCCGACTCTGTGCGACCCCATACACAGCAGCCCACCAGGCTCCCCCCGTCCCTGGGATTCTCTAGGCTAGTAACTACCATTTACTGAGCACTTCATTTGGGCTGTGAACTATGCTAAATAAATACTTTATATATATAGTGTCCATTAAATTCTTACAGTAATCCTGTGAGTTAAGTATTGTTAGCCCACTCTTTAGGATCTAACTTCTTCCTCTTAATCTTTTCCTGCTTACAAAAACAAACACATAGAAAATGATAATCATCAGTCATGACAAATGTAAAATATAGTCTTAACAAAGGGGAGTCACAAAAAGAAGGAAGAAACCCAGATCCAACATGCAAATAAGAGAATGGAAATGTGCTTTAGGTCAATGACTCCCAATTTTTAGTGCAGAGAGCATTTCCCTGGGAAATTTTTATTTATTTATTTTTCCTTCTGGTATTTGTAAAATTTATTTTTAATTGGAGGATAATTGCTTTACAACATTGTGCTGGTTTCTGTCATACATCAACGTGATCAGCCATAGATGTACATACATAGGTCCCCTCCCTCTTGAACCTCCCTCCCACCTTCCACCCTATTTATTTTTTAAGTTGAGTTAATAGTTGATTTACAATAGTTTATTAGTTTTAGGTATACAGCATAGGGATTCAGTAATTTATAGAGGGTACTCCACTAAAAGTTATTACAAAATAATGGCTATAACTACTCTGTAGTACAATGTATCCTTGTTCATCTGTTTTATACATAGCAGTTTGTACTCTTAATCCCATAACCCTGTCTTGATCCTTAGTCTCCTTCCCTCTCCCACTGGTAACCACTGGTTTTGTTAAATACAATCACACAGATTCTAATCTGATGCACTTGAGTTATCTCTTTTCTAGTTGATAATCAGAGAGGACAGAAGAAGCTGGGATGGGCAAAGAAATCAATATCCCTCCTTCTTCTAACCTTTGATATAGTCTCCCAATAAATATTTACTAAATATCAACTGTGCCCTAAGGTTTGTGGTAGGGCTTGGACATAAACCAAACATTAGATGTTATTCCTCTCTTCAAAGAATTGAAAGCTCTAGAGGAAGAAAATATTTAGAAATACTTAAAACCTAATGTGATACAGACATAAAAAAACAAGCCTATGGGCTACAAAAGGGGAAAGGGAGTCGGGGGCGGGGGATGAATTAGGAGTTTAGGATTAGCAGATACGCACTACTATATATAAAACAGGTAAACAACAAGGTCCCGCTGTACAGCGCAGGGAGTATATTTGATACCCTATAATTAATGATTTATAAATGTAACTGAATGCTATTTATAAAACCAATTCTAAATATAACTGAATCACTTTGCAGTACACCAGAAACTAAGACAACATTGTAAATCAACTATACTTCAATGTAAAAAAATCTAATGTGATTATTGATATATGTGCTTTGGAGGCAGAGAAGAGGAAAGGTAAACTTCCTGAGCTAATTAGGAAGTATTTTCCTTGAGCTTGGTCTGGAAGAGTAAAGGAGTCATGGAATATGAGGCTGCTGGTGGTCTTGGGCCTGCGACGGCAGAACTTTGGTTCACTTCCCTATAGCCTAAGGTTTGCTAATGTTGAGTTCCTGGGAGCTGAATACTTCCTTTGAGAGTTACAGAACATCCGTGAGCCACCTGAAATTTGGTGCAAACTCTGGTACTTTTCTTGGAAGTTCATGTGTATTGTCAGACTTGCAAGGGATCTTTGATCAAAAATGGTTAAAAAGCAAACCTTTAAATAAAGGGGAATCTTGACTCTTTAAGTCAAGAAATGATATCTGATTTGCCTTTTAGAAATATAACTTTGTCTATAGGAAGGAGAATAGACGAAGGGAGAGACCAGTGAAAGAGAAACCTCTCGGGGAACTATTGCAGCGACTCAGGTGGAAGGTAGAGGCCATGCGCTCAGGTAGGGTAATGGAGATGGAGAGGGGAAAATGGACTTGAGAGCCTTGTCTATGGTCTTAGTGAATGCAGTGAATGATGGAGAGAGTAGTCAAGGATGGCTGCCAAACCTTTTGCTTCCATGACTGTGCGGAAAGGTGTTTGGCCAAAGAGAGCTTATGTTTCATTCAATATACACTATGAAGAACTGGATTCCATTTTGTTCTAGAACTTGTGTTATAGAGTAAGTCAGCCATGAAGTAGAATAAATGAGAATAAAGTAGAGCAGGGAAAGGAAGAGAAGATGAGAGAAAATATCCTTTTCTCTCGAGAAAAATACCCTTTTCTCTATTAAGGGAGAGTCGGATCTCACAGGGTCCTGTGTGTGTTAAGTCACTTCAGTTGTGTCTCACTCTTTGTGACCCCATGGACTATAGCCCGCCAGGCTCCTCTGTCCATGGGATTCTCCAGGCAAGAATACTGGAGTGGATTGCCAAGCCCTCCTCCAGGGGATCTTCCTGATTCAGGGATCAAACCCATGTCTCTCTGTCTCCTGCGTTAGCAAGTGGGTTCTTTACCACTAGTGCCACCTGGGAAGCCCAGGGGGTCTTACAGGCCCTTTTAAAACTCAGGCTTTTACTCCAGCCATTGCAAGGTTTTCAGTACAGGATTACCCGATCTGACTTACATTTTAAAATGATCAATCTGACTGCTCTGTAAAGAACAAACTGTAAATGGATGGGATTGGAAGCACTTAACTCAATTATGAGATTATTACAGTAATTCAGGTGAGACAGAATGTGGGGAAGGGCCAGGCTGGTTTAATGGTGGGAGTAGAATTCTGATTCTAAATAAATTTTGCAAAGGGAACTAACAGGATTTGCTAAGAGACTGGACTGGCGTGAAAGAGTCAAGAAAGACGTAGGCTTTGACTTGAACAGCTGGGAGAGTGGAATTGCCATTGACTGAGATGCAGAAGACTGAGGGAGACACATGACTACAGGGAAAGATCAGTTCGGTTTGGGGTTGTTAAGTCTGAGATAACCACCTGGATCCAAGTGGAGATGTCAAGAAGGCAATTGAACGTGTAGGTTTGCAATTATGAAAGTGATCTGGACTAAAGATCTACATTTGGGGGGTTGTCAGCATATAGATGTTACTCAAAACTGTAAGACTATAAGGATCTGAGTGCAAGTGAAAAAACGAAGATCGAAGATGGGCAATCTTGTATTAAACAGTTGGGCAGAAAGAACTGCTCTTCCAATATTTCTCCTAAATATGCATTTTCCTGGTGTGTTTTTTTTTTTTTTAAATCAATGTAGTATCTAAGAGCAAAAGTTTGGGGGTAAGAAAGCCTCAGTTCAACTCTTAACTCCATTACCTATCAATATGTATGATTTTGGTCAAGTTGCTTTATCCTCAGTCCTTGATTTTTCTCATTTTTAAAATGGAAATAATAAAGTACCTACTTCATAGGTTTGTTGTACAGTTAAGTTATGCATGTACATTTAAGATGTTTAGAATGGTGCTTGGCACTCAATAAACACTACCTGGTATTATTATCATGATTTTGCTTCTCTCTCTTCCTGGAAACAGAACTAGAGAACATCTAGGCTTTGAGTCAGAGGACCAATAATTCTCATGCAAACAATTGCAAAGAACATGAATCCCTTGAGTCTGAATTTTAATCTCAGTCCTAGTACAGCTGGCTGAGTTACTCTCCAGAACACTTGCTTTCTTTGTAGCTCTTCTTCTTCCAAATCCTTGCTCAATCTCCATCATGCTCCTGTTTGATCAGGATGTTCCTCATATACCACGTCACTGGATATCAGGAGACTGGTTTGTCATAGTTATGACCCTGAAGAGAGTTTGTGACTAAGGGCCACCTTCTAAATGGTTTGTGAGAATATCCTGCTGCTCAGGATGGCAATTTAAAGCCTAAAGGCTCAAAACCAGAGTAAGATTATCTATTGCAATCACTGATTGAGATCCAGTCTTCAAAACCTACCAACATGGGTCTCTTCTCTGCATGGATCTGGGGAGAGTAGCAGAATTGCAATTTCATGGTGAGATACAAGAGGCAAAGTCCCTGTCAAAAGTTTGGTAACTATACATTACGGATAGCAAGCAGTCATTCTTGTGCTTCATTGTAAAAATAATATATGCATGTAAATTAAAAATAAATGATGACAAGCAAAGAAATATTGGAAAAAATATAATTAAAACTACTGTAACAGCTGACAGATTAGTGGGTTTGAAAAAAATGCAGCTACACAGAAGACAGTTCTGAAAATAATGAAGCAATGGAGAATGAAGTTAATGAGATTGAGAAAATGAGAAAAGACAATTTACAGTATTATCACAGACACACAAAAAATCAAAATATGGGCTCCATTCTGATGTTTCCTTGTTCAGCAGAAGTATGTCTAGCCCTCATATTTTCATCAAGGTACTGAATGACGTGGTGTGTCCACTCATTCAGAAAGCAGGCTGAATTATAAAAACTATCTTTTAGACATATCAGTAATCTGAAGATCATACTGTCTTTATACCCACCTGTGGTTCAGAAGCAACTTCTAAGCTATAAATGAGACAAGCAAAGTTAAAAAAAAAAAAGTTCATTTGTTTTCCAAGTGTTTCTCTCCTAACTATGGGACTCTGCACCTAGAGTGGGCATTCTATAAATCTTGATGACAAGGTGCTGACTTTATTTTTGTGCATTATTTTGAAGCCTTAACCCTATATTGTGAAACAGATAAATCTGAGAATAGAAATGGAACCAAGCTATGAAACAATCACGTGGGGGAAAAAATTCTCCCTTAATTTTTAGAAGGACATGTGAACCAAATTTTAAAGAAATTTTTAATATAACCTCTATTTAAAATAATAGATATTAATTCAATTCTGTAAATAAATATTTACTGAGTATCTGTTATTTTTATTTGGTGTTGTAGGCACGAGGATAAAAAGAGATATATAACATACTGTGTGCATGCTGCATGCTAAGTTGCTTCAACTGTGTCTGACTCTTGGTGACGCTATGGACTATAGCCCTCCAGGCTCACTGTCCATGGAATTCTCCAGGCAAAAATACTGGAGTGGGTTGCCATTTCCTTCTCCAAGGGATCTTCCTGAACCAGGGATCGAACCCGTGACTCCTGTGCCTCCTGCAGTGCAGGTGGATTCTTTACCACCGAGCCACTGGGAAGCCCCATAGAGCACAGACTCAATCGTTGTTTCCCTTCAGCTGATCAGTGTGCCGTGGGAGGACAGCATCAGAGACTGTGCTCAAGGCACTGGAGGGGCACTAACATGGGAGCACCTGGGCCTCACAACAGAGAGGACTGGAGCTGTGATTGGAAGCCAGGTGGAAGGTGCCAGAGGAGCCACCGGGGAGAGTGAAGGGTATTTCAGGAGAGGAGACCGCATGAAAGCCAAAGAGACCTCAGCTCATTCCTGGGCCAGCACCTCTCTGGCTTGGTTCAGCGGATTAGTGTGAAGAAGAAAGTAAGAGCAGAACGGCTAGAGAGGGGAGCGTAGGTCAGACCATGAAAGATCATACGGATCTGCTGAGGTGTTTAGATTTTATCCAGAATGTGAGGAAGTACCGCTGAGAAGTGTAGAGGAACGACGTGGGCTTCCCCAGTGACTCAGTGGAAAAGAATCCGCCTGCAAGGCAATAGATGTGGGTTTGATCCGTGGGTTGGGAAAGTCCTCTGGAACAGGGCAATGGAGAATCCCATGGACAGAGGAACCTGGTGGGCTATAAGTCCAGAGGGTCATAAAGAGTCGGACACAGCTAAAGTGACTGAGCATGCAGGCATGCATGACATGAACACACTGGAACAGAAAGATTGCTCTGGCTGAAGTTAAGATTGATTTGGAGGGAGTCTTACTGTGATTAAGGAAAGGATCTAGCTAAAATCAGCATGACAAAGCCTTAAATTAAACCAGTTACAAGAACGGCAAAAAAGAGAAAAACTGGGCACTATCTAGATGGTTTGTTCAAGCTGTAGAATCTAATTATATTGAAAGAGGAGGAAAATAGGCTTGCAGATGTGCTGTTTGAAGCAGTAGGTAGTTGATGGAGTTATTTATGAAGATAAGGAGTTCTGGGGAAGGAGACCATCCAGAGTAGTAAAGGACGAGTTCAATTTTTTACCTGTTTATTTTAAAGGGTCTTGGTAACACATGAATAAAGAGGCAGAAAACATATTTATGAAATCCTTGAGAGAAAACTGCTCTAGAGCTTTCGATCTGGGGAGATTTAACATATTGACATGTAGTCCACCTATAGAGTTTGGTCCTCCATGAGAAGAATAAGGACTGAAGACACAAGCATGGGGTTAGTGGAGAAAGAAAAATCATCACGTTGGATTTACAGTAAAGGAGTAAGAAGAATCCAGAAGAGCATAGAACCTCAGAAGCTAAGTTAGCTCTAACCAATAGAACCAGTAAAATCAGTGTTCATTCTGTCCACTGAACTAGGGAACCAAGAAGTCAGTGGTGAATCATCCAGGGAAGTTTCTGTGATGGGTTAAGGGGCTGAAGACAAAGAGTATGCTAACTTGAAGACAAATTAGGATATAATTATTTCAGTTTTATATTTTTTAAAACAATTTTTATGTTAAAATGGGAGTCATTTGCCTAGTTCTTAAAGTGAAGGAATGAAGCTAGTAGAAATAGAGCAGTTACAAATAACGGAAAAAAGACAACCAATAGGGTGACATCACCAGAGGAAAGGAGAGGATAGGTTTCATTGCATTAGTAAAGACTTGACTCTTAGGAAGAAAGTAGATGGTGGGAAGAAATTCCAGACATTCAGAGTAAAGTTTTCAAAGCTTCGGTTTACTTGGTAAAGAGATGAAAACAGTAATCATGACTATCTCATCAGGAGGGTTGAAATAGTTATGATTATTATTTCCATAGAGATGGTTGTAAGAATCAAATGAGATGATGTAAATAAAGTGCTCAGGACCACGGTTGTGGTTTAGTCACTAAATCGTGTCCAACTCTTTGCGATCCCAAGGACTGTAACCTGCTAGGCTCCTCTGTCCATGGGATTTTCCAGGCAAGAATGCTGAAGTGGGTTGCCATCCCTTCTCCAGGTGATCTTCCTGACCCAGGGATCAAACCCGCATCTCCTGCATTGACAGGCAGATTCTTTACCACTGAGCCATGAGCTCAGCACCATAGCTGTGAACTACTGTTGTTATAATTAGGTACCCATTTTCTTTCTGTCTTTGCTTCCTGACCTGGGCTGTCTCATCACTGCCACCATCACACTCCTACCAATGCCATAACCACTTCCCTAGGATTAATCATAGGTGTCCTACAGAGAGAAGGTCAAGTTAGACATAAAGACATCCTTCAGCATTCCAGCCCGTGGTTATATTGATTTCTTTATACTTGGAGGTTCAGGATCACACAGGTTAGCACTTAAAATTTCATCATCTATAAAGTGAAGGATTTAGTCTAGGTTATACTAGTTATTGATAACAAATAACCCTACATCTCAGTGGCCTACCACAACAAAAACTGTTTTTCTAGCTCCCACAGAGTCTCCTGGGAAGAGGAAGGAAGGGGAAGGGGTGCTGGGCAGCTGTCCTCCATGCTCTTGACTCTATGTTTCAACTTTTGTGTCTTTCACCACTGCTAGGGGGCTGAGTGTATATGATCCCTTCAGATTCACTTATTGACAATCTAATGCCTGAGGTGATGATATTAGGAAATGGGGCTTTGGGGGGGTGATTAGGCCCTGAGAACAGATCCCTCACAAATGGGATTAGTGTCTTCATGAAAGAGAGTCCAGAGAGCTAGTTTGCCCCTTCCATCTGTGAGGACACAATAAGAAGTCTGATCTGGGAAAAGGTACTCACCCAACAGTGCTGGCACCTCGTCTTGGACTTCTGACCTCTAGCACGGTAAGAAATAGGCTTCTGTTGCTCATAAGCCACCCAGTCTACGGTATTTCGTTATCGCAGCCCAAAGGAACTAAGACAACCGTGACACTTCCTCCTTCATTGCTAAAAAGAAAGGAAATGAAGAAGCATGCTCCAGTTCTTTAATGCTTCCACCAATATATGACCCACAAACCTTCCTTTTTTTCCTCTTTTTTGTCAAAGCATGCCACACGATCTACCTGAAGTTCAAGGAGCTGAGAAATGTAACTTCCCCAGGTACTCAGAAGAGAGGAGAGTCAGAAATACTAGTGAACAGCAGGAATATCTACTATAAGGAAACTGGATAGACTTTGAGGTTCTTCTAGATCTTTCAGTTCAATTGTTTCACATATGTTTCCTTTTCAGTAAGGTTGCAACATCCCTGAGTACAAGGACTATGCCAAATACAAGACAGTCAATCAACAATTAAACAAATGACTGATGGCTATTAGAACTTAAGGACAAAATGGATCTTCCATCAGATTGTATCCACAGCCTCCAAAATGCATAGATTAGGTTTTATTTTGAAAGTAGATAAGAGATGTAGTCCCAGTTCTGAAAAGAAGTCTATCCTCTAATTGGGTGATAAATTAGGTCCGTTTTTGGAAGCCACTAAGTAACATACACACATGGGAATAACTTAGTATCCTTGACAATGGTGAGAAAGAGTGCATCACGGTCCTGGGCACTTGTTTTTCTGAGCTACTGACATTTTACTATACTAGTGAGCTCTGTGGGGGTGCCGTGGCTCCTGTGGGATAATGTTTTAGGTTTTATTGCTGTAAAATGCGATTTGCTACCTCGGATTTGCCTTGGATGAGGAGTAAAGACAGAAGATGAGCTCATTTATGGAGTCAGCTGCTAAGGGGAGTGGCTACTCCAAGAAGGCTGAGTTTCAAAGGGTCAGGAATCAAAACTGTCCCTTCATTCTCTTTTGTAATTTAAGAATAACTCAGGGGAGGGGTGGATTCCCCAGTGAAAAATTTAAACTTAACAATTATAACTAAGATCTTTTGTTTATAAAATGCCAACTCTAGAACCATCTTGGGAGGCCATGAGAATGGATAGCGTATATGTGCTTTCATGCATGACAATGAAAGGTGAAAAATAAAGGCGACAAAGAAAATTCTAACTATGTCTGGGATAATCGCCTGCTAGGTCTGTTGGGAAGAAGAGGAAGGTCTGAGAGTCATGGTTCCAAAGAAGCGTTGCAAGTCCAAAGGCCACTGTTTTGAAGGAAGTTGTAATAATAATTTTACTATGCACCAAACCATGGGCCATCCATCCCTGAAACACTGTGCAGCTTGCCACCTCCTTTTGAGAGGAAACAGTGGTGAAGCAGTCTCAACAAGAGGTCTGAAGAAAATGATCCATGTTGACCAAACAGTGAGACACAATGCCAGGGAGGATATAGCCTAAACCTGAATACCATGCCAGGAGACAATGAAAGGATCTCCCTAAACACTCACAAGAGCTGTATTAATGACAGAAACCAAAGAAAATCGGCTTTATATAGCGTGTTCTCTGATCTCAATTTTAGCACCATGAATTTTCTTCCTCCACCTCGTCTCACGGTGCTAACTGGTGCTTACGAAGCATCAGTAGAATGGACAAATGTATGAGTGTCAAATGGTTGGATGGATGAATGAACTCGTGGACAGCTTTGCTCCAAGTGATAGGCTAAGGTGAGAAGGCCTGGTCTTAGTGTGAGTCATGCTACAAAGTAACTAGAGACTTTTCACAAGTTCTTTAACCTCTTGAGGCCTCGGTTACCTCATTGGTGATGTGCGGAGACAGGGCTGGATGCTCTTTGGTGTGCCTTTATGCCATTATTATTAGTGGTACCCACATGAACATTTGGCTCCTCAGCTAAGTCAGGACACATCAGATATTTATGGAAAGGTTGACATCAAAGACAAACCATGACCTTCTCCCTAAGTTTTTGTTGTTATTCTTTTTGAGCAGAGCATTGAACTAACTGGGTGATCCATTGTCCGAGAGAGGATGGTAATTCTTTTTGGTCCATACTTGCCATTTGAGTACAAGAAACCAGATTTCATTCAACTTTTGAATCTTCACTAAGTAGTGCTTTTGATGTAGAAATATATGTTTATTTGTTAAATTGAAGTCAATCATATTATTATACTCATATGTTTTCTTTCCTAAAAAATAAGAGAGCTATTTCTTCTATTTTCCCTTACCCATCTATTAGGACCCCCAAAATAGTCTGGGTAGAAAATAACCCACTTAAGTTTCCCTCCTCTTGACCCATAAAGCTGTAAGAATCACCTGGGATGGACTATATATTCAAATGTATTTATCTCTGAGTACAGCTCCAGACTGATTAAATCCGAAGAACATCTCCAAATGTTTGAGAACCTCTCTCTCTCTTTGGGCAGGCAATGAGAAGGAAACAGCAACATTAGGCAGCAAGGTGAAGCTAGGATGATCTCGAGTTAAGATGACATTTTATCGCTGTGGAATCGTGCAAGTTATAGCACAGCATCACAAGACGGTATCAAAGTGCAGCACCCCAGCCCCTTTCTGGACCTCTGAGCATCACCATTCACTCCATCCTGGGACAGTTACAGCTCTCTGATACAGTGGATAGACACAGGAGTGACTGCCCTGCCAGGATTTTAGTGCTGGTGAGCAAAGACAGGTCACAGAAACTGCTCTAAGCGGGAATAGAACAATATTTATGTGGCTCAGAGTTGTTTATGGAAAACAGTGTCTCTTTTTCATCTCTCTGACGTGACAGAAGGAGTCCCACAGACAGGGGCACCTGGCGTCAACTGTAAATTGTTTTCCTTGCTGTCATTTTGAAATACGCAGACTGGAGGGCTGGTAGGAAGAGTGTCTGTCTATCACACTGGGGTCGGCAGGAGCATCTCTTTCTTCCTCCACCTCATCTCATGGTGCTAACATCCTCTCCAGGGGCACCAGGATGAAAAGCATTCACTGTACTCATTCAATTCTCTTGAAGTTAATTTGGCTTTACATACACATCTTAGCAAGGGTCTGGGACCAGGTGTGTGCTGGCTTCATCTCTGACATCATTAGAGGACGTTTCTGTCCTTTGCTCATTCATCTCCATACCATTCCCTATGGGTAGATTTAATTCCCCATTTTTAGGAAAAGAGTTCAGTTCAAGGGACATTTATGTGGGACAATTTATGTGAAAAGCACAGTTCTGGGTACTGACAGGAATATGAAAAGTGGCAGAAACCTAGTCGAGGAGCTCACAATTTGGCATGAAGTCACTTACAGAAATAACTTTAATCAATCTAGCAGGAAGCTAGATGAAGGAAGGCATTCATGTCAACTAGCAGGATTTGGAAAGACTTGTTGGACAAGAGTCTTTAAAGTAAAAATGTAACTGGAGTTGTTCACACCGTGTGTGCTGCATGCTAAGTCACTACAACTCTTTGCAACCCTATAGACCATCGCTCTCCAGGCTCCTCTATCCATAGGATTCTCCAGGCAAGAACACTGGAGTGGGTTGCCATATCCTCCTCCCGGGGATATTCCCAACCAGGGATCAGACCAACATTTTTTTCATCTCCTGCATTGGTGATCGGGTTCTTTACCACAGGGAAGCCCTGTTCACAGGTAAACTACTATATTAGTAGTTCTAATAGCCAGGTCCTGGGAACTGTAGGCGCTGACAAGGTCCGACACCCAGAATTTTAGGACAAGTTCACAAAATAATTTCCCCTTTAACTGAAGGAAACGAAATGAGCAGCAATAATAAAAAGATTCCGCATTTGCAGAAGTTACCCACAGTCTGTAGTTGTGTCGCTGTAAATTAGGCATCTCCTAAATCCTATCTCAATTAGACTGTTTCTCAAGTCAACTTTAAAAAACCGCGGTCTAGAAACATTAAGTCTGATGTCATAACAGGAAAGTGAAGGGTCTGTTTGGAATCCAGAAAAATTAGAGGACAAGAATTAATTAGAGCTTTTCAGTTTTCGTCTTAGGCAGTTATCCAAGAAAAGTTTCTAAAATAATGTATGTAACTTGTTTTGTTGTTTTTGTTCTGATGTTCAGTCATGTCTGACTCTTTGCAACCCCATGGACTGCAGCATGCCAGGCTTCCCTGTCCTTCACCATCTCCTGGAGCTGGCTCAAATTCATGTCCAGTGAGTTGGTGATGCCATCCAACCATCTTGTCCTCTGTCATCCCCTTCTCTGCCTGCCTTCAAACCCTTTCCCAGCATCAGGGTCTTTTCTAATGAGTCAGCTCTTTACATCAGGCGGCCAAAGTACTAGAACTTCAACTTCAGCATCAGTCCTTCCAATGAATACTCAGCATTTATTTCCTTTAAGATTGACTGATTTGATCCCCTTGAAGTCCAAGGAACTCTCAAGAGTCTTCTCCAACAGCATACTTCAAAAGTATCGATTCTTCTGTGTTCAGCCTTCTTTTTGCTCCAATTCGCACATCCGTATATGACTACTGGAAAAACCATAGCTTTGACTATACAGACTTTTGTTGGCAAAATAGTGTCTCTGCTTTTTAATATGTTGCCTAGGTTTGTCATGGTTTTCTTTCAAGAAGCAAATATTTTGTTTAGCTCAATGAAAATAGTTCTTCAGTTCAGTTCAGTTCAGACACTCAGTTGTGTCCGACTCTTTGCGACGCCATGAATCGCAGCACACCAGGCCTCCCTGTCCATCACCAACTCCCGGAGTTCACTCAGACTCACGTCCATCAAGTCGGTGATACCATCCAGCCATCTCATCCTCTGTTGTCCCCTTCTCCTCCTGCCCCCAATCCCTCCCAGCATCAGAGTCTTTTCCAATGAGTCAACTCTTCTCATGAGGTGGCCAAAGTACTGGAGCTTCAGCTTCAGCATCATTCCTTCCAAAGAAATCCCAGGGTTGACCTCCTTCAGAATGGACTGGTTGGATCTCCTTGCAGTCCAAGGAACTCTCAAGAGTCTTCTCCAACACCACAGTTCAAAAGCATCAATTCTTCGGTGCTCAGCCTTCTTCACAGTCCAACTCTCACATCCATACATGACTACTGGAAAAACCATAGCCTTGACTAGATGGACCTTAGTCGGCAACGTAATGTCTCTGCTTTTGAATATACTATCTGGGTTGGTCATAACTTTTCTTCCAAGGAGTAAGCGTCTTTTAATTTCATGGCTGCAGTCACCATCTGCAGTGATTTTGGAGCCCCCAAAAATAAAGTCTGACACTGTGTCCACTGTTTCCCCATCTATTTCCCATGAAGTGATGGGACGCATACCATGATCTTCGTTTTCTGAATGTTGAGCTTTAAGCCAACTTTTTCACTCTCCTCTTTCACTTTCATCAAGAGGCTTTTTAGCTCCTCTTCACTTTCTGCCATAAGGGTGGTGTCATCTGCATATTGAGGTTATTGATATTTCTCCCGGCAATCTTGAGTCCAGCTTGTGTTTCTTCCAGTCCAGCGTTTCTCATGATGTACTCTGCATAGAAGTTAAATAAGCAGGGTGACAATATACAGCCTTGACGTACTCCTTTTCCTATTTGGAACCAGTCTGTTGTTTCATGTCCAGTTCTAACTATTGCTTCCTGACCTGCATACAGATTTCTCAAGAGGCAGGTTAGGTGGTCTGGTATTCCCATCTCTTTCAGAATTTTCCACAGTTTATTGTGATCCACACAGTCAAAGGCTTTGGCATAGTCAATAAAGCAGAAATAGATGTTTTTCTAGAACTCTCTTGCTTTTTCCATGATCCAGCAGATGTTGGCAATTTGATCCCTGGTTCCTCTGCCTTTTCTAAAACCAGCTTGAACATCAGGGAGTTCACAGTTCACGTATTGCTGAAGGCTGGCTTGGAGAATTTTGAGCATTACTTTACTAGCATGTGAGATGAGTGCAATTGTGTGGTAGTTTGAGCATTCTTTGGCACTGCCTTTCTTTGGAATTGGAATGAAAACTGACCTTTTCCAACTTAGCAGCATATTATGTTTTACAGTCTTGTTTTCCTCAATTTTATAATTCTCTGTGATGAAATTGTGTGTGGGTCTTTGTTCTAATATTCAAGGTGTGAGTTATCCAATACATATAAGTGTTATATCAAAGTATTACATATAGTATTTTCCAGATATTTTCATCTACAGATAAATAAACCAAACCAAAATTACCTATGAAGAGATCCTGAGCTACCTTAAAGGGGAAACATTAATACACTATATTAAATTTTCAGCCAACTATAACATGGTTTTCCAGTGGAGTATAAATCTATATTTTCATGTATTTTTGTATCTGCCCAATGGATTGCCTCAGCTCAATTTCTTGTCTCACATAGTACTATAACACAAGGGAGTTTCTATCTTATTCAAACTCCTGAACAGGCAAAAAAAAAAAAAAAAAGAATTGCCTAAAGAACATAAAATTGCCAACAGTTATACATATTGATGAATCAAGGAGTTTCAGTGAAGCTCACATAAGCAATGAAATTCAGAGTTAAGGTTAAAATTCATTACTTAACACTCAAGTTGCCCTACAGGGATCTCAAAACTGTGGGTGGTCTCTTATTCTGTATGTGCAGAAACTCTAGGCTGTGACAGCGGATATTCAGAAGTTTTAGGTTTCATTTTGACTTTGTTCATTTGAGCAAGTGTAGTGCTTCAGGTCAATGCTGTGTTTAAAGGATGTTGGTATGGAATGTGGTCCCTCCCTCATCCTTCCTTTCTTCCTTCCTTCCTTCCACCCACCCATCCATCCATCCATCCATCCATCCAACCATCCATCCTCCTTTCCTTTCATGTCTTAACTAGCTTTTTCATGCTGCTCCAGGGAAAACTAAGGGAGTTGCCTTGGGATCTTGAATAACACCCCTGTGTATGCTGCATAAATTTCTTTTAGCTGCAGGTAAACCAAAAGTTATCTTAAGTGAAAAAGAAAGGTAACAGCTGCTGAAATCTTTTTTGCTAGCCCACGGAGACTTTGTACCACATGTTACAAACTGATGGGCAAAACCTTAACCTCCTCTGACCTGTAAAGAGGAGGAAAAATCCTCAACCTCTTTTTCAGGGGTACTATTTCCTTCATAGTTAAAAAAATGTGGGAGATGATTTTTCCCTCTCTCTTTTTTTCTGCTATTTGTCAAGGAGAATGGTCTAGCAGTAAAAGAGTAAATTGAAAGGAACTCAGGTAGAAAAGGCCTGAGCGCTGGGAATGTAATTTTACAAGACTCGTTTCTTTTACTCTGTGTTTTTCTCCTTGAAGGAGATAACTCGATTTTATACTTTACTGTCTTATTAACAGAATGCATTTTGGAACCCTGCCACCGCTAACAGTATCAGAAGGATTTAAGGCTGCTGAAATACACTTGAAGATTTAATTCTGCTGACTTCAGCTTGGATCTGGAGTAAAATCTAACCATAGATTAAGTGTTTAGCACTGTATATTGCGAGTGGTGCTTCTGGTCATAAATACTCACGTCTATTTCTGCTTCAGACAGCTCTCCACAGGTTTCCCACTCGGCACGGCACACAATGCTTGCTTCCCAAATGAGGTTATTCTCTATAAGGCTACCCCTTCTATAACTCTTTTTATAGACTCAAGCCTCTGCTCTGTTGAACAATTCATTACAAACTCCCTGGTGTGCTTTGCGATAACAAACACTGGGTTACTGAGAAGAGCCTTCTAGAGAGGGAAGTCTGTATTTCCTTCCAGACAATATTTAATCTCATAGCAGCACTGACTAATAAAAGGAGAAGATCAATATGAAGCTGTATTGCTAGGATGAAAATTTACTAACACAGTCATTCATATCACAAGAACATCTGGTTAAAGCTTCAGGGCTCCCTTACTTTCTTAGTTATGATTTTATGAGTCTCTCCAGACTCCTTTTTAGGATTTTAGCAGGCATTTATAGCGGGCTGGACATTTTAATCTTTTTAATGTGGTTATCTGATCTCCGCTTGGCTTTCTTACACTGACTGGTCATCTTCTCCACTTCTCGCTTATTGCACTTGAATCAAGTTATGATAAGCTCACCCTGTAACAGCTTCCAGTCCTAAGCGGGTCTAACTTCATGTAAGTGGCCTCCTGAGCTGCTATTTATGGTCATTTCTGTGAGGCACTGTCTTTAAAACCTTGGTATTTAGTGTCTTCTTCCTCTCCCCATGACTTGGAATACATAAGGACTATTATAAATCATATAGCCAGGCCTGTAGATACACTCTTTGCTAGAAGAGATTTCTGAGGCCTGAGGGGCAAGCTGAGGAGTTCTGGTTTACAGCCCTGAACCAGACAGACACGTGTAAGGTTGACTGAATGAGGTGGTACCTGTGAGAGTCCAGCATGATCTTCCCATGGTCCTCCACATGGTGGCTTGGTGAGATGCATATTTGTGGCTGAATTTGCTTGTCTGCTGTGTATGAATCAGAATTTGGTCCCTTCAGGAGACATATTGATTTAAAAGTGGTAGGTAGATGGAATACTAAAACCCACAATGTAATTCAACAAAATGACCTAGAGTATAGAAGGTAATTGTAAGCATAGTCTGACATCTAATGTTTTAACAAACCTGGACACCATGATACTGGAGGGAGAGGAGGTGTAATATTTATGTTTATGCACCTACTATGTGCAGGTCCCTAACATACATTGGCATATTTCATTTTACAGCAGTCTGAGGTAGATATTATTTGAAGTACGATTTTTTTTTGAACACCTAGTATAAATCAGCCACTGGAACAAGTGCTTAATACATTTGTTATTTCATCGGTTTCTCATAACAATCCAAGGAAGCAGGTGTTAGTATTACTCTCATTTGGCAATGAGGAAGTTGAGTCGTAGACTCAGTTACCTGCTTCTGCCAAATAGCCAGGCAGCACAGGGATTCTAACCCGGTGTGTCTAACTGGGCTGCCTTCCCATACCATGAGCAGCAGCCCCTCCGTGACTAAGAAAGTACATAAGTAGATACAAGTTACTATCCTAAAGTTTTATAAAATGTCTTTGTCATTTTTCAGTAATGCCAGGTCATCTACATCTGTTGAAACAAAGCACACTGGATCCGTTTCAGGAGATATGAGTTACCGCAGATCTTCAGATCAGAGAAAGAACTTATCTACTCACTTAGTAACACATTCTTTGAGGAGGAAATTGAATTACAGTTTTAACTTGATTACGTGGCTTTTTCTTACCTGGGCAAAGGAAAGTAGTCATGTAGGTGCCCTCTCTCTCCTCCCTCAAGGATGACTTGGACAGGCTAAGAACAAACCCCCTTCCACCCCCACCCTGTAGTCACCACAGGTCAGATAAAATGGAGCAAATATTCCCTGCAGATGGGGTAGCCTCGTCATACATCCTTTCTCAGAATTGGCTGCCCTGGCAGAGAAGACAATCTAAGTAAAAGTGAAGTAATTTTCAAAACTGTAACTTAAGCTCTTCCCAATGTGAGTCAAGCACATTGGGCCCTCTCCACTTTCTTGGCACCCATTAGTAGCTCAACTGTTCTTCTGTCACTTTAATTAGCTCAATTGTCCCGGATCGGAGGGCTGGCTGGAGGGCAGGGGCTCTGGCAACCCCGCCTGCAGCACTCCTCAAGCCCAGAGACATTTCTCAGCTGCGTTCTGAGGAATAGTGTGGCTCAGAAACACTCAGGGGCTGACCTCCTACACAGAGCAACACTCCCCAGTAGGGTGGCAGAACAATCTGCTCTGACATGGAGAGTTTGGAGTCGGAGAGGGGAGGGAAAGCAGAGCAGAAGTCAAAGACAGGCAGAGCTCCTGGACAGAGACAGAGCATTCAGAAAAAGAAGAATACACTAGAATGGGCCCCTCTGAGTTCTCACCTCACCCATCCCCTGTCACTGCCCAGGCGGTCGGGTGATGACACATTCCCCTTGAAACAGAGCCCAGGCTCCCCAACAGCTGTGTCCAGAAGGCCATCAGAGCCAGGTCCTGGCAGCTGGGGAGCCTCCGTTCCACTAGCTCCCGCCTGGAGGCACCTTCAATACCAAAGAGAGGAACGCATGGATAGAATTTCTAAGCGCTAGGACTTGAGCACGGCTTCCAAAGACTGACTCATAAGGACACACATATCACACAGAAGGATTTTCCTTTTCTCCAGCTAACACATCGCCCCATCCCTTTTGTGTCTGATAAGGAAAGAAGAAAAACCAGCTGTGAGTTTTTCTCTGAGGGTCATTCTTTCAGAACTGGAAGTGCTCCTGTTGTATTCCTTCCATGAAGCCACACCGATAAATCCCATCGACATTACAAAAAGTCCACATGGAAGGTTCTTTGTAATAGTTATTTTTCCTGGATTAGGGGTGGTCATTATGGTGGGTAGAAGGCACAAGATAACTACTCTCAAGGGGTTCTACTGCTTTTAGCAACGAGACCACTCTCTGACACATCTCAGGAACAATGAGACAGTCATCCTGGAGTTCTAAGTATCTTTCTTATGCATTCTGTCACTGCAAGGGACCACAGGTCTGGAGTCAGGAAGCCTGGGCTCCAATTTAGCTATAATATTTAACACTGAGAACATATTTGGACAAATAAAGTAAGTTCTCTGCATAGATGAACTCACTTGTAAAATGGCAATAATAAGGCTAACTCTGCAGGGCAACCAAATTGGATAATGTAGGTAAAGTTCCTTGCTCCCTCTGTGGGGAGTTTCATAATAAATAAGAGTAATGTGTTGTATTCACTATACTGGTGCCTACACAAATTTCTCATGTTTGCCTCTTAGACGGAAGCACTTGATCTGGGTTCTTTCCAAGTGTTGGATACAAAAAGCCCCCTGTTCTGAGAAGTATGGAAACACTTCTTTCCCTTTCCCAGACACTGTTTGCTCTGCATTGCCTGCTCAAAACATCTGGCCCCTCTTGTCCCATGGCTTTCCCTGCCTATTAAGGCCAGCCCCCATCACGTGGCACTTCCTGTTGACCTAAACTTCTTAACATTATTATTATTCACCTTAACACTTGAAGATGATTAGAGCTGAAAGGGTGAAAACAGAAATGAAAGTCGAGCTTTTCTTTTCCAGCAGCTAATTTGATTCCCACAGCACTGGGAAAAAAGTTTTTTTTTCTAATTTAAGAATGAAGGAAGGATTGATTATTTTTAAAAATTTCCCACCCTCGCTCAAGATTAAGAATTCAGTATAGGAAGGTATAAGAATGTGGGCATGTAGCAAACTACTCTCAGTGGACGAATGGGGCCATTCCTTTATCTGGAATGTTCTTCTGACCAGGTGTCCACACACAATTACACAAACTCCGGTTTGTCTTCTACTAGGAGAACACAGTTGGTCAGCAATTCAGGGGCTTGGTGCAAAAGTGTATTGCTTGTTTCCCACACCCAACCTCAGTGGTTCCTCCAAGATAAATTGCTGGAAGTAAAACTCTGAGTAAAGAGGAGGTCTGAATGGGGAACCTAAGAAACCAGCGTTTGTTTTCTTTTTTTTTTTTCCGGTCCACCCTGACTATCCTTTGCTGTGGATTAGGCCACTGCTTATTACAAATTCAAATCCTATCTATATATTGTTCATGGTTCCTTTGTGTCATCAGGAAATTAAAGTTTGCAGCTGGCCCCTTCATCTTGGCTAATCATGCGGACATAAAGTCTTTAAAGACCCTTGGAGTGGCCCCTGCGGGGTCCCCACTCAACACTTCTCTCTGGCAGGACATTGTTCTTCAGCTGTGTTTTCATCCTCTGCCCCCTTTGGTATTAAGCTCCCGCTGCTTTGAGCCCCGACATCAGACTGTCATACGTCATTTTATCGTGGCCGGTCCAACACCCCACAGGAAGCCGTGTCCCCATGCTGAGCTGTGCGGCCAGTCGGAACTGTTTTAACGATAGCCAGGACCTCCTCTGGCTTCTGAGGGTGGCAGTTGCACCCTGAAGATCCACGTGGGGAGCCAGGGTGGAGCAGAAAGGGGTCCCTCACTTCACTAGCCGGGTGAGGGGTTTCAAGCCACACTTGCTCAGAGCCGAAAGATGATAATTACATGGCCCTGGGAGGGGGGAAGCCGGGGCTACAGCAGGGCAGCTGCCAATTTGCCAGCTCCTCGCAAATTGATCTGACGCGCTACAAAACCCTAAGTCTCTTCTCAGGGATCATTTAATATCCGGCAGAGTTTACACCTGGTTTCTGAGATTCCCTGAATTAATTGAATTCTCATTAGAATACTTCCTGCCTTCCCCTTCCGCCCCGTAACTGCGTCTAACCCAAAGTTCACAGGGGAGTGACCGGGCTAACCAAATCAGTGCCCCTGGCCGATTTAGTTCCCACACCACTGTGTGCCTGCCCCCCTCCCCCAGGGACCCCAGCTCTGCCATCCTTACAGGGGGATGGAGAGGCCTTCTACTTGCCTCCTTTCTGGAAGTTACATGTTGTCATAAATGTAAGGCATTTTTACAGTTAGACTCTGTGGTATGTGTGTGCTAATGGTATTATTTGTGTTGCGTTACACTGGGGCTTCCCGGGTGGCGCTAGTGTTAAAGAACCCATCTGCCAAGGCAGGAGACATGAAATGCAAGTTTGATCCCTGGGAAGAGCCCCTCGAGGAGGAAATGGCAAACCACTCTACAGTACTCCTGCCTGGGAAATTCCATGGACAGAGGAGCCTGGTAGGCTACAGTCCATGGGGTCGCAAAGAGTCAGATGTGACTGAAGCGACTTAGCAGGCACATGCAACACTGAGACGCATGTCCTTACTTTCTTTCATATGTTCAGCAATGTTTTCTCTGTTCCGAAGACCATAGTTTCTTTTGACGGTAGCACTGGTTTTAGATCCTCTGTTCCCTTTAGCTCATTGGAAATTGTGGGTGTGTTTGTCTGGCACATTATGATAAATATTTACCACCCAGGAGGTCAAAAATGCTTCAAAGTTGATTCCACACATATGTACTGTGCACGTACTGTACATCTGTAACCAAATCCACCATATATCCATTTTCAGATACAGTCTTGCCTTATGTTTACCATCTGGGAAAGTTCAGTGATGTAAACCATTTTACATATCTCCCACAAAGTTGTAACTATTTTATTATGTTGAGGCTAATTTGTTCTTCTTAAAGAGATCTCATTTCATTTCTGATTTGCCTTGGGATTATATCCCATTTACACCAGACATAGTCTCATGGTGACATCACCCTGGCTAGAAACTGGAAGGAAGAATGTTTATGGCAGGGGAATATTACACCATATAATCATCAGATTTCTAAGGCAGAAAGGCCCAGGAAGGGAAACCCCAAAGATGGACAGTAAGACTACTTTTTGACTTGCTTAAAACACACTCATTTTCTAACATTCATCTCAAGGGTCACATCTTCTTTACTTTCTAACACATCTCTCCCCACCCCTTACAAATCCTGAGCCTCTGTCTTCTAGCAGAGCACCCTCACTGTTTTGTGAACACACTTATTTATGTATCTTCACCTCCAGTCAATGACAGCTGTCTGAGATCAGGGTGTGGGGGAAGCTCAGAATCATGCTCTCTTTGGTCTTCCCTGGTGGCTCAGAGGGTAAAGAGTCTGCCTGCAATGCGGGAGACCTGGCTTCAATCCCTGGCTCAGGAAGATGCCCTGGAGAAGGAAATGGCAACCCACTCCAGTATTCTTGCCTGGGAAATCCCATGGACAGAGGAGCCTGGCGGGCTACAGTCCATGGGGTAGTGAAGAGTTGGACATGACTGAGCAACTAATACTATATACTATGCCTTACCTAGGGGAGTGGTTCTAGATTGAGTAAATGAGTGGCTAAGTACATAAAAGTTCCCTGTTTCCCAAACTGAGATATGACCCTTTCTAATACCAGATCAGAGGCCAGGAAAAAGAGTATAACTGCATGAATAATTTTTTCTCCCCATCCACCCTTCACAAGTGTTCTCCAAGCTCAGGACACTCTTATCAACTACAGTCTCCCGCACAAACCCTTACTCACTCCTCTTCATTTTCTGGTCTCAACTTAAATGTCATTTCCTCAAGGAGGTTTTCTCTGACTCCCTAAAATAAATTTGATCTTTTGGGCTATCCACATCCCATGGGGCCAACATGTCTTGGTAACACAGCATCAACACGTGGAATCATTGTGGTATGAGAGGGTCAGGCTGCCTCCTTCAGGCAGAGGAGGGGTGTGTCTTCGTGAAGCTCTCCTAAGGAGGGGAGGGGCCCGGGAGGGAGAGAGACTAAGGGGAGGGGAGTGATCAGCTCCTTCTTCCTCTCTCGCCAGACACACAGTTCACTCCTCTGCCCCTAGGAGAAGCATAAGGCCTGGGGAGAAGGACCAGAGATGTGCCTTTCAATCCCTTGCCGAATGGGAAACTCTTCTCTTTGTGGAAATATCTTCTCCCCTCCCCCTGCTCCAAGCAGATGGCTGATTTAAAATATAAATTCACTGTTAAAACCTTCATTAAGGCTGAAAGTATATTTTTTGATCCCCACTGTGCCCCTGAACCTAACAGAGTGCTTGCCACACAGTAGCTGCAATAATTTATCAGTGGAAGGAAGGAAGGAAGGAAGGAAGGAAGGGAAGAAAACAGTTTCTTCATTCCGCACTTACCATCAACACCAGGAGTACTACAGGGATAGATCTATTTTAGATTTAAGAAAAGAAGATAGAAAGGCCACACTCACCATCAACACCAGGAGTACTGCCGGGATAGATATATTTTTAGATTCAAGAGAAGATAGAAAGGACTATATTAAATTTAACTGATTTAAGAAAAACAAAAGCAATAGAGTCCTCTCTACCACACACACACACACACACACACACACACACACAGATACACACATACACATACCCAACCTATAGGAGGCATCATTCTTATGCTGTAGCTTCCATGCTAGGCACAGAGCTGCCATCTCAGCAAGTTACCTAAGGGGATAAGTGATTGTCTTTAGAATCCAACTATTTAAAAGTTTGATGATACTGGTGGTTCCAAAGCCTTGATCACAGATTCTAATGTGTTTTTATGTTTATTTCTATTGAGTATTTTTTTCCGTTATTTTAACTAACATGATTTAAGCCCTCACTGTATGTAGGATACCTCTGCCGGGTTCAGGAGTAGGCTTCTGTCTGACATGGTCCTTGCTCTTAAGAAGTATTCTACCTAGCAGAGGCGGTGGACAAGAAAACAGGCTGTTGTGATGAAGTGCATTTTGTAGTTCAGTGTAAATGCAGGAAGACCAGAGCAGACCCAGAATCGTTCCAGAGACCCAGAACCGCTTCCCAGAGAGAGGGAAATGCTTAACCTGAGATTTAAAGTTGGAAGAGAAGAAGTCAAAAGTAAGGGGAAAGGAGTTCTCAGCAGAGAGAATGACACGTACAAATACCCGGAAGGGAAAAGAAGGCACACGGCATGGCGGGAAGTGGAAAGTAGCTCTGAGATGCTCAGGGGACTGGTCTGCCAGGGGATGGGACTGCCACTTCTGCCTCTATACAGAAACACAGCTGCATAGTCGATCTCATCCCAGCTCAGGATCCCTGTGGAAATGCGCTGAAAGGCTAAAGCAAGTCCTTCCCTTCCTGGAAGAAACTTCCATAAGATCTCTTTGACCTGTAACCAGAGGAGTGCTGCTGCTCAAGCAGTTAAAGGTAGGGGCAAGCAGAGCAGACCTGGGACTTTTAGATAAATGTCTGTGACATGTAACAATCCTGACTTCCAAGGACTCCTCCTGTAGGAGCCTGGCCTTTCTGCTGTCTTCCACTCTACTTTACTTCTAGCAATCATAATTCTTTCGAATCACATGGCATTTGAGCACATACCATTGGCCTCCCAGCCAACAGCCATCCTCTACTTTCTCCCCTGGGACCAGACCTCCTTGGTGTTTATCGTTGTGGAGCTGGCCAGTCCTCATGGAAGGATGAGCCCAAGGGAGTGAATGTTAAATGATCCAAGACTTCGTGGGTCTACACCAAGTGACTGTGAAGCAGTCTTTCAATTAGATACAAAGGAGGTGGGGGTGGGGTGGGGGGACGGGTCTGCTGGGTTTTCTTGAGAAGGTATACAAGGCAGAGAGGTTCCTGTGTTTTCTTCTGAAGTTGCCACTTGCATACGACACCTATGGCATTTGTATTGGTCCATGAGGGAAACTGGCCCAGGAGGAAAACATAATGCTCTGAAGATGACAAAGAAGAAAGAAGAGAGAGCCTTAGTTCTTTCTTATTTTTCCCCTTGTAGAATTTTTTAAGTTGGAATATAATTGACAGACAGCCTTAGTCCTTGAAGTTATAGCTGAACTAACCAGCCCTGGAACCATTTTAAAGAAACGGAAACCAAGATTCCATGGGGTAAGAGATCTATTGTTGGCTCCACAGATAGAGAGCCATGAACAGAAACCTTTAACTTCACATCTAGACTGTTTCTCACATCTTGCCACGTCTAATCCTGTGGTGCATGGCTGCTGGTTTCCCGGATCTCTAAGAAAGATTTCTGTAGGTCCTGGTGGAAACCCACTAACTTAACACCAAGGAAAAAAGATAGGGTCATGCAAAAGATATTTTTAGATAACTTAGCCATTTGGTATCTCTATAACTGAGTGTATGGAAATATCCACTCCCCTTCTCCTTAGACGATGTCCTGTGTGTTAATTCTATTTATTCATTCCACACCTACTGTGCTAAACACTGGAGATAACATGGTGGGTAAATCAGACTATCCTGTCTCATGATCCTCAGTTTAAAACATTACCATTTGCTTGCTGCTTCTGTAAAGCTGAACCTACTTCCTAAAAAGGGAGAGAGATCTCAAGGTCAGAAAGCAGAAATAAAGAAGGAAGGGACCTACAGCTAAGGAAAGAGAGAAAGTCCATTTGGTCTGAGCCAAGCTGTAGGAGACGAGAAGGCTAAAGCATTGGTCCCCTCTGATGTGGCTTTGTCCCCAAGGACCCTGGGGAAAGCAGATTGAAAAGTCGTCTTTCCTTGCCAGGGTTTTGTTTGCTCCTCTGGGACAGGGATAATTTGGCACTGTTTTAAAGCTTTGGGGAAATAATGAAGACTTAAGCATAGATGGAAAGAGACATGCCCCAATCCCTAGAAGATGAGGATAGATTGAGTGCCAATGGCAGAGTCCCAAAGGAACTATTGTAATAGGCTCCAAGTTTAAGGTAAACAAGTTAAAATTTATATTTGGGAACTGATTCCCTTGAGACTTCAGATTGCCCTGCAACTCCATTCATGGGTGGAATGTACCCTAAGGCATCTGGGAAACTCACATTCCCTTACTCTAAGAGGCTAGAAGGACTGTGTCCTGGTAGCACATTGCTTAAGACCATCTCAGTGTTAAGACTGGTTTAAACAGAAAGATTCACTATGAATGTTCATTAAGTCTTCTTTTGGTTGAATCTGTTGTTGTTCAGTAACTGAGTCATGTTCGGCTCTGTGACCTCATGGACTGCAGCACACCAGTTCAGTTGTTTACTCAGTGGTGTCTGACTTTTTGTGACCCCATGGACTGCAGCATGCCGGGCTCCCCTGTCCTTCACTATTTCCCTGAGTTTGCTCAAATTCATGTCTACTGAGTCAGGGATGCTGTGTAACCATCTCATCCTCTGTCACCCCTTCTCCTTTTGCCCTCTTTCCCAGCATCAGGGTCTTTTCCAGTGAGTCAGCTCTTCGCATCAGGTGGCCAAAGTACTGAAGCTTCAGCTTCAGCAAGTCCTTCCAATGAATATTCAGGGTTTATTTCCTTTAGGGTTGTCTGGCTTGATCTCCTTGCAGTCCAAGGGATTCTCAAAAGTCTTCTCCAGAACCACAATTCAAAAGCATCAATTCTTCAGCACTCAGGTTGAATCTTGTCTTTTGATAGTTCAGAAACTTACCATAGCCTTCTTAGGCCTCTCTACTGAGAAATAGGAGCAGATATTTACCTGGACCAAAATCCAGGTCCAGGATTGTTCCAGCCCAGGATACTATAAAGCAGTTACTATTAAATTACATGAAACTAAACACTAAGAGCATTCTTAAAAAGGAAGAGAAGTCTTTGAAGAGAAACCTGAGTACAGAGGTGGGAAAGACACCTTGCTTTGTAGGTCCTGATAGAAGTATATGTGAGTGCATGATGGCATATTTAAATGTTGTTGAGGTCAAGAGGAAATACTCTGGAACCAGGCTACTACACCACTAGCTAGTTTTGTGATATGGACAGGTTCTGAGCATGTGTATCTTCTGGTTTCATTATCTCTAATGTGAAGGCATGACCATCTTTGTCTCCTAGACTTGTTATGGGGATTGAATAGATTAGTACATGGAAAGCACTTAAAACAATACCAGGTATATATCAGTTCAGTTCAGTTCAGTCTCTCAGTCGTGTCCGACTCTTTGCAACCACATGAGCTGCAGCACGCCAGACCTCCCTGTCTATTGCCAACTCCTGGAGTTTACTCAAACTCATGACCGTTGAGTCGATGATGCCATCCAATCATCTCATCCCCTGTCATCCCCTTCTCCTCCTGCCTTCAATCTTTCTCTGCATCAGGGTCTTTTCAAATGAGTCAGTTCTTCATATCAGGTGGCCAAAGTAGAGGAGTTTCAGCTTCAGCATCAGTCCTTCCAATGAATATTCAGGACTGATCTCCTTTAGGAAGGACTGGTTGGATCTCCTTGCATAAGCACATCACAACTGTTAGTGTTAAAGAATAAGATCTTCGAACCAGGTGAATATTGTCTTCTTTTCCTCCCACAGTCTCTGTAAGTTGCCCCTCTTCTGTGGCACTGTGCCTTTTGTCAGAAGGGTGGAACCAAGAGATTCATCTCAATGTATTGCTCCTTGTGACACCGTTGGTCTTGGTATCTGGAGAAGATGAAGGCATCAGTCATGCTGGGAGCAGACATACTTCCTGACTCCTAGGAGGCACACAGTAAATACCTATTGAATAGATTAAGGTACCATCCTGGTGGAACAAGGGTGGAAACTGCTGAAACCATAGCCAGGAAATGAAAATGACTTGATGCTCAAAGCTTGAAAGGCAAGATAATCAGGGATCCTCTTCAAACCTCTCATAATTACAGTTGTTATTTATTCACTGATGGAGGGGCTAAGAGAGTAAGAGGGAAAGCAGGGGAGCAAATCCATGAAAGTCGAGGGAGAAAAAAGGACCGGGAGCTGACATACCTTGAGTACCTAATAAATGCCAGGCAATGAGTACATTAAATATTTTACTGTAAATCTGATACCAGTCCTACCAGATAAATATTATAATTCACATTGTACACAGGTTCAGTATCCTAAGATCACCCTGTGGTGAGCTGCAGAGTCATGTGTGTGTGGCTTCAAAGCCCTTGAACTTTCTGTTTCAGCTCACTAACAGTTTTCTCTCACTTCTTCAGTGTGAACTGGAATATTGCACTGAGGGCCTAGATGTTCTACAATTAGACAGGATGGCAAGGGCACTGAGGTATTCTTCCCTTTTCCTTCAGGACTGAATCAGAACTTATTCAAACTTGGGCTCCACCCCACTTCCTCTCCCACCATCGCCCCACTTCCAGCCCATGCAGGTCCACATATTCCAATTCAACTGTTTGTGCCAGTAATTACTCATACTTCCTCAACTATATATTTTTTTTCAAAGCTGTGAAAAACAAGCATCAAATGCATTTCTAACCTGCAGTATTTCCTTGGGTTCCAGGCATGCTCAGGTTTTCTCTGGATTCTGTTAGCCCTGCCATGTGTGTGCTTAGTCATTCAGTCAAGTCTGACTCTTTGTGACCCCATGCACTGTAGCCCACCAGGTTCCTCTGTCCTTGGGGATTCTCCAAGCAAGAATACTGGAGTGGGTTGCCATGCCCTTCTCCAGAGGATCTTCCCAAACCGGGGATCAAGCCCAGGCCTCCCACATTGCAGGTGGATTCTTTACCATCTGAGCCGCCAGGGAAACAGAACACTGGAGTGGGTAGCCTATCCCTTCTCCAGGGGAACTTATCAATCCAGGAATCAAACCAGGGTCTCCTATGTTGCAGGCAGATTCTTTACCAGCTCAGCTACCAAGGAAGCCCATTGATAAATACCAACAACCCTGCCTGGTGCCTGACCACCATACTCCTCAGTGCTATTGAGTGGATAACTGGGGGCAACTTCAAGGTTGAGCTCACATTCTTGTTTGCCAAGAGATGCCATGTTCAGTTGGGATGGACAAAGTTTCCTCAGAACACAAGTGATTGGGCTGAGACCTCCCCTAGGACACTTCGGCTATCCCCTCATGGCGGCACCACCTGGCCTTTGTCTCCTGGTCTAAAGCCAGGAACCTGGTTTACATCTGGTTCTCTTCTCTTCCTCCTGTCCCATCCTTTCAAAAGGCATTGGTCATTTGAGTCTTCCCTTTGGCGTTCCCTAACTACTATAAAGACACAAAGCCGCCTAACGTGAGATGATGACACCTGTCTTCAGGTATACAAGTCCCTTATCCAGCAGGGCTGCCACCTCAAGCTTCAGGGAGCTTGGCGAAGGGACTATCATCCCTACACTGAGCAGCAACATGACCTTGAAACAGCCCAATCACCATGCATTTGGCATTGGCTGTGTTAGTAGCATTCCTTCCCTTGCCTTCCAATTATAATCCATTTATGTTACAAACACACAGAGAGGGTCATCATGATCCAGTGAAATATAATGCCTCACATTGACTGTTGATTAAGGGATAATTTGATCAATCAATCTTCTTTGGCTTTAATTGCTCTACCTGCATGATTCCCATAGGAAAAAGGAATCATGAATAGTCAACCCCTGGTCTTCATGGGCTTTTCTAGTCTCATAACACAACACTGCGTATGGTGCCCTGTCTCCTGCAGAGGGTCACGGGAAACACCCAGCCCTTGGGCTTGGCCCCCTCGCTCTGTGTGCCATTATCGGAACTCTAGTGGCCAGATTCCATATGCTGCTTACACTTAAGTTTTCACATCGAGTTTCCTCACCTCTTCAAGTTTTGCCAAGCATACGCTTGTCTTGTCCTTGGGGAAATATTTTAGTGTAATATGTATAAAGCTACAGTATCAAGAACTGTGTTGGCAAGTCTATGTAGCGTTGAGAAAATTCACCCCATTACATAAAATTGTGGTTATTTTACAGACTGTCAACACCAATGCTTGATTTCTAATGGATGCTTTTCTTCCTTCAAGCTGGGATAAACTCTCCCAAACTCTCATTGGGGCACCATTTCTCACTTTTCTTCCCTTTCTGCTTCTCTCCCGCTGTCACTGTTGGGTTTAAACCAGACACGCAGTCTTGTCTGCTCATTTTAGGACACTTCTTCATTCCTTCACGCTGTATTTTTCTTTCACAGCCTCCACCTATATTATTTCCAAAGGGAGTCACCCTTCACTGAAGCCATGACAAGGTTCTTTTCCATTGCATTCCAAGGTAGGACTATTGACTGCAGCCTCACTTGGTATCTGTTAACTTTTGCCCTTGGCGTCCAGACAACTCTTTGATTCTCAGGATGCTTGCTGCTGAACTTCCTGTCTATAGTAATGCGCCTGGGGAGTCTCTCGCTCCCCTAGCCTGCTTTTTCCCCCTCCCAGAGCTTCCCTTTCCCTTTCCATGCCGAGCAATTATTCTTATTAATTATTCCAGCTAGCAGTAATTATCAGCAGTACATGCCCCAAGCCACATTAATAACAGAAATCTCTAGGACACTGAGGAGTCAGCTGGAGGCCCCCTCCGCCTTTTGATTTGCCTGGCACTGCAAGTTGCACTCTCTGCTTCTATCCACGCCCCTCCCATGTGCCCCCGCTTGCTCTTACCCATCCCCAGCTGCTGCATTCTCCAGCCTGGGTAGATGGGTTGATGGTGTAATAAACAAGGACAGTGTGATCTCGACTTGTGTGGCTATAAGCTCTGTGTAACTCCAGCAGCATGTGAGGCACCTGAACCTTGGCACAACTGAAAGACATCCTTTGGTAGCATCTAAAGTCAGATCCTAAACACTGTTAATCCTTTGGCAATCGTTTGCAACAATTTTTCCTTTGTATGTATTCTTACCCTCTGTTCATTTTTCTTGGCAGTCATTTGTTAATAGTTTAAAATCTCAACAGCCAGTCATTAATGTATTGAAAGGAATGCTCTTGTTTTATCAGAAAATTTTAAAAAATCAATTTGCATAAAAGTTCAGGGATATTAGATAATTAAGGAAGTTCTTTTATGGCTACATAGGAAAGTGTATGAATAATGGTCTTTTGAAAGCTGCTGAACTAGCTCAGTTTGCCAAAATATTTCAGAGGAAAAGGCAAATGACAAGGACAGAGAAGTATAGGTAGAATTAGTCTACAACAGTGCATATGTCTTCCCAAAGTAATTTTGTGTATTACTGTGAATGTGTGTGCTTGAGAAGTGAGATGCTGTGTTTTGCTAGCGTAGCTCCTAACAGCGACTTGGAAACCATCTGCCTGTTGGAATCTTCTTTTTTTAGTCCAAAACAACAAAGTTTGAAACACTTGGATATGGTGTCAACTCTGACTTACTACAATTGCAAACCATCAGCAAGTTTCCAGAGAGGTTGCAAGGCAAGGTGCTAATTTGCAGATGTTATTTGCAGATATTATTACTAAACCACCACAGACCACATGTGGCAATGGTAAAAATCAGGTGGAAAAGAAAATTTTCAGCATTGTCAAAACAGTGCTCCTGTGAGTTGCTGCGAAGTGAACAACACAAGAGCTAAGCTAGATTTTTTTCCTGTTTTTCTTTCTTTCTTTTAGGAGAAGTATGTGAAACAATCTGGAAAAGATAAAATTCTAAGAGTGACTTAATTTCTTTGAAAGACACTTTGAAGAACAAAAGTAATAGGAAGTATGTCTCATTCTGACACCATGCCTGCCTGCTTTCAGCATGAAATACTGATACATTAACTGTTGAGGCCAGTGGTAAAAATCCAGTCCTTTGCAAATTTATTTAATTTAAATAAGCTTCCCCAACATTGGGGGAATGTGTTCTCTCAGTGTGCTTCATTAGTGTAGCTTACACCACAAAACTGGCTGTATTGAGAAAGATTGCACCATTATCAAATAATTAGGAATGCCTTAGCAGGTGCATACACTTACCTTAGTAATTAAACCCTTGTTAAAACACCAAAATCCAGAGACTTTAAATGGTTACAGCATCCCAAAGGAGGTAGCCCAGAAAGTGATTCTATAAGGTAGCGTCATTTGGGAACAGGGATATTGAGCAGAGTCTCTTTTCCTCTTGGGATACTTACCAAGCACATCTGTGCACATCATGAGATGCAATAAAAACTGCAACGACAATGCTAAACAAACACCCACTGCACAAGACAGACGCCGGGCAGACCCAGCACCACCCTGCTTGAAGCAGATACTGCGTAACTGGGCTTTTTGTTACCATTGTTCCAAGGGTGGCGCATGAGACAAAGAGGAAATAAAATGAGAATCTCCAAAATCCTCAGTCTTCTCTCCTCACTTTAGGGAAAAAAGGGCAACTGAAACAGTTTCTCAGGAAATACCTTCATAAAACTTAACTGTGAAGTTTTTGACAAAATGCAAATGTTGGTTAGCTTTTACTCCCCATTGGTTTTAAGGAATAGGCCCATGTAAATATGACAAGCAGCCACCAAAAAGCCAACATTCCAAAGCAGTTCCCTAAAATCTTCCTGCCAGCAGCCTTAAAGTGATCCATATAATTACAAATTAGATCCATTTGCTGGGGTCTGGCTGCCTAAGCAAGAGCTTGCCTTCCATATATAAATATAATTGTGATAAATCTGGACTCAGCAGCCATGGGGCATCCTGAAGATGATACCTAGGGGTTGCCATGACAACTCCCTAGAATTCCTGCTGTCTTTTCAAGGTGGAGTTCCTAGGTAAAGCCTGGAAGGTATCCGAAATAAATCATCAGAAGGTAGGACAGCTGGAATTGGTCCATGGAAGAAATCCAAGTATGTGCGTCCATAAGTCCTGTGGTAAGGAGGTTGTCACTTGAGGACAAATTTCCATCACTTTGTGGAATTTAAGCTGACTATCTGAAGCAGTTGGATTTTTTTTATGGATCTTGGTGTTCTTGAGGCTTGGATACTGCGGGATTGACACTAATGACCTCCGTCAATCACTGATGTAATCCCTCCCTAGGAGCAAAGCATCCTACACTCCTGGAGACACACATGTCTCAGGAAATCTGTGGACGCAGCCATGTGGCAAAAGGTATCGTCCTTCTGTAAGTGGCAACCAACCCTCTTGGGTGACTGTCTTCATTGCAGTGAATACTTTCAGTCTGGACAGCCTCCTGACACTATCAATGGGGTTAGAGTGATAACTCTCTTGCTCATTCTGGTTCTGAGGCTTATCAAGCTGAGTCCTAGTTACACCATTCATTTGTTCTGAGACCTTGGGGGATAAGGAGGATAATACTCTGAGCCAAACTGGTAATTGTGAGAACTGAATAAAACAACAAATGTAAAACACGAAACACAATGCCTGGCATTTAATAAACAATAAACATCCTCTTCCTTTACTCCTCCCTGCAAAATATAAAACATGATATAAATATAAGATATGTTGCATTAACTCAAGAATCTGTGGACCATCAAGCATTTTATTGAGATTCACTTACTTGGCAACATTAGTACTGGCAGTCCGATTTGCACATAACAGTAATAGAAGTTTTCATGGAGTGAAAGGAGGTGGTAGTTGTTCTATTAGAAAGATCAGAAAGATCAGCAGGCACATAGATGTCATATGATGTTGTAAGTGATAAACAGCTGAGAAGATCAGAGTATTTAAATTGTCCCTGTCTTCAGGCCATAAATTTAGGCTCTGCCCTGATGCTAAAGCTGAAACTCCAGTACTTTGGCCACCTTCATGCGAAGAGTTGACTCATTGGGAAAGACTCTGATGCTGGGAGGGATTGGGGGCAGGAGGAGAAGGGGACGACAGAGGATGAGATGGCTGGATGGCATCACCGACTCAATGGACGTGAGTTTGAGTGAACTCTGGGAGTTGGTGATGGACAGGGAGTCCTGGCGTGCTGCAGTTCATGGGGTTGCATAGAGTCGGACATGACTGAGCAACTGAACTGAACTGAACTTTTACCCTGAAGTGAAGGAAAGTTTGAAATAACAACAACAGAAAAAGACTGCAGTTCTTTGAAATAATGACAGAACTCTGGACCTGCAGGGAAACATTATTTAATCAACAAAAAAATTATTTTCACCTGTAAAATAGCACATCTACTAAAGCAAACTGCTTAAAACTTTAAACTATTCATTGGATTTTGTCTTTATTTTTGATTTTCTGTAGTTTGAAAACTCTGTGCCTAGGAGTAGGTTTTTGACATTTATCCTGCTTCATGTTCTCTGAATTTCCTGGATCTGTGATTTGGTGTCTGACATTAATTTGGTGGAAATTCTAAGCCATTATTGCTTCAAATATCTCTTCTATTCCATTCTCCCTTCTTCTGATATTCCCATTATGTGTATGTTATACCTTTCATGGTTGTCCCCCAGTTCCTGGATATTCTGTCTTAATTTTTTAATCTTTGTTCTCTTTGCTTTTCAGTTTTTGCGGATTCTATTGATATATCTTCTACCTCAGAGATTCTTTCCTCAACTGTATCCAGTCTACTAATAAGCCCTTCAAAGATATTCTTTATTTCTGTTAGTTTATCATTTTTTATTGTTTCTTAGAATCTCCATCTCTGCTTACATTTTCCATCTGTTCTTGCTGTCTACACTGTTCACTTGAACCATTATATATTAATCATACTTCTAAGAAATTTTTATTGAAGTATAATTGATTTACAATGTTGTGCTGTGTTAATTTCTGCTATATAACAAAGTGATTCTGATAGTTTTCTCTTTCATAGTCTTTTCCACTATGATTTATCACAGGAAATTGAATACAGTTCACTGTGCTTTACAGTAGGATTTTGTTGTTTATCCATTCTAAC
Source organism: Budorcas taxicolor (assembly GCF_023091745.1). Classification (NCBI taxonomy): domain Eukaryota; kingdom Metazoa; phylum Chordata; class Mammalia; order Artiodactyla; family Bovidae; genus Budorcas; species Budorcas taxicolor. The sequence goes on from NC_068931.1 coordinate 31,855,132, forward strand.
TATGATAGTGAAAATGTTAGTTATTCAGTCGTGTCTGATTCTTTGAGACCCATGGACTGTAGTCCAGCAGGCTCCTCTGTCCATAAAATTCTCCAGGCAAAAATATTGGAGTGGGTTGCCATTTCCTTCTCCAGGGGATCTTCCCAAGCCGAAATCAAATGCAGCTCTCTCGTAACTATAGTTGTTTTAAATTCCCAGTCTCAGATTATCAACATCCCTGCCATATCTGAGTCTGGTTCTGAATTTTGCTCTGTCTTCCAGTTGTGCTTTTTTGCTTTTTATTAAGTCTTGTAAAAAATTTTTTGATAGCAGACATGATGTATTGACTAGTTTCTGCTTTGGGCAGACCTTGTTAAGAAGAACAGAATGCTCTGACATATTTCAAAATGGTTACTTTTATTCTCTCCCTGCTAGAAGCAAGAGGGGATTTGTCTCTAATAGTCATCATGAGATCCTAGTTGAGCTCCTGGAAGTAACACTCAAAAAGGTGTGGGGACTTCCTTATGACTGGCACTCCCTGAAGTTTTTGACTCTCACCCTTGCCTATATTGAGCCTCCAGCAATTTGTCAGTTACTGTTCAGGTTTTCCTATCCAGGTACTGGTTCCTGCAGAGGTTCAGCTTGCAGTTTTCCTGCTCTGTCTGGTATATTCTGATTGTCTGTATTCACCTGTCTGCCTCTCCAACTTTGGGTTAGCAGTTTGCCCTGTGATCTCCCTTCATTTACAAATAAATGAAACTTGTTAATTTTTGTTTGTTTGGCCTTTCTCTTATTGTTAGGAATAAGCGGTAATTTCCAAGCTCCTTACATGCCAGACCAAATTTCCCCATTTATTTCAAAATGACCTTTAATAGCCTTCAGAAATCTGGGATCCAGTTTAATTTCACTCCTAGTATTTGATTGTCTCTTTAATTATCTTTAAGCTAGAATACTCACCCTCCCTTTTTAATTTTATTTTTTTGGTCCTTAAAACATTGAAACTTATGGAGTTCAGATCAATTGTGTTGTGAAGTAACCCATATTTTAGATTTATTTACTCATGTACAGATGTAGGTTAAGTATATGGTAAAAGCATTTGTTGTTTTTGTTGTTCAGCTGCTAAGTCATGTCCAGCTTTTTGTGACCCCATAGACTGCAGCAGATCAGGCTTTTCTGTCCTCCACTATCTCCCAGACTTTGCTCAAATTCATGTTTATTGAGTCAGTGATGCTATCTAGCCATCTCATCCTCTGCCATCCACTTCTCTTGTTGCCTTCAATCTTTCCCAGAAGTCTCTTCACATCAGGTGACCAAAGTTTGGAGGTTCAGCTTCAGCATCAGTCCTTCCAATGAATATTCAGGGTTGATTTCCTTTAGGATTGACTGGTTTGATCTCCTTGCAGTCCAAGGGACTCTTAAGAGTCTTCTCCAGCACCACAATTCAAAAGCATCAATTCTTTGGCACTCAGCCTTCATTATGGTCCAACTCTTACCTCTGTACATGACTATTGGGAAAACCATAGCTTTGACGATACAGACATTTGTTGGCAAGGTAATGTCTCTGCTTTGTAATACGCTGCCTAGATTTGTCATAGCTTTCCTTCCAAGGAGCAAGGGTCTTTTAATTTCATGGCTGCAGTCACCATCTACAGTGATTTTAGAGCCCAGGAAAATAAAATCTATCACTACTTCAACTTTTTCCCCATCTATTTGCCATGAAGTGATGGGACCTAATGCCATGATCTTGGTTTTTTTAATGTTGAGTTTCAAGCCAACTTTTTCATTTTCCTCTTTCACTCTCACAGCAAAGCTCTTTAGTTTCTTTTCACTTTCTGCCATTAGAGTAGTGCCATCTGCATATCTGAGGTTGATGACATTTCTTCCAGCAGTCTTGATTCCAGCTTATGTTTCATCCAGCCCATCATTTCTTATGATGTACTCTGCATTAAAGTTAAATAAGCAGGGTGACAATATACAACCTTGTCGTACTCCTTCTCCAACTATGAACCAGTCAGTTGTTCCATGTCCAGTTCTAATGTTGCTTCTTGACCTACATACAGGTTTCTCAGGAGGCAGGTTAAGTGGTCTAGTATTCCCGTCTCTTTAAGAATTTTCCACAGTTTGTTGTGATCCACACAAAGTCTTTAGCATAGTCAGTGAAGCAGAAGCAGATGTTTTTCTGGAATTCCCTTGCTTTCTCCATGATCCAACAAATGTTGGCAATTTGATCTTTGGTTCCTCTGCCTTTTCTAAACCGAGTTTGTACATCTGGAAGTTCTTGGTTCACATACTGCTAAATCCATATTATATAAGCAGTATTATGTTTCCCATCTTTGCTAAATTTAATACTTGATGTCCACAGATCTATTATAAAAATACATTTTCAGTTATGTAATTAATAGACATTCTATGGTAATACTTTATGTCTGTGAATATTCTATTCCCCAACAACCATCCACGCTATGGTTTTAGCGTCCATTAATGCTTTTAAACTATGGTGTTGGAGAAGACTCTTGAGAGTCCCTTGGACTGCAAGGAGATCCAACTAGTCCATTCTAAAGGACATTGGTCCTGGGAGTTCTTTGGAAGCAATAATGCTAAAGCTGAAACTCCAATACTTTGACCACCTCATGTGAAGAGTTGACTCATTGGAAAAGACTCTGATGCTGCGAGGGATTGGGGGCAGGAGGAGAAGGGGACGACAGAGGATGAGATGGCTGGATGGTATCACCGACTCAATGGACGTGAGTTTGAGTGAACTCCAGGAGTTGGTGATGGACAGGGAGGCCTGATGTGCTGCAATTCATGGGATCACAAAGAGTCGGACATGACTGAGTGACTGAACTGAACTGAACTGAATGATACTTGCCTAAAATCACTTATTAAAGTTTGCAAAATGGTGATTTTCTTTTTTAAAAAAAAATTTTTATTTTTACTTTATTTTACTTTACAATACTATATTGGTTTTGCCATACATTGACATGAATCCACCACGGGTGTACATGCGTTCCCAAACATGAACCCCCCTCTCACCTCCCTCCCCATAACATCTCTCTGATTTTCTAATTCTATCCTTCTTCTACATTTATTGTAAAGAATAATTGCCCCCTTTTATTGCTTTCTCCCTCTCCCCATATCATCATGGATTCAGGGACTTTTTTGTTTTGTTTATTCATTATTTTTTTTGCTCAAACTGTCTCCAGTTCAGCTAGTGAAAATCCTCTGAAGCTAGTTCTGTGGCTCCCTGTGTCCTTTTGACATGATCTCATTAATCTTTGAGCTCTTGTTTGCTTTCTGGCACAATGAGACATCCCAGGCTCACCTTGTACCCTCTCTGCCCCAGCTTTGGAAATAGCCAAGACTGGAATATTATTTAGAAACCAAGATCTGGGACATAGATGATGCCATTTTTGGACATAGGCATCAAACAGTTTATCCTACAACTCTCCAAGCCGAAGTCCTGTGCATGCTACTGAAAGCATGCTTCCCCACACAGTTCCACCCATGTCTCCATTATCACTGCCCACCACCTATTTATCCCCACAGGTCTGGTTTCTACAAAAACCTCTCCACAAGCCTCCTCGCCTCCAACCTCTTTATCTTCAAACCCACCAGAACAAGACTTTTTACAACATGGTGAAGGAAAAAGTGGGCTTCCCAGGTGATGCTAGTGGTATAGAACCTGCCTGCTAATGCAGGAGACATAACAGATGTAGATTCAATTCCTGGGTGGGTCAAGATCCCCTGGAGGAGGGCATGGCAACCCACTCCAGTATTCTTGCCTGAAGAATCCTATGGAAAGGGGAGCCTCGCGGGCTAAAGTTTATAGAGTCGCGAAGAATCAGATATGACTGAAGCCACTGAGCATGCATGCTCTCTCACACAAAGGTTGAAGTAGGATTCGGAGTCATACAGGCCAAAACACGGAGCCCAGCTCAACTTCACCACCAAATGAAAAACTCTGGGTAAATTAGTAAGCTTTTCTGAGCCTCATTTTCCTCATTTGAAAAGTAGAGGCAAGAGTACTTACTTTGCAAGTGAGAATTAGACATAAGAAATATATCCTAGCCACATCCATGAAAACCATCTCAGCTCTCAGCCTCTTCTGCAAAACCTGCCCCACCCATGGCTAATTGAAAGGGGAAACTCCTCCAGTAGACTACAGCTGAGTGAGCTGGGAGGGGTTGCATAATGAAAAAAGAGAGACAAAGAGAGAGAAAACTGAAGTTAGTACTAGTCAATGAAGCTAAAATGAAATAAAAATTGGTGCCATCTGATCAAAGATTAGTGCATAGAAGTTGCTCAATGCGGGGAAGATTGGAGAAGCATCATGTCTTGCCCCTCTGCCTGTGGTTGATCACCTGCCCTCCTCTCCTTCTAGAGGACTTGCACTCTTCAACCATCTCCCTCCAGTATATTCAGTCTTTTCCTCTGTATTAGCGCTAACTTAAAATCATAAAATCACATTTATCATTTCTGCTTCTTTGCAAAACATCTCTCCTAAATTCAGTGGTTCTTCCCAGTAGAGCATTCAGAAAGTGCAGTCCATGGTCCCTAGCTACACTTTCTATAACTCAATGAAATTCTGTTAAGCTTACCACTTACTTCTATATTGTTCCAACTGATCCACATTTCTGTTTTATTTTACTTGATCACTACTTTCTGTGTTCCTCTTACCTCTCTGACAGCCCTCAATCTACTTCACAATTTATTCTTTCTCTGTTTGGCCCACCTATGTCAGTATGTTCCCAAGGATGTACCCTTCAGTAACCTGGGTCTACTCTTCTCACCCTACCCATGGATGACCTTTCACACCATGGCCTCAGGTTACCACCTTTAGATCCATCACTCCCACATCTTCATCTCTGATCCATGACTCTGCTAAATTCTTGACCCCTATGTCCAGCCTATCTCCAGCCTACCTCCACTTGGAGCCCCCTAAATAAATCAGTCACTGTGTCCAAACTGAACTCATCATCTTCTGTCATATTTTTTAATCACTACCATCAACTCAGTCAGTCATGCCAGAAGGCCAGGAGTCGCCCTGAATTCCTGCTTATATCCACTGATGGCCTCTTGAAGATCCTCCCCTCCTGCTTTCTCTCAAATATTCTGCCTCTGGATCTCTTTGTCACCCCTGCCTTCTCAGGTTCCCATCACAGTCTGCCTGGCATACTGGTCTCTCAGCCCCCAGTTGGCACCTCTATTCTCTATTTGCTTTTGAAAGGGAGGAGGGTCTCTAGAAAACAGATTTGATCATGTCACTGCTCTGCTGAAAATTCTTCAGTTTCCACCGTTGAGTAAATCTTAAAATTCTTAGCCAAGACCTTGCCAGACCCTGATTACCAGCCTCATCATTATCTCCTTATAACTGTGCAGAATTCTTTTCAATGTTGTGCCTTCCCCTGGGCTATTCCTTTTCATAGAATTCCCTCCTTGTTCCCATCCCTATTGTGTCTAAAAAACTCCTAATAGTGATCTTTTAAAATCACGAGTCAGATCGTATCTCAGAGACACGTCACTTTTTAAGATCTCCTGGTAGACTTCTGTGGTCAAGCTCAAATCCATTATCCGTTGTAGGTCCTCCAGGATCCAGCCTAGCCTTCCTCTATAACCTCATTTCCTTCCCTTGCTACTCCCATCACTGTGGTCTCCTTTCTAGTCTTTGACCACAAGCAGCTTTATTCACCTGGTATTTGGACTAGATGTTCCCAGTTCCCAGATTCATCCTGCCAATCTTTACATGGTCAGTTTCTTCTTATCATTCAAGTTTCACTCAAACGTTATGTCTCAAAGAGGCCTCCTTAGATTTTCTAGCTGCTACTAGTCACTCCTGTGAACTCTGAAGTCTAAATGACCTGAGTTTGAAATTGACCTCTGCCACTTGCTAGCTATGTGATGCTGGGCAGACTTATTAACCTCTCTGTGTTTCAGCTTCCTCATCTGTAAAATGAGGACCATAATGCCTTACTCATAGAATTGCTGTTAATTATAAATGAAACACGGATAAGGTAATGGCAACCCACTCCAGTACTCTTGCCTGGAGAATCCCAGGGATGGGGGAGCCTGGTGGGTTGCCATCTCTGGGGTCGCAGAGAGTTGGACACGACTGAAGTGACTTAGCAACAGCAGCAGCAGCAGCAGCAGCAGCATAAATGAAACAAATGCCTGATTCATGGTATTTAATGTGTTAAAACAGTAGGTGTTTTTATTTTTTAATTTATTTATTTATTATTTATTTTTATTTTTTACTGTATTCCCTGCTTAGGGAATAGTTTCTTTTCTTCTTTTCTTTTTATAAAATGTATTGAGATATAGCTGCTTTACTATGTCATGTTAGTTTCTACTGTACAATGAAGTAAACCAGCTATATGTGTATACACATCCCCTCCGTCTTTGATCTCTCTCCCACCTCCCCTGTCATCCCGCCAGTCTAGGTCAGCACAGGGTACAAGATGAGCCCCCTGTGCTATACAGCAGGTTCCCACTAGCTTTCTCTTTTATACATGCTGCTGCTGCTGCTGCTAAGTCGCATCAGTCGTGTCCGGCTCTGTGCGACCCCATAGACGGCAGCCCGCCAGGCTCCCCCATCCCTGGGATTCTCCAGGCAAGAACACTGGAGTGGGTTGCCATTTCCTTCTCCAATGCATGAAAGTGAAAAGTGAAAGTGAAGTCGCTCAGTCGTGTCTGACTCTTCGTGACCCCATGGACTGCAGCCCACCAGGCTCCTCCGTCCATGGGATTTTCCAGGCAAGAGCAGTGGAGTGGGGCGCCAGTGCCTTCTCCGCTTTTATACATAGTAGTGTATATTTGTCAATCCCAATCTCCCAGTTCACCCCACCCTCACTTTCCCCTGCCCCCTCTGTCCCCACAACTGTCCTCTGCGCCTGCATCTCTATTCCTGCCCCGCAAATAGATTCCATCAGCACTATTTTTCTAGACCCACATGCATGCGTTAATATACAATATCGATTTTTCTTTCTGACTTACTTCACGCTGTATGACAGACTCTAAGTCTATGTTTTGAAAATGCTGCCGATAAAAACTTCTATTTTGCTGAACACCAAGTGCATTTAGCACTACTTCTATTGTGTAACTCCTATGGTCCAAAAAGCCTCAGAAGAACTTTATTTCCTGTAGCAGTAAACAAAGCAACACAATCACACATTAAAAAAAAAAAAAACTCTACAATCCCAGCATTAAAAGACGTTTTTATTTTGCCTTTATAATTTTCAGGTTTATCTTCAACTACTGTCCCTCACAGGCGATTTTCAGCCAATCTGGACTCTCTTCAGCTCTTGTGCCTCTGTCTTTGTGTCTAGCATCTAGACCTGTAGCAATTCTGCTCCTTCTGTATTTTCTTTGTCTCCCTTTCTCTATCTGTCTCCCAGATAAAACCTTATATGATCATCCCTGTTGGCCATATCGCTTCATGTTCTGAACTGCTGGATTCATCATCTTGAGTGTCAGAGGAACCTCAAGTTCAGCATCTCTAGGATGGAACATTTAATCTTTCCCAAGCAGTCCTGTTCTTCATTCTGTGTTATAACTCTCAATGAAGATGCCATCACCCATTGTAATCTTTGTCAGAAGTCTAAGCATTGACTGAGGTTTCTTTTCAGTCACTTCCTAATCGTTCACAGAGTCTTGATAAGTTCACTTCCAAAGTTATCTAAATAACCTCCTACACATTTTGCTTCTCCAAATGCATTTTTTTCTGTCCTATTTATTGTTGATTCTCTTCAGGTTTTCACCACCTCTTCCTTCAACATGCCGAAGCCCTGATGCTCTGCTCCTTCCCAAGCCTTCCCTCAGCACTCAGCCTACAGAGTGCCTGTTCTGGAATGGAGCCCTGACCATCGCCCTCCACTGATTTGCTCAACACCTATCAGTGGCTCATTATTAGCATGGTGCACAAGGCCACACTTACCTCTTTCACGTTTTCTCAAAAACAAATGCATTTATTTCTCCCACATCATAGGCACACACACCAAGTCATTCTGTTCAGACTGTTTTCTCTGCCTAGATGTCTTCCCTTGTTGTTGGTCAGTCGCTCAGTCTTGTCTGACTCTGCAATCCCATAGACTGCAGCCCACCAGGCTTCCCTGTCCTTCACTATCTCCTGGAGTTTGCTCAAATTCACATCCATTGAGTCAGTGATGCCATCCAAACATTTCATCCTCTGTTGCCCTCTTTGCCTCTTGCCCTCAATCTTTCCTAGCATTAAGATCTTTTGCAATGAGTTGGCTCTTCACATCAGGTGGCCAAAGTATTGAAGCTTCAGCATCAGTCTCACATCTGTATATTACTGGAAAAATCATAGCTTTGACTATATGGATCTTTGTTGGCAAAGTGATGTCTCTGATTTTTAATACACTGTCTATGTTTGTCACAGCTTTTCTTCCAAGGAGCAAGTGTCCAACTCTTCACAGCCCCATGGACTGTGGCCTGCCAGGTCCATGGAATTTTCTAGGCAGGAATACTGAGGTGGGTTGCCTTTCCCCACTCCAGTAGATCTTCCTAATCCAGGGACCGAAACTGCATCTTTTGCGTCTCCTACACTGGCAGGCGAGTTATTCCCAGAGCCACCTGGGAAGCCGCTTACCAAACAAATAACTCACCTCAAAAAAGGAATTGTTTGCTCATTTTGCCCTTATATTGATAATAAAGGCAATATATTTTAATTAGGAAATTCAGATAAGCAAATGAAGAACATAAAAACTCCCATTTGATAAACAATGCTTATAGTTTTTCTATAGGTTTTATAAAAGTGGAAACATGCTCTACATATTATTTTATAACTTGATTGATTTTGCTTAATATATCATAAATAACTTCCTATATAATTTAATATTATGCTTCAATATTACATTTTGATGGCTACATGGAAGTGTATTTTGTGGTAGTACTATGACTTACTTAATCAATACCCTCTTGTTGGATATTTACATTATTTCCAATTTTATATAGTTATAAATGATACTGTGATAAATATTATCCTTATTGATGAAATTGTTTGAACATATGCTTAAATTTCCTTTATATAAATTTCTGATGGTGTATTTGTTAAATGCAAATATGCAACACTTTAAGGCTTTTATTCTTGGGGCTTCCCTGGTGGCTCGGTTGGGAAAGAATTTGCCCACAATACGGGAGACCCGGCTCTGATCCCTGGGTTGGGAAGATCCCATGAAGAAAGGAATGGCAACCCACTCCAGTACTCTTGCATGGGGAATTCCATGGACAGAGGAGCCTGATGGGCTACAGTCCTTGGGGTCTCAAAGAGTTGGACATAACTGATCAGCTAACATTTTCACTTTCCCTTCTTAAGGCTTTTAATGCAAACCACCAACTTTTTCTCAAAAAGGCTGTGGCAATAATTAAATGAATCTTTCCAGTTTGGCTTCCCTGATATCTCAGCTGGTAAAGAATCCACCTGCAATGTGGGAGACTCCAGTCTGATTCCTGGGTCAGGAAGATTTGCTGGAGAAGGGATAGGCTACCCACTCCAGTGTTCTTGGGCTTCCCTTGTGGCTCAGCTGGTAAAGAATCTGCCTGCAATGTGGGAGACCTGGGTTCGATCCCTGGGTTGGGAAGATCCCCTGGACAAGGGAAAGGCTATACCCACTCTAGTATTCTGGCCTAGAAACTGTGTACTCCATTCCATGGACAGTATAGTCCATGGGGTCACAAAGAGTCGCACGCAAATTTCACTTTCTTTCCAATTTAGTGGGTAATATTGGGATCCTGTTTTTGTGTTGTTTTGAACTTTTCCACATATTCAGTAATCATTTACATCTTTTGTGAATTTTCTTTTCGTGTTCTTTCCCATTTTTCTATTGGAGTGTTTAACTTTTGAAAAGTAATCTGAAGATATTTTTGTAGCACTCAATTATATCATGTGATGAAAAATTTTTCCAGATTATTGTTTACCTTTGAATTTTACATGTGGTATTTTTGAATGTTAGAGTGTACATGGCACAGTCACTAGACTCAAGAACTGAAATGCCCATGCTTGAATCCAAGCCCTAACACGTGCAAGCTATGCAACCTTAAACAAGTTGCTTAACGTCTCTGTGTTTCAGTTTTCTTACTGATATAATGGAAGTGATAACCATGCCTATTTTTAGGATTGTTGTGAAGATTAAATGAGCTAACATGAATGATGTCTATGATAATGTTTGGCACATATTAAGTACTACATGATAGCTAAGTTAAATTAACAGTGGATTAGGAGTCATCCATTTAGTAAGCCATACCTGAATCTCCATTTGAGTAAGATGCTACTTATCTCTCCTTCTAGAGCACTATTTTTACTACTACTAATTTTATAGTGACATATTTTTATGCCAGTCTTAATAGATAGGAAAGTAAAATGGTGGTAAGGGATTGCATTGTATTTATCATTATATTCCCAATGCCCTTCATATGCCTTCTGTGAACTGAAAAATAGCTCTTCAGAACTACTCTGATAACACATATCTCACCTTCCTTTGAGTTGTTATAGTATTTGTACTTAATTAGTTCTCCAGCCAGATCATTCATGTTTTCATCATTCATATGACCATTTTCTCTGTATGACCAAGTTCTGTGTCTAAAATATGTTAGGCACTCAACATATGGAGATCACAAGAAAGAGAAGTTAGAAGGGAGGAAGGGAAAGGTTTAAAAAGGAAGGGAGAAAAGAAGAGAGGCTTTCATACAAGTACAATCACTAGCAGGTCCTTATGATTCTCTCTTGGAAGATAGTGCCTCTGATTACTGAGTCTGGCCTAGCAAGTCAATGGTCCATCCTACGAGTCAAGTAGAGGGCCAGAAACCCAAACTCTAGTAAACTGTGGGCACTTGCTCAAGTCTGTGTCATTTTAGTCGACTACGCCATTCTCAGGGCATTCTCAGGGCAAGTCCCCTCTCGCTGCTTCCTCCTTTGTGCAGGTTTTCCCACTGAATCCCAGGGGAGTTCTGGAGCCTCAGGGTGTGTAAATGGCTCATACACAACCCTGGTTTAAAGGCCTTCAGTTCACAGTGATCCAGAGCATTGATTACGCTCGGGGTCTCAAGCCTATTGCTGGCCTAAGTCAAAACAGATGTGAATCCAAACATCTGTGTTTCTTCTGTTGAAAATATCAGGTCTATGTTCAAAGCAACTTCATCATTGTAACAGCCAAATTAATCAAAAACTGATTTAAGTGATGACAACTATCCTGGTAGCCAAAGATTGTGCATACGATGGAAGCTCATGGTTATTTCTATAACCCATTTTGTACATATTTGCTTACTTAACGAATGATTCAACAAATATGTACTTCAGTCCATGAAGAGGCACTTGGGATGGGAATGCAAAGTCCCATGGGACAGGATACACTTGCCCTTGGGTTGTCAGGACAAAGGTGGCAGATTGACCAGTAAATATAATTAGAATGTGCTTTCATAAGCAATTTGATAAGTTATGTTCTAGGTATTATTGGAGCACAGGGAGAAGGTGTGTACATAATTCAGACCTGGGAAGGGGAGGTCATGGAAAGTTTCATGGAAGAGATAAGGCTAGGCTGAATTTTGAGGAAATGTTCATTCATTCAATAAATATTTACTGGTGTGAAAAACAAAAAGGGGGTATGATACATCTAGGCATGAGGTTCGTTTGTCAGCATTGGACAAGGTAAGGTTCCTAAATACATGGAACTAATTATTAAGCCATCAAAAGGGGATATGCAGGAAAATGAAATAGGATGATGTGATAAAGTAGGGAATCTGATCACTAAGGTCAATGCGGAGCATAGTTGATTCAATTCCGAGCCAGACAATGAGCACACATTTGCAGTGGGCATTCTGCTCATCACCTAAGATCCTGGTAACTATGGGAAGGTAGGAGGAAGTAGAAGCCACAAGGACAGTGAGGAGAGACTGTATGTGGAGGTGGTAGGGATGAAAGTGTGAATGTGGGAGTGCTGATACTTCAAACAGGAATAGGAAAGACGGGAGAAGAAGTGCTGGTGTGAAGGAGAAAGTGTTGAATGCTGGAAGAAAACAGAGCCCCACACATAAGAGACCGTCAGTAAATGTCAAATGAATGAACAGACAGGCGTGTGGGTGGGTAGCTGTATGGGTGAGTGAGTAGGTGGATGAATAGGTGAGTGAGACGGTGGTAAGTGGTACATGGAATTCAAGGTACTCAACACTCCAATTCTATCTTACCCCAGTAAGGAATGAAGCAGCAACAACAAAAAAACCCCTGTATTTATTTCTTGACATTTTTATCTTTCACTAAACTATCTTAGCTCCTTAAGGGAAATAATTATGTTGTTCCCTTAGGGCTTGGCAGCATGCCCAGCCCTCTGGCTTTATGAATGGATAGTTGTTGATTGCATCCTCCAGTTGTCATTCCTCTATCAGCCACGATCTGACTGTCTGTAAGCCTGTTGCCTGGGACTCTCCATTGGTAAGGCCAGTGAAACATTCACACTTCACCCTTGATCCACCACCGATTCCTTCCTCCTTCACTGACAAGTCTTAGTGATCACTCACTGGTTTAATCTCCTAGGCATAGGGACCTGGCAGTTAAAACCTGGAATCTGGATTCATCAGACAGCCTCCATTCAGGGTAGAAGGCACCCATTTAGAAACTGCCAACACATGCAATCTGAAGTGCACAAATTATTAGGTCAGGTTGAACATGAGGCTTATTGGAGATTGCAGCAGCCCCACGTAATTGGGGCAAATTGTGGTTTATTAAGCTAGCTTTTATCATAGTGATTCCTGTTAGTGCAACTCTAGTTAAAGGCCTGTCAGTTTTTCCATTATAAGACCCTGTTTCAGAGGCTTATAACTGCCACAGAAATTCACTGCTGCCTGAAGCTTGACACATTAGAGTGCTTTGCAGCCTTTGGGTATATTTTGAAAATAAGAGTAAAATAAAAATGAAGGGGTTATTTCATTGAGATAATGTGGCCTCAGCCCGCTGGCCTGTGAGGGTGCTGTAACAAGCCAATCTTAGCCAACTGGTGGACAGTGAGCCGACATGATAGATAGGAACATTTTAACATTTTCCTCATTGTCATTACGCTCCATCTTGTCAGTAATCTTGTTAAAGAGGACGCATTGACATGATGGATAATAATGGCCCTGTTGCAGATATCATTGCCTCACAGAGTAACTCAAGTTTCCGAAGTTCCTACACATTGTACATAAACTGACTGTACAAAAGGTTGTAGAAATGTTTTTGATAGAGTAAAGACCCGATCAGACACCCCAGTAATCATTTCTGTGGATGGCTATACGATTTGTAGGTGTCACATTGCCGTCACCTTCTTGGGCTTGAGTTTGTACGGACAGTAATGAAGCAACGATTTTCTTGTAAATTTGTTGCTTGCAATTACGGAACACCACCAGCAGCTGATCTGTGGGACTCTAGTTGGCACCTGTGTTCCAGACTACAGGTTTTCCCAAAGGAGAGGGTACCAAAACAAATAATCAGTACACCTTGCCACATTTATCCCATACCTGAAATAAATATTTTGCACAATTAGAGTAAGATATAAAGAAAAGGGCACTTAGTAAGACTTGGCAACTGTCAACCACTAACCATCATCAATCAACAGCTTGACTTAACCTTGGGCCTTTCTGGGTTCTTAAGCATGTCCTTGCAAAGAGGTTGTTCTAGTTCAGTAGTGCTATGCCCAGGCATAGGCTCGGATATCAGATGTTAGAGCTTACAAATTTTCAATCAACCCTCCACTAACTCTGTGACTATGGGCAAGGTCCTGAGCTACTGAAGGTCTCTGGTCCTCTTTCCTTATCCGTAAAATTGAAATGATGACTATAATTAGGAAAATATATGTCAAGGACTTATGGAACCAGTCCCAATGCCCCTCAATATTGTCCCTCATACCATATACATGTGGTATACTATATACAAACCATATACATGTGGGCTTCCCTGGTGGCTCAGTGGTAAAGAACCTGCCTGGCAATGCAGGAGATGTGCGTTTGATCCCACATGAGTCAAGAAGATCCCCTGGAGAAGGAAATGGCGACCCTCTCCAGTATTCTTGCTTGGAAAATCTCATGGACAAGGAGCCTGGTGGGTTATAGTCCATGGGGTCACAAAAGAGTTGGACACAACTTAGCAACTGAGCATGCATGCATATACATGAGCATGCATATCTTAATATATGTATATTTCTATACTTATAAATCAAATTGTATACCTCTAAACTGAAATATAGGTTGTAAAACATGCAATATAGAAATTTTAAATGGTTGAAATAAAGTATTTCAAAAATATTTTCATTTGTTTCATTAATACAAAACTCATTTTTTGCTTTCAGGGAAAAATTGTTGCTATACTTGAATAACATCTTATTATATTAAACTTATATTTTTATGAGAGCAAGTGATTAAAATGACTCATTTAAAAATGTTTTTGCTTTAACATAGTGTTATAACTAATTTGGAGATACTGTTTCTACTTTGTTTTAGTGACCATCACAATTTAAAATATGCTTCTTTAAAATATGAATATCTAAATGAAAGACATAAATTTCTGGCTATACTTATTAAAATTTGCAACCCAATACACCAATTATAGAAAAATTTTTGTTGGAATTCAGTTAGTAAATTTTTGTCTTGTCTGGTTTCAGTCAGTTATTATTTAAAATAATCAGAAATCACTATATTTTACTCAATAGGTTCAAAACACTGAAGCTCTTCATTTAGAAGATTTATAAATGGGTAAGATTTGTTTCTGAATTTGTTTCTAAATTTAAAAGTTTTGGTAGGTAACAGAAAACATTTTCAGTAAAACAATCATATTATGAAAACACTTCTAATATCCTTTTGAAAAATATTCTTTCCATATGAGAGATTTCTTTTCCAAAACATCTATTTTCTCTCTGTTTAGTCACATTTATCTGCAAGCTACGGATGAAGTGGGTTGATATAAAAATGAAGACAAAAACCAAAAAAATTCTAGATAGCATGTTATTGACAAGCAACCACATTTTATCACAGAAAATAACCTAGCAAACTTGAATATATCTTTTTGCTTAAAAATGTGTAATTCATCCAGGAAATACATAATTCATGTTTAAGCTCAGTAACTTTTGGATACATTTCTAGGAACTAATTGGAGAAACTCTCTGTGGTACCAAGCATTTTCACAGTCACAACCGTGTCAAAGAATTATAAAAATTCTACTCTCAAAGACACCTTCCCAGGTGGCTCAGTGGTAAAAAGTCCTCCTGCCAAGGCAGGAGATTCAGGTTCGATTCCTGAGTCAAGAAGGTCCCCTGGCAAAGGAAATGCCAACCCACTCCAGTATCCTTGCCTGCGAAATCCCATGGACAGAGGAGCCTGGTGGGCTATGGCCCATGGGGTGACAGAAGACTTGGGTACCACTTAGTGACTAAATAGCAACACCAACTCTTAAAGACAACCTAACAGAACGGAAAATAAACATTTGCAAGCCATACAACTCAATAGAAAAATCAAAGTAATCCAATTAATAAATGGGTAAAGGACCTGAAGAGACATTTCTCCAAAGAAGATATAAGAAAGGCCAATAGGTACAAAAAAAAAAAAAATGCTCAACATCACTAGTCATTAGGCAAATGAAAATTTAAATCACAGTGAGATATCTGTGATTTTACCACACCTGTTAAAATAGCCATCACCAAAAAGACGAGAGATTACAAATGCTGGCCTGGACATGGAGAAAAGGGAACTCCTGTGCACTGTGGGATTGTAAATTGGGACAACCAGTACCAATGCCGGACCCTTACAAATTAAAAATAAAAACTACCATATGATCCAGAAGTTCCACTTCTGGGAATATATCCAAAGGAAATGAAAACACTAGCTGAAAAAGATATCTGCCCCCTTAGTATATAGCAGTATTATTTACAATAGCTAAGACAAGGAAACACCAAAGTGTACACTGGTGGATGAATACACACACACACACACACACACACACACACACGCACGCGTGCTTAGTTACTCAGTCATGTCCGACTCTTTGCAACTCCATGGACTGTAGCCCACCAGGCTCCTCTGTTCATGGAATTTTTCCAGGCAAGAATACTGGAGCAGTTATCATTTCCTACTTCATATACATAATGGAATATTATTCAATCATAAAAATAAAAGAAAAATCTGCCATTTGGCACAGCGTAGATAGACCTTGAAGGCATTATGCAAAGTGAAATGTCAGACAAAGAAAAACAAATACTGTGTGATCTCACTTATGTATGGAATTAAAAAAAAAAAAAATACTTGTAGAAAAAGAGATCAGACTTGTGGTTGCCAGAGGTGGAGGGTGGGGAAGGGGAATTGGAAGAAGGTGGTTACAAGGTCCAAACTTCCAGATATAAAGGTCCATAAGTACTAGGGCTGTAAAGTACAACATGATGTCTATAGCTAACGCTGTTGTATGATACACTAGAAAGTTGTTAAAAGAGTAGATCCTAAGGGTTTTCATCGCAAGGAGAAAACTTTTTAAAAAATTTTTTCTTCTCTTCTTTTTAGTGTATCTGTATGAGATGATAGATGTTAGCTCAGCTTGCTGTGGTAATCATTTCACAATATGTGTAAATCAAGCCATCATGCCCCATGCCTTAAATTTATATAGTGAAGTGCATCAATTCAGTTCAGTTCAGTCACTCAGTCGTGTCTGACTCTTCGCGACCCCATGAACCGCAGTACTCCAGGCCTCTCTGTCCATCACCAACTCCCAGAGTCCACCCAAACCCACGTTCATCGTGTTGGTGATGCCATCCAACCATCTCAGCCTCTGTTGTCCCCTTCTCCTCCTGCCCTTAATCTTTCCCAGTAACAGGGTCTTTTCAAATGAGTCAGCTCTCCGCATCAGGTGGCCAAAGTATTGGAGTTTCAGCTTCAACATCAGTCCTTCCAATGAACACCCAGGGCTGATCTCCTTTAAAATGGACTGGATGGATCTCCTTGCAGTCCAAGGGACTCTCAAGAGTCTTCTCCAACACCTCAGTTCAAAAGCATCAATTCTGCACTCAGCTTTCTTTATAGTCCTACTCTCACATCCATACATGACTTCTGGAAAAACCATATCCTTGACTAGACAGACCTTTGTTGGCAAAGTAATGTCTCTGCTTTTTAATGTGCTGTCTATGTTGGTTATAACTTTCCTTCCAAGAAGTAAGCGTCTTTTTATTTCATGGCTGCAATCACCATCCGCGGTGATTTTGGAGCCCAGAAAAATAAAGTCAGCCACTGTTTCCACTGTTTCCCCATCTATTTGCGATAAAGTGATGGGACCAGATGCCATGATCTTCGTTTTCTGAATGTTGAGCTTTAAGCGAACTTTTTCACTCTCTTCTTTCACTTTCATCAAGAGGCTCTTTAGTTCTTCACTTTCTGCCCTAAGGGTGGTGTCATCTGCATATCTGAGGTTATTGATATTTCTCCCAGCAATCTTGACTCCAGCTTGTGCTTCTTCCAGCCCAGCCTTTCTCATGATATACTCTGCATAGATGTTAATAAGCTGGGTGACAATATACAGTTTTGCCATACTCTTTTCCCTATTTGGAGCCAGTCTGTTCCATGTCCAGTTCTAACTGTTGCTTCCTGACCTGTATACAGGTTTCTTAAGAGGCAGGTCAGGTGGTTTGATATTCACATCTCTTTCAGAATTTTCCACAGTTTATTTATTTATTTATTTATTTTTACTGAATATCTTTATTTTTATTTTTTTACTTTACAATATTGTATTGGTTTTGCCATACATCAACATGAATCTGCCATGGGGTACACGTGTTCCCCATTGTGATCCACACAATCAAAGGCTTTGGCATGGTCAATAAAGCAGAAATAGATGTTTTTCTGGAACTCTCTTGCTTTTTCGATGTTCCAGCGGATGTTGGCAATCTGATCTCTGGTTCCTCTGCCTTTTCTAAAACAAGCTTGAACATCTGGAAGTTCACGGTTCACGTATTGCTGAAGCCTGGCTTGGAGAATTTTGAGCATTACTTTACTAGCGTATGAGATGACTGCAATTGTGCGGTAGTTTGAGCATTCTTTGGCATTGCCTTTCTTTGGGATTGGAATGAAAATTGACCTTTTCCAGTCCTATGGCCACTGCTGAGTTTTCCAAATTTGCTGGCATATTGAGTGTAGTACTTTCACAGCATCATCTTTCAGGATTTGAAACAGCTCAACTGGAATTCCATCACCTCCACTAGCTTTGTTTGTAGTGATGCTTCCTAAGGCCCACTTGACTTCACATTCCAGGATGTCTGGCTCTAGGTGAGTGCGAGTGATCACAGCTTTGTGGTTATCTGGGTGGTGAAGATCTCTTTTGTACAAGTCTTCTGTGTATTCTTGCCACCTCTTCTTAATATCTTCTGCTTCTGTTAGGTCCAGACCATTTCTGTCCTTTATAGAGCCCATCTTTGCATGAAATGTTCCCTTGGTATCTCTAATTTTCTTGAAGAGATCTCTGGTCTTTCCCATTCTATTGTTTTCCTCTATTCCTTTGCATTGATCTATCATCAATTATTTCTCCATAAAACTTGAGGGGGAAGAATTCTACTCTTTCAAGAATTCAGCCTGTAAGTCCACTTATCTTGTTTCACATAAACTACACATCATGCATGATAAACTAGAAAATAAACCAATGAGCCAACGAAGCCTGCATGTTGTGGAATTCCCATTTCCCGCAGGACCCCTAAGAATCTAACTTTGAGAGAGGGTAGTACCATACATCCATATACTAAACACTGGTCATGCTCATTTTTATCTCTGTCACAATAAGGATAAATATCCATACAAGTGCAATGTTTTCTGTCTACATCTCAGTGGGTAGTCTTGCTGATCCCGGATGCCCAGCCCACCCAGTGCTTGGGGGGCTGCTGGGACACATGAGTAGCCAGTGATTGCCAGCAACCTGTTACCTGTCTAATGTACTCTAATCTTTATCCTAAAGGAGGGTTCTTAATCTTTCAGAAGAGCTGTGACACCCCTTCAAGGATCTCATGGATGTTATGCGTTCTTCCTCCAAGCAAATTTCCCATCTATGTACACTCACAACTTCACACACATCTTTCAGAAGGTCTACATCTGAGCCTGCGAGGGCCTTACTCAGGGCATAGTAAACTTGCTAAAACATGTGAAACTTAGGGAATTTTAGTATTGCTGAATATTAAACCCCTTGCTGATCATCTAAAGCCTCCCACCCTCCCTACTGTGTATTTATATAGATACACCTGAGAGTCTAAATAAAGGGGTTCCTACCATCCCTTCCTTCTCCTCTCTATTCATGAATGGATACAGATGGACAGACATCTCTATCACTCAGTATAAAATTCACTGGAGAACAGCGTTAACAGGTGAACTTTTGCCTTCAATCAGATGATGGTTTCTCAGCTGTTTGAGGAAGTGTCTCCAAGCCCAACAGAGACCAGTTTTTGCTGAATAAACTTAAATGCAAAATTTAACTTTGTTCTTTAACCAAAGCAACATAAATCTGATTCAGAAGTGGCGCTCTGGAAGTCTGTCTGCTAGGAGATAAGAGTCTTTTCCAGTGAAAATTTTCATCCAAGGATTATATATGTATGTAAACGTTGGATAAGTTTTCGTACAATATTTAAATTAAAAATAGTAATAATTTTAAAAGGAAAGCTAAAGTTCCAGAGACTATAAAAAATGACATATGGAAAATCTTCCCAAATCTTGAAGCTATTTTCTTTCCTATTCGTCTTACTGTCTCTTTAGCATGATTTCCTGCTCAGCTGGCACTAACCCTAAAATAAGGGATGAGTGATTTCCCTCATAGCTCAGTCGGTAAAAAATCCGCCTGCAATGCAGGAGACCTGAGTTCGATCCCTGGGTCAGGAAGGTCCCCTGTAAAAGGGAACAGCAATCCACTCCAGTATTTTTACCTGGAAAATCCCATGGACTCAGGAGCCTGGCAAGCTACAATCCATAGGGTCGCAAAGAGTCGACTAACCACTGCCACATAATAATGAGGCATCACCATTTCCTATGTGTATATTTACATGCATTCAGCAGTTACTGAAAAATGGCATTTTTGTGTCTCTGTAAATCTACCTGGTGGCTCAGCAGTAAAGAACCTGCCTGCCAATGCACGAGATTCAGTTTCGATCCCTGGGTCGGAAAGGTCCCCTGGAGAAAGAAATGGCAACCCACTCCAGTATTCTTGCCTGGGAAATTCCATGAACAGAGGGGCTTGGTGGACTACAGTCCATGGTGGGCAAAGAGTCAGACATAACGTAGTAAATAAACACCACCAAGAAAAAAATTTACCAAATGTCTCTTGCTTTCCAATCTTACTTCACTATAATGTCCTCCAACCTTTCTACTTATATAGCATGCCAGGTACAGGTCATCAAAAATTCCCTTGAAAAAGAAGAGAAACTAATGATCTTTTTCCCAATTCATCTCAGCACCAAATCCCAGTACTATATTGTGCATATTTTTAATGGAAGGTCACATGAGTCATCCTTTATCAATACATGTGTAAAGAGGGTTAATTGGTTCTTAAATACTCTTGCTTTCCTTTTTACCTCTCCAAATGCAGGATTTTCCTCAATCAATCACACAACCATCTTCCTGGGGGTAGATTATAACATTTGCTGGAGGAATATGAAAGTAGAGATCTAGGTAACATTCAGCTTTTGAAATTCAAAGTAAGTCTGACTAATGCCTTACAAGTCAGAATGTTGTCTTGAGAGCAGATTTTCTAAATTCCCTTATCTCCTGATGTCAGGTGAGCTATGCCTGGCTTCATGGTAGTAAGAAAATATCACATAGGAAAGGGCTAAGTAAAAGCCCACCTGTTTTTCTAGCTCAGGGCGTTGTAGGAAAGGAGGACGAGAAGACCCAACCTCATCATGGATATATTTTCCATGCACATATGACTTACAGTATGAGCTAAACTTTACAGCCCTGCTGTATGTCAGCATCCCTAGTGGTGATGTTGTAGAAGCTGTGGTACACGTGTCAGTCCATCTCAGAGTTACAAGTGTGCAGAAAAATGCTTCAGCAGCCATCGTAATTACTGATTTTGGAGACATATTACTGATTTGGAGAACGTTTACTAATCTCATGAATGTAACTGACCGACCCAGATTGTATCTTGATTTTGATTCTATTTACGTAAACACTGACTCCCTGAGGTGTCTCTTGGCTGATACCAAAAGGTTTGAGTTTAAGCTCGACTTATGAAGTGGAGAAGGGAATGACAACCCACTCCAGTATTCTTACCTGGAGAATCCCATGGACAGAGAAGCCTGGTGGGCTACAGTCCACGGGGTCACAAAGAGTCGGACACGACTGAAGCAACGAAGCATCCAAGCATGTTATGAAGTCACTTTGGAAACTCTGGTGTCATATCTGTCCAGCGAGGCTATATGACCGGATTCCTCCTCCCTCACACAGACATTTTATAAACACAGTTGAGAGAGTACCATGAGTTACCGCATGACAGAGTGAGACAAAACCCCACTATTGAGGGCAAGAAGCTGAAGAAAGCCAAGAAGAGGAGGGAACGGACAGTCATAGAGATGGGTCCCCATGCCTTCTGTCCCCGTCACTACTGAGATTCTGAAGCGCTTAATGTTTTAGCATTAATTATTCATTTGAATTAGACATAGTCATGGAGTCATTTTTAATGAGCTTTAATGGCAAATAGCCAAAGCATCAGGCCTCTCCTCTTGCACGTTACCTGAGGGGATTCTCTCCAGATCCATCCTGCCCTCATCTGTAATCAAAATATCGTTAACCCTTAACACCCCTACCAGGGCTGGCAATGTCTTGTGGATACCTTAACTGCTTCGCAGAGAGGTAAAGAGGGGGAAAGGAGGGATGCAAAAGAAACCAAAGAGAAATACAAATTGCATAATCAGGCTTGTGTAGCAAGGTCTCTCTAGTCATAGTAAGACCTGCCTTGATACATTCTCTGTTGTGAAGGAACATTGTAAAATAAAACGCTGGGTATAAAACTCTAGAAACACAGCAAAGGTGAGGTCTAATTAGGGATTTCTTGTATCAGCTTTCAAAAATCAGAATTCTCCTTGTAAACTGTGTGTGCATGCTCAGTTGCTTCAGTCATTTCTGACTCTGTGACCCCAGGGACTGTAGCCCACCACGCTCCTCTGTGCATGGGATTCTCCAGGCAAGAATACTGGAGTGGGTTGCCATGCCCTCCTCCAGGGGATCTTCCTGACCCAGGGATCAAACCCACATCTGTTGCATTGCAGCTGGATTCTTTATTGCTGATCCACAGGGAAGCCCTTTGTAAAATATATCTATTGTTTAATTGTCACACATGCCACCTAGGGCAAATTTTCAAGAACACATGTTCAAACGTACAGACTATAAATGCTTGCTAAGTGAATGAATTCAAGGGAAAAAAGAGATGCTTTTTGTGGGAGGCTATAGAATTCCATCAGTAATTAACACAGGTACTTTTTAGGGTCCCACCATCACTCCACCATATTTCAGGCTATCAATTGTCATTGAAAACCTATGTCCATAATGTGTGTACCCTATCCTTTTTTTGTCTCAGTCCCTTCTTAATGGGGCTTCCCAGGTGGTGCTAGTGGTAAAGAACCCACCTGCCAATGTAGAAGACTTAAGAGATGTGTGTTTAATCCCTGGTTTGGGAAGATCCCCTGGAGGAGGGCATGGCAACCCACTCCAGTATTCTTGCCTAGAGAATCCCCATGGACAGAGGAACCTGGCGGGCTACAGTCCATAGAGTCACAAAGAGTCAGACACAACTGAAGCAACTTAGCGTGCACACACACAACCTTCCTGATGAAAATGTAGATGACAGCAAAGCACGTTAACTTCCAAGGGCCTGTCAGGACTCCTTATGATACATTTCCTATAAAGCTCTATATGGTCCCCTGAAGTTTAAATGAATTTGAATGCTTCCCCAAATACTCAGATTACTTGCTGAAAATAACCAAGGCACTGGGGAGAACTAGAACTAGGGCCTGTTTGATTGTATTTGGCCAGGTCGAGTAATGGGGAGAGTTGAGCAAAAACAGACACCGGAAGCCTGAGGTCTGGAAGCTCTTTTTGTATCTTGGTTTGACCATAGTCCTGGCAGAGAGAAAAAGTCATCAGAAGTTGCTGCTGCAACTCTGCTTCCAGAAATGAGGGAGATAGCAATTTAAAAATAACTCTCGCTTTCCCAGGATCAGCCTACCATGTACAAATAGAACTTCAAGGGCTAGGCGGAGTGCTAAAGAGAGAGACACTCTTTCAGTTGCCAGATGTCTGGCTATATAACTTTTTGGCACTTTATGCAACACAGAGGCAAATCTATGGATTGGATCTATAAACATTACAGTTACCATCTGACAACTGTTCAGTGGCCTCTGTCCAGTTTCTAGCGGACAGGTGTTTGAGTTGCAAAATTAAAAAAAAAAATCCACCCTCACAATTGGAGCTACTAATTGATATGTCTGTTGGAAGGCCCAGAAACAAGGCCAAGAATTGAATGGGCATGAAGGCAGAAGCATTTCCCCGTCCTGGTGGTCCCTCCGTCTAAATGGGAGGCATTTGGGGAGAGTTCAGCCTGACTGCCATGTGGGTCTGTGATTAGATGGCATCGGTTCTCTCAGCTTTGAATCTGAGGCATTTCCCAAGCCCTTAATTAACTTTTAAAAATATTAAAGATTACAGAGCTCCCCTTTTTTCTCTTGGTTTAGCATTCACAGTTTCTGCAGTGGCTTGACTTACTTGCAGTCTTAAATGATACACAATTTAGGTCTTGTTTACAACTCAGAATAGAGGTTTAATGAATTGTTGTTGCTGTTTCTCTAAGAACATTGGCATAACGGGGAGCGCTAGCTATTAAGACCCACCAGATCCTGGGCAACCCCAAGGACATTTCTGTTCCTTCACAAGCCAGAGACAGAATCCTGGGCCTGATGGGCCGTAGGTAGCCCTGGAGGGCACACATGAATGTGCCATACATTTAACGGCACACAAATGCATTTGAATCTCTAAAACTCTGTGCTTGCCCTTTTAAGAGCTTCTGAGTAAAAAGGAGGATTATTTATTTCATCCTATAATCTGTGCTGCGTTTACTAATAGAGCTTTGAAGAACAAAGCAACCTCATCATTCTTTGAAATATAGGCCCTAAAAGAGCAAGTCTTATTTTTAGTTATTTAATAAGTTCCTTCCTTCACAAGTTTCTAATTTAGTGTGCCTCTGAATCACAGTCAATAATGTATCTAATGCTGATAATAGCATTGGCATAAGAACACTTTTCACTTTGGTGGGGTTCCTGTTAGGTCCAACAATTTTGAAGGTGATGTTAAGTGGCAAATGAGGAAGAAAGCATCTCCTGTTACCTTTTTTTGATAAGAGATACACTGTGTTTGTACTAAAGTTTGCTTGAAGAGCTGTGACGAGCAAAAGACCTTGGGTACAGGAGTAAATGCAATGTTAAATGTAAAAGTCTTAAACCTGAGAACACTTGACCATTAAACACCATGGTTTGTACTGTAAGGGTCCACTTATATATGGACTTTTTTCAATAAATGCAATTTGCAAGTCTGAACCGTGGATTGGAGAACCGACTATAAAGTTATATGCAGACTGCCAGGTGGGTTAGTGCCCCTAACCTCCTTGTTGTTCAAGAGTCAACTGTAATTTGTCATCAGCTTTTCTATAAAGTATAGTTTGAGATATATTGCTTTTATTCCTTCTTTTTAGAAACCAATAATTTAAACTACTGGCAACAACAATCTTTGCTTTAAAAAGAAATCTTTGGATCAGAGGACTGTCTCAGTAATCTGGAAACATTTCTAAATGCCTGAGTGATCACTAATGTATCTTTTTATACAATCGTTAGTAACTGGCCAGTCAATTCTGCCAAACACCAACCTGAATAGATGTTATAGTTTACCAGATTGATGGATAGTATAATTGATTTCAACCAGTTACCCTACTGGAAGCTATTGAACTAGTCATGAGCAGAAGTTGAGCCCAAAGCTCAAACCACGTACTGAAGACATTGCTGTTTATTTCATTGCTTCTTTCCATGCTGATCACAGACTCCAAGGGCTTGAGAGGACAGTGGTGTGAGGTCCCGAGTCCTCAGCACTAACGGTGCCCTGATGCCATGTCACTAAGGCAGATGCTTATCCAAAGGCACTACTATCTAATGTAAATAATATACATATATAAATACACATATTCTATATATATATATATTAAATATATCTAGCATGCTTGGTTGCTAAGTCGTGTCTGACTCTTTGTGACCCCATTGACTATAACCCACCAAGCTCCTCTGTCCATGGGATTTTCCAGACACAAATACTGGAGTAGGTTGCCACTTCCTCCTCCAGAGATAGATATATGTGGCAAAGACGATAAAGAATCTGCCTGAAATGCAGGAGACCCAGGTTCAATCCCTGGGTCAGGAAGATCCCCTAGAGAAAGGAATGATTATCCACTCCAGTATTCTTGCCTGGAGAATTCCATGGACAGAGGAGCCTGGTGGGCTACAGTCCATGAGGCTGCAAGGAGTCGGACACAACTAACACTTCCACTTTTTTCAATTATATTTTCAGGCCAAATTTTAAAAGCCCAACATAAACTCATTTTATTGAGCTTCAGGGAGGAATATATATCTTTAAAGTGATTTTTATTGTAAAAAAGTATCAAAATACGCAAGTAAAATAATAATATGATGGATCTTCTATGTACTGACTCTTTCCCCAACTTCCACATTTATCAGTTCCTGCCTAATCTTGTTTTATCTATCTTATCACTGCTCTTGCCCTCCCAGATTATTTTGAAGCAAATTTCATATATCTCATCATTTCATCTGAAAATATTTCATTATATGCCTCTGAAAAAAAAAATGGACTCATTAAAAAAAAAAAAAACCAAACCTGAAAAAGAATGATGAAATGATCATCCTCGGAGAAACTGACAATAATCCTTTAATATTATCTAATTTCTAGCCAGTGGTCACATTTCCCCAGCTGTTGAAATTTTTTTTTTTAAGTTTTGTTTCTTTGATATGGGATGCAAATAAGGTCCACACACTGTCCTAGTTTGTCTCAGTTAATTTATAGTTTCTTATTCTACTTTCCCCTTTTCCTTAACCATTTTTGTTGTTGTTGTTGAGGAAGAAATTGTGTTTTGCCCATAGGATTTCTTACAGTCTGGACTTTGCTAGGGCCATTTAACGTGTAATTCCCTTATACTGACAGATCTGAGGCTTGGTTGGATCCACGCTGACTTCCATGGCAATGCTGCCCAATGGGTGGTGTGGTGTGCCTCCACCGGCAGGGTGGTAATACCTAGGTGTCTCATCCTGTGATGGTGGCAGTCACCACTGACACCCGCCTTTCCATTAGGATCTGATTTATGTAACTTAATAGGGTTTGCAGCATGGACCTCTTCTACTGTATCATTCCTTGTTCATTTGGTTGATAGATGAATTCTATAAAGAAGAGCTTCCCTTCATCAAATTCTGACTTATGCTGAGGTATCACTCATATGCTTGAGGCAAGGTTCATGCTTGATTCTTTCCCTTTATTCCTCAGGTTTTACTGAAACTTACAGTTGTCAGTGACATCAACACAGTCAGTTAATTGCTGAATCCCAACGGAAAAGGTAATGGCAACCCATTCCAGTACTCTTGCCTGGAAAACCCCGGAGGAGCCTGGTAGGCTACAGTCCTTGGAGTTGCTAAGAATCGGACATGACTGAGCAACTTCACTTTCACTTTTCACTTTCATGCATTGGAGAAGGAAATGGCAATCCACTCCAGTGTTCTTGCCTGGAGAATCCCATCTCAGGTTAACAAAACCAGCATTACTACCAATTTTTTTTTCTGTTTTTTTTTAAGGGGGAAGGGGTGATGCAGTTCTTGGTCTTTAGAGTATATTCCATTAATGATGTTCAATAAAGTCTATTTTAACATCACTCAGAGAACTCTCTGTATGTTTACGCCACCAACTATATATACATTTAGGCTTATTTATCTCATTTTTCTTTTACTTTCTAGGATTTTTTTTTTAATTTGACTGTTATATAAAATATTTACATGATTCCAAAATCAAGTCTTCAAGATATATTCAAGAACTCTAGCTACTATCCCTAACTCATCAATGTCATTCACTCCCTCTCCTTAGGTAACTAGTTTATTTTATGGTTTATGTTTATACTATTTATTTTAAAAAGAAAATATATAAAGACATATAGACATGCATTTGCCTTTCTCTTTCTTTGATACAAGGAAATAAAATAGACTCATTCTATTTATCATATATTTTTCACTTAACACTACATTGTAGAGGTAACTCTATAGTTGGATGTGAATATATTTCCACTCCTTTTCACAGCTGCATAATACTTCATTGTATAGCTTTTTCATGGTTCACTCAACCAGTTCCCTATTAATGACATTTGCATTGCTTCCAGTTTTTGTTTTTACTAAACTGCAATTTCTAGTCTTGTAACTGTATCTTAATGTGTTTGTCAATGTATCTTTAAGATAGATTCCTGGAAATAGGATTGATGGGTCAAAGGGTAAATGCATACATAATTTTGCTAGATTCTTCCACGTTCTCCTTCACAGGGTTTGTATCATTTTTTATTCCTTCCAGCACTATTTGAATATACTTGTTTCCCCACGGCCTTTCCAACAGAGTTTATTGTCTTGCTTGGATTTTATCCAATCTGATAGTGGAGAAACAGCATCTTGGTGTAGTTGTATTTTGCATTTATTTTATTGTTAGTAAAGCTGAGTATATTTTCCTATGTTTAAGAACCACTTGATTTTCTTTTTCTATGTACTGCTTTTTCATATCTCTAGCCACTTTGAGGTTGCTGCCTTTTTGTGTTCTATTTTTAGAACCTCTTTGTATGTCAGAGATAGTGCTAGAAACAATAACATCTTATCTGTAATAAGTGCAAATTATTTTTCAAAATGCCAATTGTCTTTTTCCCCAATCTGTTTTGTAGGCATGTGTCTATGTGCACATATTTTATTGTGTATTATCAAATATTCCTTTTTTATTGCCTTATTAATTCTGGATTGAGCCTTAGGAAGGTTCTCGTAGATCCCAGGTTGTAGAGAAGTTTACTTGTGTTTTATTTGATTACTTGGCATTTAAATCTCTATTCATTTTGAATATATCCTGGCATACACCATGAAGAATTGATGTAATTTCATCATTTTCTGTATGGCTATCCAGTTATCCCATTATTGCTTCTTAAATAGTTTATCTTTTTCCCTGTGTGATTTGAAATGCTACCTTTTCTGAATGACATTATACATACTTTATTTACTCATTATGAATTTTACATGTGGGTGGATTTGATTCCAGGCTTTCCCATTCTGTCTCATTGCTATTGTCAATATCAAAATATTTTAATCATGGAGGCCTTATTGTGCACTTTAATATCTGCTATGCCTAGTCCCCTCCTAATTACTCTTCTTTCTCATGGTATTCCTGGTTGTTCTTTTTCGTTTGTTCTTCCAAACAACATATAAGCATTTTGTTTATATTCAGGGAAAAAACCTGATGGCATTCTTGTTGTTAATGCTGTAAACTGTTTATTAGGGAGAACTGACAACTTTATGATGTTGAGTCTTTTTATTTAAATACATGGTGTGTCTTTTCACTTGTTCAAGTTTTTAGTTTCTTACGAGAATGTCATATGATTTTTATAATGTAGGTTTGGTTTTGGATATATATCTTGCTAATTTCACACCTACATGTTTTATTTTCATTTTTGCTATTATATTAGTAAATGGGATCTTCTCTTGAATCATGTGCTTTTTAAGTTATGTGCATAAGGGCTATTAGTGTCTATGCTAATTTTGTAACCTACGAAATCCTCTTACTGTTTGCAGTGGTTTCATTGATTCTTTTCCATTTTTATTATAATCTTATCTTTTGCAACTAAAGATAATTTTTTTCATTTTTGTTATAATCTTATTCTTTGTAACTAAAAATAATTTTACATATTTCTTTTCAATGCTTATGCTTCTTGTTGCTTTCTCTTGTCTAATTGCATTAGCCAGTACCTACAACACAGCGTTAAATAGAGGAGTGCGTTCCCGTCTGTCTCTTCTCCCTGTCTACATCTGTGTCTACATCTATATCTACTAGTGTCTCGTAATTCAGTTCCGTTCAGTTGCTCAGTTGTGTCCGACTCTTTGCGACCCCATGAATTGCAGCGCGCCAGTCGCACACGACTGAGCCACTTCACTTTTCACTTTCATGCATTGGAGAAGGAGATGGCAACCCACTCCAGTGTTCTTGCCTGGAGAATCCCAGGGACTGGGGAGCCTGGTGGGCTGTTGTCTATGGGGTCGCACAGAGTCAGACACAACAGAAGCGACTTAGCAGCAGCAGCAGCAGCAGGCCTCCCTGTCCATCCCCAACTCCCAGAGTTCACCCAAACCCATGCCCTTCGAGTTGGTGATGCCATCCAGCCATCTCATCCTCTGTCATCTTCTTCTCCTCCTGCCCCCAGTTCCTCCCAGCATCAGAGTCTTTTCCAATGAGTCAGCTCTTCACATGAGGTGGCCAAAGTACTGGAGTTTCAGCTTTAGCATCATTCCTTCCAAAGAACACCCAGGACTGATCTCCTGCAGAATGGACTGGTTGGATCTCTTTGCAGTCCAAGGGACTCCCAACGGTCTTCTCCAACACCACAGTTCAAAAGCATCAATTCTTTGGCACTCAGCTTTCTTCACAGTCCAACTCTCACATCCATACATGACTACTGGAAAAACCATAGCCTTGATTAGATGGACCTTTGTAATTTAGGTACATTTAAATATCTGATCTTGAAACTTATCCTGGCTTATGCTATGAGGAATTCTAAGTTTGTCTTTTTCCATATGCCTATCCAGTTTTCCCAGTGTGGAAGATTTTATATCATTTTGTCAGAGTAATGAGGTAAGAACAGCATATTCTTACTTTGAGCTCAGCGTGGCATGTTTCTGTATACCCTTGTTAGCACAGTGAGCCAGGAGGTGGAGTTGGAGCAATCCCCACACCTACCTCCCCTCTGCTCCCAGCACTCCTGCTCAGGGTGTTGTGGTTGCCATCTACCCATCTCAGACTCCATGGTTGTCAGCTACTAGGCCCTGAGTCTTGGACTCACAGTTCTGGAGTCAACACTTGGCGAGTTGCTTGGCTTCATTCAGTCCAGCTGCCCAAGTTGAGATGGCTAGACTCCTGGAGAGAAGACAACTGTGGACAGAGACCACTGCTCTTCATCCCTGGAAGAGTTCCAAGTGATGGAAACTGGGTTGCAGACTGCCCACTTGGGGGTGGGAAAAGGTAAGAGGTTTATTTCCTTAATTTATAAGTACCTACCAACAACTTCCATTTTGCCTCTTGGTCTTCAAAACCCAAAGCATTCATTAACTATCTGACTCTACCAGAAAAACTTCAGTGACACCTGTTGTAGATTATATAACTGATTGACTAAAAAACAGTGAATTTATTCACAGTTGCATTTTATTCTTCAATATCCTTTTCCATCATCTGTTCTATGAATATAAAGTTCTCCCCTTATTTGCCTTCTTCCTCTTATGCCCAAAAGTGAAAATGAAAAAAGGGCTTCTCTGGTGGCTCAGATGATAAAGAATCTGCCAACAATGCAGGAGACTTGGGCTTGATCCCTGGGTCAAGAAGATCCCCTGGAGAAAGGAAAGCCTATCCCACTGCAGTATTCTTGCCTGGAGAATTCCATGGACAGAGTAGCCTGATGGTTTGCAGTCTATGAGGTTGCAAGGAGTCAGACATGACTGAAGTGACTAACACGTTCACTTTATTTTCAGAGCGTAAACTCCTTGATGATGGAAATCGCTTCCTCCTTGTTTTTTAAATTTTCTCATAGGAATGCACATTTTCACATGAGGAGCTCAAATACATTTGTTAGATTAAATTGACACAAATTTTCATAAAACTATCCAGTTGAATGCATTTTTTCTATTTTTTTCTATGTCCACAATAATTTCTCATTCTTCCCTTTTCTTGCTCACTAATTGTTCTTTCCCTGGAGCAGAAAGCTCTCTCCTGTTGACCTCAAATGAGACTCATCCTGGTGCTGCCCCTGTCACCTTTTATTGATTCAGTGCTGTATCTCTAACGCTTGCTCAGTTCCTTGCTCCCACATTCCTCCTCCCCTCACACTTATAATTATTTCACTCCCACCTACAGACTCAGGAGCTTTATAATCTGCCTTAATCTCTCTTTTTTTTTTTTTTAGTAAGATGTTGGTTAGCAATTATACACTTAGAAAAACGTAAATATAACATGGATATCTCCTTCCTTTTTAGTTATTAAGAAATATCATTTCCTAATGGGCTTCCCATGTGGTGTTAGTGGTAAAGAACCTGCCTGCCAATTCAGGAGACACAGGAGATGCGGGTTTGATCCCTGGGTCTGGAAGATCCCCTGGAGGAGGGCATGGCAACCCACTCCGGTACTCTTGCCTGGACAATCCCATGGACAGAAGAGCCTGGTGGGCTACAGTCCATAGGGTCACACAGAGTTGGACACGAATGAAGAGGCTTAGCATGCACATACACATAGTTTCCTAATAAATGAATTTCTAGATCAAAAGAAAAGTGTATTTATTATTTTTTTGTACTTGAACACAAAATACCTTTCTAATACTACTTCAAGTATAGTAATGTTTAAACAAATTACCTAAAACTTCTTGTCAGAGGTCAGAAGACTGTTGCTGCAAGCACCATTCTCAGCTTCCCAATTTGCTGAATTTCTGTAATGGGTTAGGAGTTTTGAGGAGAATTTAAGTTGCGGTGTGAGGCTAAGAAAGGCTTTCCAGGTTACCACAGTGACTCTGTTTTCAGGACTGCCCTTCTTGGGTTCACACCCAGTTTCTGAACCAACAGTCAGGGCATCTGAATTACCCTGTTCATCTTCTTTGCAGAAGATGCTGAGTTCACTGCCCTCCTTGGTGCAGGTAGAGCATCTGACTTCTTGGGCTTTCTCTCTGGGCTCTGTGCGGCTGGGCTGCTTTGTGATGCTGACTGATATGGTCAGAGCAAAAGCCCAAAGACCCCAGGTTAGAATTCGGGCTGGATTTTGTGTATGGTATTATCTTCTAATCCCCTATGGCTGTTGGAGGTTTACATGATTCTTACCAAAAAGCGCTGAAGACAATGACTGGTTCAGAGTAGGCATTTAGTAAATGTTAGCTCCTCCCACCCTCCTGGTTCCCAACCTCCTGATCTACCTTTCCTGGTGGTGAATTTCCCTGGCCCTTTTGTAAACTCAACAGGAAACATTACGAACTCCCACCTACCCACCCTCCCAACTACCATCAAAAAGGCAGACGAATGAACATCTTTCGACGTCTTGGACACTTGTCAGTCAAGTGCTGCTCACCTGACACCACTCACGTGGGCCTAGGAACCATTTGCTGCAATAATTTGATGCAGTTCCATCTGAGAGGCTGAGCAACCGAGGGCTGGAGAGACCTTGGAGATCATCTACTATAACCCGCTCATTTTTCACAGGAGGCCCAGAGCAGCCACACGGATTGCCCAAGGTCGTAGAGTTAATTACGGCAGAACAGGGGCTGCTTTCCAGGTTTCTGCCATCCCGGGGCAGCGCTATTCCACGGCACAATACTGATTTAGCAGTTTTCCCTCTGGGTAATAGAAGCCTGGAAGCAAACGTCTAAATGCGGTACATTATCTCAAATTAAATTTGCACAATCACAGCCCATTCAATTCAAGAAGCTCTGAACTTTAATTCACTTGAGTCATACTTTTGCAGACAGAATTTTGGCCAAAATGAGTTCTCAGTTCTGAAGACTAGCTTGACATGTAGACGTAGTTTAGGATCTCTTTTCCAAAAAGAAACTAGTGAGACAAGAGCCACTGTGGGTCATCAAATCTGGCTGGATGTATCTGTCTCCTTGCTGGAATGTCTCATGTTTTCAGTACTATTAATATCATCAGCCAGACAGACTTAAGTCTACAAACCCACCGATGGTAGTACAAGCGCATGTTACACTTTGGGGTTTCTTCGTTCTTCGGTGATAGAGTTTAGAATCTATATTAGCCATTTAAAAAAATTGAATTAGCTATTGTGTCCTCCAGACCTTATACTGGCCTTCTCAGGAGTGAAGACTGCTAGGTTCCAGTATTTGAAAATACTTTCATGATTTTCTATGGCATTTACTAAAAGGTCAATCGATCATGCTTATTTTTCCTCCTTAGTTTTTTTCTAACAAACACTGCCTTTTATTTGCAGCAGCCATTTTAAAAATTCGATTTATTTAATTTAAAAAAAAACTCACCAATTTCTCCCACTTCCCACCCACCCCTTGCAACCATCAATCTGTTCTCTGTAACAATGAGCTTGGGCTTTTGTTTTGTTTTGTTAGATTCCACATATAAGAGAGATCATACGGTATTTTTCTTTCTCTGACTTAGTTCACTTAGCATAGTGCCTTCAAGTTCCATGCATGTTGTTACAGATGGAAAGATTTTGTTCTTTTTTATGGCTTGATCGTATTCCATTACACTGATGGATAGCTAGATGCTGCTGCTGCTGCTTAGTCGCTTCAGTCGTGTCCGACTCTGTGCGACCCCATAGACGGCAGCCCACCAGGCTCCCCCGTCCCTGGGATTCTCCAGGCAAGAACACTGGAGTGGGTTGCCATTTCTTTCTCCAATGCGTGAAAGTGAATTCGCTCAATTGTGTCCGACCCTCAGCGACCCCATGGACTGCAGCCTACCAGGCTCCTCCATCCATGGGATTTTCCAGGCAAGAGTACTGGAGTGGGGTGCCATTGCCTTCTCCGATAGCTAGATGGAGGTATATTAATACCACTATTTCTTTATCCATTCATTGATCAATGCATTGTTTCCATACCTGGGCTATATGTAAATAATGCTGCAATGAACGTGAGGGTCAATGTATTTTTTCAAGTTAGTATTTTCATTTTTTTGATAAATATTCAGAGGAGGAATTACTGGATCATATGGTAATTCTATTTTTAATTTTTTAAAGAATCTCCATATGTTTTCCATGATTGCTGTGCTAATTTATACTCCCACCAATAGCGCACAAGGGTTCTCCTTCTTCCATCCTTACCAACACTAGTTACTTCTTATCTTTTTATAGTGGCCATTCTAATAGGTATGAGGTGATATTTCATTGTGATTTTGATTTGCATTTCCCCGACAATTAATTTGTTGAGCATCTTTTCATGTACCCTTCCTTTGGCCATTTGTATATCTTCTTTGGGAAAATGTCTATTCATATCTTCTGTCCATTTTTAAATCAACATTTTTACTACTGAATTGTATAAGTTTTTTGTATATTTTGGATATTGGTCTATTAACAGATATATGATTTACAAATATTTTTCTCCCATTTAGTAGTTTGCCTTTTTCATTTTATTGATGATTTTCTGTGCTGTGGAGAAACTTTTTAGTTTAATGTAGTCCCACTTGTTTAGTTTTCTTCTTGTTGCTTTCAATTTTTGATGGTAGATTCAAAAATTTACCAACAAAACCTATGCCAAGGAGGTAATGACATAGTTTTCTTTCAGGAGTCTTATCATTTCAGATCTTATATCTAACGCTCTAATCCCTTTTCAGTTATTATTTGTGTTTGGTATAAGATAGTGGTCAAGTTTCATTTTTTTGCATGTGGTTGTCCAATTTTGCCAACATTATTTATCTAAGAGATTGTCTTTGCTCCACTGTATGTTCTTGTACTTTTGTCATATATGTGAGGATACTTTCCTGGGCTCTCTTTTCTGTTCTATTGGTCTCTGTGTTTGTTTTTATGCAAATATACTGCTTTAATTACTATAGCTTAATAATATAGTTTGAACGTAGGGAATGTGATGCTTCCAGCTTTGTTCCTCTCTCTCAAGATTGCTTTGGCAATCACAAAAGAGTCTTTTGTGGTTCCACACAAATTTTAGGGTTTTTTATTCTATTTCTTTGAAAAATACTATTGAGATTTTAATAGGGATTGCACTGAATCTGTATATTACTTTAGGCAGTTCAGTTCAGTTCACTTCAGTTGCTCAGTTGTGTCTGACTATTTGCAACCCCATGGACTGCAGCACGCCAGGCTTCCCTGTCCTTCACCAACTCCCGGAGCTTAGTCAAACTCACATTCATTGAGTCAGTGATGCCATCCAGCCATCTCATCCTATGTCGTCCCCTTCTCCTCCTGCCTTCAATCTTCCCCAGCATCAAGGTCTTTTCCAGTGAGTCAGTACTTCAAATCAGGTGGCCAAAGTATTGGAGTTTCAGCTTCAGCATCAGCCCTTCTAATGAATATTCAGGATTGATTTTCTTTAGGATTGACTGATTGGATCTCCTTGCAGTCCAAGGGACTCTCAAGAGTCTTCTCCAACACCACCATTCAAAAGCATCAATTCTTCGGTTCTCAGCTTTCCTTATAGTCCAACTCTCACATCCACACGTGACTACTGAAATCAAGAGGCTCTTTAGTTCTTCTTTGCATTCTGCCATAACAGTGGTGTTATCTGCATATCTGGGATTATTGATATTTCTCCCAGCAATCTTGATTCTAGCTTGTGTTTCATCCATTCCGGCATTTCGCACGATGTACTCTGCATACAATTTAAATAAACAGGGTGACAGTATACAGCCTTGACATACTCCTTTCCTGATTTGGAATCAGTCTGCTGTTCCATGTCCAGTTCTAACTGTTGCTTCCTGACCTGCATACAGATTTCTCAGGAGGCAGGTCAGGTGGTCTGGTATTCCAATCTCTTTCAGAATTTTCCACAGTTTGTTGTGGTCCACACAGTCAAAGGCTTTGGCGTAGTCAATAAAACAGAAGTAGATGTTTTTCTGGAACTCTTGTTTTTTCGATGATCCAGTGGATGTTGGCAATTTGATCTGTGGTTCAAAATCCAGCTAGCATGTGAGATGAGTGCAATTGTGCGGTAGTTTGAACATTTTTTGGCATTGCCTTTCTTTGGGATTGAAATGAAAACTGACCTTTTCCAGTCCTGTGGCCACTGCTGAGTTTTCCAAATTTGCTGACATATTGAGTGTAGCACTTTCACAGCATCAACTTTTAAGATTTGAAACAGCTCAACTGGGATTCCATCACCTCCACTAGCTCTGTTCATAGTGATGCTTCCTAAGGCCCACTTGACTTCACATTCCAGGATGTCTGGCTCTAGGTGAGTGCTCACAGTGTCGTGGTTATCATGCTTAGGCAGTAGGGACATTTTAATAGCATTCATTCTTCAAATCCATTAACATGGAATATGTTTCCCTTTATTGTGTCTTCTTAAATTTCTTTCATTAATGTCTTGTAGTTTTCAATATAAAGATCTTTGTTCTCCATGGTTAAATTTATTCTTAAGGAGTTTCTTGGTGGGGGGAGGGGATACAATTGTAAATGGGATAATTTATTAAATTTCTCTTTCTGATAGTTTGTTACTATTGTAAAATATGCAATAATTTTTTTGTGTATTGATTTTGTACCCTACAACATTACTGAATTTGTTTCTAACAGGTTTTTTTTTGTTTTTTTTTTGACGGAGCCTTTAGGGTTTTCTATATATAACACCATGCCATCTGCAAATAGTGACAGCTTATCTTCTTCCTTTTCAATTTTGATGACTTATTTCTTTTCCTTATTAATTGCTCTGGCTAGGGCTTCTGTTACTATACTGATAAAAGTGATGAGACTGGACATCTTTGTCTTGCTCCTGATCTTAGAGGAAAATCTTTCAAATTTTCACTGTTGAGTATGACATTAGCTGTGTGGGCTTTTCATATGTGACCTTTATTATGTTGAGATATAGTCCCTCTGGGATTCCCAGGTAGCACTAATGGTAAAGAATCTGCCTGCCAATGCAGGAGACATCAGAAATATGGGTTCAGTTCTGGGTCGGGAAGATCCCCTGGAGTAGGAAATGGCAGCCCACTTCAGTATTGCCTAGAAAATTCCATGGACAGAGGAGCTTGGCAGCCTACAGTCTATGGTGTCGCCAAGAAATCAGACATGACTGAGCATGCATGTGTGGTCCCTCTGTACTTACTTTATTAAGAGTTTTTATCATGAATGGATTTTAGATTTTTGTCACATGCTTTTAATGCATCTGTTTAGATGATCATATTATTTTCATTTTTCAATTGATCAATGTGATATGTCACATTGACTAACTGGTGGATGTTTAACCATCTTTGCAGTTGCTGCACCCATTCTCTCAAGAACTGACTGGGGCAAGATGTGGATTGCAACGTAAATGAGATGGTAGGGCAACATTTATGAGGATGGGAGAAGAGGAGCATTGGTCCATGTTTTCAGACATTGTTCGTCTCTTATTTTTGTCACTCTTGCCTGAGTGTGTTAATTGGTGGCAATGGCAATGTTTCTAAAAGGGTCATCCATGAATTGCCTCCATCAGAAACACCTAGGCAGTTGTTGAAAAACAAAAATGCTTGGGTCCCACTCCTGAATCAGAATCTTTGGGAATGGATCATAGAATCTGCATCTTAATCAAATTTCCTGAATAAACATTTAAAATCTGAGAATCATGGGAGCTGTTCATTTGATGTGCCAGGTAATTTTTCCTCTTTACAGTATCTTGTTGTTGCTTAGCCACTAAGTCCTGTCTGACTCTTTTGCAACTCTGTGAACTGTAGCCCACCACGCTCCTCTGTCCATAGGACTTCCTAGGCAAGAATACTGGAGTGGATTGTCATTTCCTTCTCTGGGGATCTTCCAGGACTAGGGATTGAACCACCTCTCTTGCATTGGCAGGGAGATTCTTTACCACTGAGCCACCAGGGACACCACTTTACAACCCTGACTAAGAATGATATATCAATTCAACTTTATAAATCACATTTACATATATCATCTCATCTTGTCTGCATAAAAATCCCATGGGATATTATTTTCCCAATTTTACTTACCAGTAAATTAAGGCTCAAAACTCTTAAGTGAATTTTACAAGCCCACACACAAGTAGTGTCTCTGGGACTAGAAGCTGGTTCTGTGAATTTCAATTTTATGCTATTTTCTGCACTTACTCCCTCTATCTGTTTATCTTGAGATAAGGTAAAGGGTCACCAGG
The DNA here is from genome assembly GCF_023091745.1 of Budorcas taxicolor. Taxonomy (NCBI): domain Eukaryota; kingdom Metazoa; phylum Chordata; class Mammalia; order Artiodactyla; family Bovidae; genus Budorcas; species Budorcas taxicolor. The sequence continues at coordinate 31,893,230 of NC_068931.1, forward strand.
TGAATGTGTGTGTCTTCGTCCAGGTCTTGGGGCCGGGGTTTACCATAATTGCAGGCCAAGGATACGGGAGAAAATAAACAGCCTCAGGAGTACAGGGTCTTGAAAGTTCAAACCTATAAACCTTAAAGCAATGGGAAATATTACTCCTATGAGTGTTGCAGTGGTTCTTTGTTCCATCAAAGCAAATTACACAGAGATACCATGAACTGATGCAAATTCCGTCCAGTCATCCATCAACCTTTCAAGGACCACTGCTCAATAATATGGACTACCCTCTATTTTTACTTATCCTTTTTCTCTCTTGTTTCTGATGTTCTTCTCTGGGTTGTTTTGTGGCTTATTTATACTTCCATCCCTCCTGGTGTTAAGAGAGGGGAGAGAGGAAATAAAACTGAATGAATATTGGTGCTGGTGAGAAGCCCGGTAAAAAAGCAGTTGCAACTATCACTTTATTATCAGGTCTTGGAATTATTTGTGTGTTTCAATTATCCATGTTGTCTACATCCTCTATTATCCCAGATAAGGATTATATTACTTTATTGACATCGCCCCTTAGCAAGTCTATTGCTACTTGTTCAATGCAATGGGCTGTGGCAATTCATGACTATTTTAAAGACAAACACAGCATGAATTACCTCAGACCAACTCTCAGTTATTCAAGGGTTAATGATCCAATGTGTGAGTTTTACAAGCACTTTGCTTCTTCCCTGTCTCCCTCCTGTTCTCTGGCTTTAGGTCATTTGGTTGCTTATTAGCATCTCCACCAGAGGATATTTAAGTTAAATTAAAGTCAAACTAATCTTTCTCACTATGGTGGTGGCTTTCGATGTATCCTGAAATAAGAGAAGGTGGTCCAAAAAGATAAAAATTTTTCTGTTCTTTTTACATTTAAATTTCCAATCCTACTCCTTTCCTCCATTAACACAGAGCAATTAAGAGTTTGCTTTAGCTCTCTTACAGAAATTGGGTATGCAAGCCTTGTCATTTTCAAAATTATCTCCTTGAGCTGCTAGGGAAATTGGACAAATACTCTTCAGTTCTTTGAAACAGTGTACGATACAAAATTCACTGATGAGACCAAAGGGTTTAGGAAACCGGCTCAAAATTGTCCAATAACATGTCCAAGCAATTTAGCCTGGTGTGAAAGTCAGGAATTAGCACCTTGAATGGATGAATTCTTTCATCTTCTCTCCCTCTCTCTGCACCCCTCCATCTAGGTGCTAATGAACACTGAAATGGCCAAAAGGTAGCCAGTCACAGGCAAGAGAGAAAAAGGTGGTGATTACCCTCCAAACAAACAAGAGAGGTAACAAAAAGTGCTTTTCCTTTCTCTTTCTCCAGATTCCAAGTAACCTCTCTTCCTCTCAGTCTGAAAGCTCACTAAGAACTCTGCCTGGCTCACTATGTTGCCAGGAGGCTGGCGTCCCCAACAGAGCAGGGACAGCAACCTGCCACTGTCCCCTCTAGGTCTTTACAGGCTAAGGGCCAATGCCCAACCTGTTCCGAGGGAGACCTGAGCACCTGCGCTTGCCCAAGGGTGTAGAACGTGGTGTAGCATCTTATTCAGGCAGAACCCTGTATCATGTTATAGGAAGATATAAATTAGCAAGGATTTCGCTGGCAGGCAGAAGGAATCCATTTTCTCGCAGGGGGTTCTTGGATGAAAATCTCTCCATCCATTTTTGAATGCTTTTTCCTCTTTCTATGAATTATTCTAGAAAGAGACATCGGAGTTGTGCTGGCTCTGAAGAATCCAGAACAAGGTAGAGTTTTACAACATGGAGAAGTATTCACAACTTCTGTCAAAGGACTTCTGGGATAAATGGCAGAAATCTACCCTGGCTAATTTCTAAGGATGTATATTGTGTAAGAAAAAGGGTCTTTTGGAATGGAGTCCTTGTTATGTGGGAGTGTTTTATTCAGGTCCAGAGAAACCGGAAAGTCGTGTAACCAGTAATATTTTAAACTTGTTCTAAGTCTATATCTTAATCAGTGGCATTCTCAGCTACTTTGAATTTTTGCACTTTTAAAAGTTCTTGATTGTGTCATATTCTAATAGATAGATTCAAGACTTTCTACTTAAGCCAGAAATTCTATCATTACTTTCAAAAAAATAAAATTAGAAATATATTAGAGAAATAAAACTGTCACTTCAAGACCTATAATTAATTTTGTATTAACTTTGGTTCACAACTGTCTGGGAGAAACATATATTTCTGTAAGATGATAAACTATATTTTTAAGACTCTAAGGATGACCCCTTAGGTGTGTGTGTGTGTAAAATTCTTCCTCTTCCCATCAATAACGTACCTGTTTTGCCTCATTTTGTTAATCTATAAAATGGGGTAATAATTGCTGACATATCTGAGAAGTCTTTGGCCAAGAGTGTAAATATTATAATACTGAAGCTTTCATATCTCAGGGGTAACTTGAGAGTGAACAATAATCAAAGCATCCAGCCCAGTGTAAGAAAAATAATATTGTGTGGACTTCACGCTGCATGATTTTATTAAACTTAGGCTTCATGTCTCCATGGCAAGTGGATCCCCAAAGCCCAGGCAGCAGAAATGTTGGTGCTTCCTCTGAAAATAAAGTTAACAATATCTAAGAAACATGTGATGTAATCCATTGTCATTGTTTTTGCAGAAGATTTTAGTTGTAGTGTGTTTGAGAGAAAAAGTTCATTTTCTTTCAGATGTGCTATCCATCTTCCTTGGGCCCAGAAATTACATCCTAAATAATTAAAATAACAGCACACCTGCACTGAGCTATCTTAATAGTGAGAATATGGGCTGTCCATGGCAGGGACGGATAGCAGCCAGGGACAGAATTAACCTTTCTTTCACACAGAAGACTGCTGAGTTCAGAATCATTTTCTTTATGACTTTTCCTAAGGATCCTAGAGGAAAAGAGTCCACAACACCCTATCCCAAAATAGTCATCCGGGCACTATGTGCGATAAGATAAGGTGGTGATAAGCCAGCCTGACCTCTGCATTAACTCCTGGTGGTTAAAATTCTGTTCTTATAACAGGAATTCTAATTTACTCTTCACATCACAGATGCAAAGGCATCAGATATTAACCGAGTGAGGATTACCCTGATGCCCTGCTTTGCAGGCTTCCTTTGAAGACTCCAGGGGATATAAAGGCATTTAGCTGTTTCCTTTTCTTTCCCTCTAGAGGCATCTGGCTAAGTCAGGTGGAACACATTCCCCAAGCTCCCATTTATTACATGCTCTCTTCCTGCACTGGCTTCCCCCACTTCCCACCACTCTATCTTTCTTGGCCTCCCCCAAACATCTTTATCCAGAACCAAGGATTATGTTTGTTTCTGGAATTTCCATCAGGATAAAGAGAAGGAACAGACTCATGTCAGGGACACTCCCTGAAAACCAGAATGTCTATGATTGCACAAACATACACCCGTGCGTAGCAGCCCGTGACCCCCTCTCACCGTACTCTCCTGCTTTCTGCATCCAATGCTGATAAAGGCCTTCTTTGGCTCAAGGAGTGTAATTTATTTAGCCATCCCCCAGATATAAATCACATTTACCTCTCTCCAGAAGACAGGCACCTTGCTTTTCAAGGCTGTCATAAAGAGGGAAATAGAGCTTGGCTCAAAAGGGGCATAATACTTGCTATTCTTATAAGTTCAGATTGTCAACATAACTCTCCAGTGGACGCACAAAGCAGAACCCCAGGCGAGTCTGTGAAAGTTCTCTTCAGAATGTTGTTTTTGTTTTGCTCGTCACTTATGTAGATTCTCTGCCAACTGATGGAAATGACATAAGGAGCATATTTTCTCTGTGCGTTGTAGGGGACAATGAGACCCAGTGAGGCAAGATTAGATAGTTGAGGGTCAAGTGCTTCCAGCTTAGACCTTCCCTGGTACACATCTGTAGGCTCTCTGTTCACTGCTGCAATTTGAATTCTAATCAGCATCCTACCCCCATCCCCCACACCTGTAGGCTTTCTGCCTCTGTCTGCATCTGTAACCCATGGTGACCAGGAGCAGAGAGGAAGGGGAGACAGTCTGATCTCTGAAAAGCCCAGTGGCAGGCCCTCTTCCTGCAAAGAGAAGCAGCAGGAGCACGATGAGAGCCTAGGTGGCCATTGGGAAATAGGATGTTTCTCTCTTCTTTCCTCACAGGTTTTTCTTCCTATTCATCCATTCTAGAGAGCATGGAGAAGTTCTAGGTACCAATACCCAGCTCTTACCATGAAAAATTACACACATTTTTCTCCACTGGAAACATGATTTATTTGAATTGTTTTCCCCCTCTGTAATGATCTTTTCAGAAAAAAAAAATACATGAGGTTAAAAAAGATCAAAAAGGACAAGAAGATGAATGCAATGAAAAGGACCCCAGACACAGAAACAGCTACTCTTGTCAATTTTGTTATCCTTCCAGAAATAGTCTTTGTGTGTGTGTATTTATATCCAAGATACTATGTGTACTTGGATCAGGAAACACGTGGTTGAAGGAATGGGGAACCAGGAGTCTAGACCCTTATTGGGGTTTTATGTAGGAAAGCCTGCTGGCACTGGATACAGGCGCTACCCTGGGCCTGCACCCTTCTAGGGAAAGTCCTGCTTTCATTGTTCTTGTTTTACAAAAAGACCAAAACTGTATATGTGTTTGTGTGTATTTGTGTGTGTGTATAAACTTTGTTTTAGTAACAAAAATGAAAGCCTGCACTTAACACTACTCAGTTTGCTTTTGAAAAACAGTTTATTTATTTTATTATTGGCAACCCACTCCAGTATTCTTGCCCGGAGAATTCCATGGACAGAGGAGCCTGGCGGGCTATAGTCCATGGCATGACAAAGAATCAGAAGTGACTGAGCGACTAACACAAACATTATTTATGTACTTTTGGCTGTGCTGGGTCTTCTTTGCTGCATGCAGGCTTTCTCTAGTTGCAGGGGATGGAGGCTACTCTGTAGGTGTGATACATGGGCTCAGTAGTTGTGCCTCACAGACTGCGTTGCCCCTCAGCATGTGGGATCTTCCTGGACCAGGGATCGAACCCTGTCCCTGGCATCAACCATTTGACTACCAGGGAAATCCGCATTTTGCTTTTTTTCCCCTACATAACAAAAGGACTTCAAGTTCATTTGGTATCAGTGTATAAAGAAATACCACATAAAATGGATATTATAATGATGGTTTCTCAAATGGCAAGAATAGGAAGAAGGGAAGGAAAGGAGGAAAGTGGGGAAGGAGGAAAGAAGGGAGGGAGGGAAGAAAAGAGAAAATAAGCACCCCAGCTATTTCGGGTTGCTATTTGTCAACGTGTCTTTCCTTGGGAAGCTGCATCTATCATTTCTCTCTTGCAGACAAGGAGGGCAGGGATGGTGGGTGCATCTTTGGTTGTTATTGTGAGATCTAAATTTATACTTTCCAAACCTAGTTTCATCTGCTACTTTCTGTAATAAGGACATGTGAGGTCCAGGGTGTCCTTGAGCACCCTTTCAAAGGAGAAATGGGACCTCTTCTCCCCACTTGCCTAAGCAAGAAGGGTACATGGTAGGGGTGCCTTGGGGCTGGCCATGATGGCCCCTGAGGACCCATGTCCTGGCCTCTCTCTGGGCTAGCAGGAGGAGGAAAGTGAAAGTGAAGTCGCTCAGTCGTGTCCGACTCTTTGCGACCCATGGACTGTAGCCTACCAGGCCCCTCTGTCCATGGGATTTTCCAGGCAATAGTCCTAGAGTGGATTGCCATTTCCTTCTCCAGGGGATCTTCCCAACCCAGGGATAGAACCCGGGTCTCCCGCATTGTAGACAGACGTGTTACTGTCTGAGCAAGGAGGAGGTGCAAATTGCTTCCCTTCCACCTTGCATCACGGAAGAGTTTCTGTCCGTTTTTCCTTCCTGTCGAGCAAAGTCCAATGGGAAACAAGAGTCCGCTGGACTGAGAGTGTAACTTGTTCTGCTTTCCTGCCTGTGAGTGTTAGGCACGGTCACAGGGGACAGAGAAGAGAGTATAGTGCATCTTTGTGCTGAAGATGCTCATGGAGCAGGAAGAGGTGGAACCCAGGCCCACTGGGGCCCAGCTGTCTGCTTGCATCCCAACTGTAAGATGCGGCTTTCACAGGAAGATCCACACAGATACCTGGAGCCAGGGCTGAGCATTTCAGAGTCCCAGACATTTCATCAAGGACCCTTTATTTCGTCTGAGACATGGAGGTTCTCTGTCTGGAGGTCATGGTCACGGAAGCCCTATTGCACCGCCATGAGCATTTTCCCTGGTGTTGAGCCTCCCTTGACCCAACAGTGTGAAGCCAACCATCAGCCATCAAAACTGATGGGCAGGTGGCTGAGGGCAGAGGCTGAGTACAGGACTAGGGGCAGAGATGGGACTGTAGCCCCGTCTCTCACCATCCACTAGTCTGGACAGGTTTTACCTCCGTGCCTCAGAAGACTCGTCTACAAAATTCTGGATAGCCTTACAGTCTTGCTGAGAGGATTATATTAGGTGATATGGAGAGGGAGCTTTCTAGTGCTTAATAAATAATTATCAGGTAATCTCTGTTCCAGTGAGGAGGGTAACTTTAAATTATTATTGTTTGACTGAGATAAATATTCTAAACACAGTTGTTGTTCAGTCTCTAAGTTGTGTCCGACTCTTTGTGACCTCATGGACTGCAGCATGCCAGGCTCCTCTGTCCTCCACTGTCTCCTGGAGCTTGCTCATACTCATGTCCATTGAGTCAGTGATGCTATCTAACTATCTCATCCTCTGCCACTCCTTCTCCTTTTTCCTTCAGTCTTTCCCAGCATCAGGGTCTTTTCCAATGAGTTGACTCTTCACATCAGTTGGCAAAATTATTGGAGCTTTAGCATCAGTCCTTCCAGTGAATATTCAGGGTTGCTTTCCTTTAGGACTGATTGGTTTGATCTCCTAGTTACTACCTTTAATTATTTCTGAGCCTCTGTTCCTGTTTTGAGACCATTGTGGTGCATTCCTGACTCAACTCATGGGTCCACATGGGCCTAGTTCAGCAGGCCTGGGTGGAGAAGAGCATAGTGGTCAGATACAGACAGGGATGGTGTAGACCCCTCCCTGTACCACCAGCTGTGGCCCCAAGGGCAATTTACTATTCCCCTCTGCCTCAATCTCCTCATCTCTTACTAGGGAACAGCAACAATTTCTGCTTTACAGAGTTGTGTTTAATTCAGTGAGTGAGTGAGTGAAGTCGTTCAATCGTGTCTGACCCTTTGTGACCCCATGGACTGTAGCCTACCAGGCTCCTCTGTCCATGGGATTTTCCAGGCAAGGGTACTAGAGTGGGTTGCCAGTTCCTTCTCCAGGGAGTCTTCCCAACCCAGGGATCGAACCTGGGTGTCCTGCATTGCAGGCAGATGCTTTACCATCTGAGCCATATGAAAACTATATGGCATATAGTGTGTGTTCAGCAAATTGATAGGGATTATGCAACCATTGTTCTCAGGTGGCACTAGTGGTAAATAAACCTCCTGCCTATGGCAGGAGACAAAAGGGACTTGGGTTCAATGGCTGGGTTGGGAAGATCCTCTGGAGGAGGGCATGGCAACCCACTCCAATATTCTTGCCTGGAGAATGCCATGGACAGAGGAGCCTGGAGGGCTATAGTCCATAGGGTTGCACAGAGTTGGACATGACTGTAGTGACTTAGCACACACACATGCAGCTATTGACTTAGCCATTGACTCACAGAATTTTAGAACTTGAAGGATATATAGAGATTATCTAGTAAGGGCCACCCCCCGCCATTGGACCCCTCCTTCATTCTGTAGATGGGAAATTAGGTCACAGAAAAACTAAGAGTTTTAACAAATGTTATGTGGCCAAGAAACTGCAGAATCAGGACTGGAATTCTTTCACTCCCTGCAGTTTTCTTGCTGCAGGCTGAGAGTAGATGCTCTATTCTGTTTAGGTAATCATTGCTCCAAATTTGCTTGAAACCTTGGGCAACCAATAGATTGCATGAAAAGTTATAATACTCAAGGCCAGGCATTAAATTCTGTTATACATCCCAAGGTTTTAGCTGATCTTTTTTTTTTAATCCATTTTTTGGAAAATATTGCAAGCTTCTATCAGCCTCTCCCTCTCTCTATCCCCTTTCTTGCCTCAGAAAACTAATATGCCCTCCCTCCCTACTGCCCTTATTTTTTTTAACTACAGTCTGTAGTGAAAACCCTCTTCTCTCAAATGAAATGAAGCAGCTGGCACCTTTAGGGCTCTCATATTATCATTATTATCATTTAACATTTATAAGTGCTCACAGTATGCTAGACACTATAACATACAGTAGTAAGGAACTTGCCGTCTAAATTAGACACAGATAGATCCACATAAAAGAGAAAAATAGAGGCAGGGGGTGAGTGGGAAGTGGAGGAGGCAAGGGAAAAACTCAGGGTCACTGCCACAACACTTCAAACTCTTGCTGAGCCAATGGCTGTGGAAGACTTAGGGAGACATATCCAATTTTTAGCAAAGTGATATAAAATTGCCCCTAAAGGGATTGTGCGAAATACCAGGGATTTTTTTTCATTTCTTCCAGAGAATTTCAGGAAAGCACCTTCTCGTGAACAGAATTGCTCTAAATCTGCTCTCTGCTGCCTCTTTCCATCAGCTTTCCCCAGGCCCCTGGTGGCCTCCTCCCCGTGCACTTTCGGTTTGAACTCAGAGAGCAGCAGGGAGGCAAGGGAATCAAGCGTGGGGCAGCCGGCATGTCTAATTCCATGACAGACATGTGGTGAATCTAGAGGCCACCGCTGGAAGCGTCTTTGATCTCTGGAGCCCTCCATGCATCCTCTCTCCCCTCCACGGGGTCAGTGCCCAGTGGTTCCCCCCAGCAGCCCGGAGCCCCCTCCCCCATAGGAAAGCCTCCCTTTTTGTAAGTCCAGTTTTGCTCCCAAATAACATTTGTTCTTGCAACTCATTCTTGGTCTCAAAAACTGTCACTCTTTCCCCTGTTAATAATTTTTGCTGTATATGTTTACCCCCTACAACTTGAGAATGGGAGGTGGCACTGTTCATAGCTACAGGCAAATATTTAAGCACTAGGTTGAATAGATCCATCATAATTGGAGCAGAAGCAGTAATTGAACAGTTAAATGAACTAAGGCCAAAAAAGAAATAATTTAAATGCCAATGCCTCTAATAACCTCTAATTCCTGAAGGTTGTCCATGGGCTGCCCCGAGGGACCCTCCCAACAGAGAAGAGAAGCCCAATCAGTGTTCCAGAGTTCTCGTACCCTCAGCTTTGAGAAGGGGGTCAGTTGGCTTTCTCTGCAGACAGTCTGTGCTCAGTCATGTCCAACTCTCTGTAGCCACATGGACTGTAGCCTGCTAGACTCCTCTGTCGATGGGGTTCCCCAGGCAAGAACACTTCTTCAAGGGATCTTCCCAACCCAGGGATTGAACCCATGTCTCCTGCATTGGCAGGTAGATTCTTTACCACTGTGCCACCTGAGAAGCCCTTCCTCTCTTTTGCAAACAGGAAATAAAAACCAGAGTCCCCTCTGATAGGAGCTAAGTCATGAAAACGGCAAAAATGTATTCCTATCCTTCATGGAACTCAATTCAAACCCAGGATCTTTTCCACTGAAAAAACAAGCTGTAGCCTTTTCCCAGGGCTAAGTAAGTATCAAAACTGACAAAGGGTGTAGGAGGCTAGAGGCCAGAATGAAGGGTATGCTGCTGGGGCATCTGCACCTGGCATTTCTGGGCACCAGGGAAGTGGGGAAAACACCAAAATTTAGGCAATGGGAAATGCTCACCTCATCTTACTTCTTCCTCTCCTTCTTTGGCTAGGTACACATCCTGCCAATTCTCTCATTTTTTTCCCCTCATTCTAGGACTTAAAGTGGTTTAATACTGGAACATTTATTGGACTTCTTAAAAATTGAACCCTAAATTTATAAGTCCTTGGAAACCAGGTGTGGGCTGCTGCATGAGCTCATGTCTGCTGAGAAAGAGGCACCAAAGTGGGACTGGATGGGAAAAGGTACAGGGGAAGAAAGCAGGAGCAGGTGGGAGGAGGTTTTGGAAAACAGTGAAGGTCTGACCCCAGCGGGAGGAGAGGGGGAAGGAAGGAGGATCAGGGAGGAGAAGGCCCCAACTGAGCAGAGCTTTAAAGAAGTTCAGCAAGGTTACTGTGGAGTCTTCCTGCCAAGTTACCCAAGGGAGGAGTTGTGCCTTTTGCAGGAAAGGGCCTGTCTTTGGAGCCCTGCTGCTCAGTTGCTGACTAGTCACAGCCAGTAAAAGGTGTGTAGACTCACTGGTGGATCTAGAAGGGGGCAGCTCGGGTCATCCGTCAGTTATGCTGCCCGCAAAAGGAGTTCTGAGCTGCACTATTTGGACACAACTGCCTTATTTAACTCATTCCAGAGAGACAATTAAAAGAGAATAGAGCAAATAAGGTTTTTGCCTATAAACCAGGCATAGCATTTAACATTCTCTGGTAACTCAGATAGTAAAAGAATCTGCCTGCAATGCAGAAGACCTGGGTTCGATTCCTGGAGAAGGGATGGCTACCCATTCCAGAATTCTTGCCTGGAGAATCCCATGGACAGAGGAGCCTGGTGGGCTGCAGTCTGTGGGGCTGCAGTCCGTGGAGCTGCAGTCCATGGGGCTGCAAAGAGTTGGACATGGCTGAGGAACTAACATTTTCTTTTTTTTTTTTTCATTATAATATCTTCCACTTATGCATGTGCCAGGAACTAAATATAGTTACCATGGTAAACATCACATAGACCCTACAAGGTCACTATTATAAACCTATTTCTCAGGTGGAAAACTGAGTCTTAGAAAAATTGTGGTTATGCAGTAACTGTTAGCAGAGTCAGGATTCCACCCTAATGTCTAATTCCAGAGCCACTTTCTACATTACCTCTGAAGTCACTTCTCAACTGGAGCAATTTATAAGATACTTAACTTCTGCTAAATATTAAAATGCTCTCGTTGTCATCTCAAAATGCACGACTAGAGGAGAAACCTCTGGTAAAATCACATAAGGCTTTGCAATCATCCCATAAATTTGCCTGGGAGCAGACACCCCCCCACCCTCACCAGGTCCCTCTATTTTATAGAGATAAAGGTAAAATATTCCTTTAAATAAATGAAGTGCATTAGCAGTACAGTGGCTCCAGTGGCATGTCCTTGTCTGCATGGAGACAATTTCTCAGAAGCGCACATGCTCTATAGTAATTGATATTTTCCAACCATGACCTGGCAGCAAAGCCTCAGCTCACAGACACTTGCTGAGCTAAGAAACAAAAGCAGCCAAAAAACTCCTGCAGAGATTCCCAAAGCTTGTACTAATAAACGCCATCAGGTGCACCTACATGGCTATGAGACACATTAAGCACTGATTCTCACAGAATAGTTAAAGTCCAGTTTGATGCTGCTCAAATTTCACTTTAAAAAAAGGTATTAAAACAACAAGGCTCTAAAAACCTAGCTGACTTAATTACAAAGAAGAAAGTACAACCAAATCTGAATCCTAACATGTAGAAGTCTGTCAGAGCTGACGGAAAATGTGGCTCTGATGCTATGAGGTTTTTCTCTTGAAAAGCCTAAAAGGACGCTGTCAAATTTGACAGGCCTAAAATGCAACACCCACACACACCCCTGCATGCAAATATTACATTTTCTGTTTTAAAAATGGCCTCCCAATGGATATTTAACTCTCAGCCTTCAAAAATGATCTCAAGTGAAAAATAAATAAATAAAAAATAGAAAGCTTTTCAGCTTTGATTCCCTGCTAGTTTGTAAGAATAGATTGGCCAAGAAGAGTGGCACCCATGATCACAATAAGCCCAAGTAGTTTGGTTGGTTTTATCCACAGCCAACTAAGGACAGGGATTTTTAATACCATTACCACCCTCATTTTAGAGGGCTCCTAGTTTTTCACTGTCAGGAAGCATTCTCGGAAAAATAATTTATACAACTGGCATATCTTCGACTTGTGACCCTCTAGCTGTGTGTGCTTAGTCGCTCAGTCGTGTCTGACTCTTTGCGAGTCCATGGACTATAGCCCACCACATTCCTCTGTCCATGGGATTCTCCAGGCAAGAATACTGGAGTGGGTTGCCATTTCTTTCTCCAGGGGATCTTCCCGACCCAGGGATCGAAGCTGGGTCTCCTGCATTGCAAACAGATTCTTTATCGTATGAGCTACAGGGAAGTTCCTATCCTTTCAGAAAGCCATTTCATTTCTTTACGTAGCAATTGTAATGGGTAAATAGGCCCATTCCCAAAGGCTACCAAAAATGTCCTAGCACAAGGCTGTCCCATTCACACTCCAACACAGTAAAGGACAAAACACCAGAAATGAATGTCCTACATGAAACAGCTAGTATTTTAGGCAGTAATTTCCCTCACATCTAGGGCAAAAGAGAAAGCATCCAGTTCATATCAAAAAGCTTCTATGTCATGCGGTTTAAATAAAAGAACTGAGGCATTAGCATCCCTATTTGTTGATTCCACCTAGTGTAAATATGATCAATTGATCTACACAGAGCATTGCTCTGATGGTGCAACAGTCACTCAGCACACATGTACCAACCCCCTATCTGACACATGACAGTGAAGGGAAGGAGCACTGTGGTAGTGGGAGTCGTTTACTTGCTCATGAGTGGCAGGGTTTATCCAATGTTTATAGAATAAGTTTCAAACTTGAGCTCAGAACTGTTTCCCCATAATCTGGCCCCAACCTACCTTTGTAGTCTTTCTCTTGCTGCCGGCCTCCCAAACTTCTCCTGTCCAATATGGTAGCCACAATTTATACATGGCTATTATGCAACTGAAATGTGTTGGCTCCTGTAACACCTGCTGTAAGTGTAATCTACATACCAGATTTTGAAGACTTCATATACAATAAAAGGTTGTAAAATTTCTCATCTCACTATTTTAAAATTGGTTACATATTAAAATGAGGATGGTTTGAATACAGTAGTTACAGAAAATAAATTATACATTCATTTCAAATGTTTCTTTTTTGATATAGAAAATGTTAAATTACATATGTGGATTTGATTGAATTTCTGTTAGGTAGTGTTGTTAGACTTCGCACTGTGGCAATAAGCATGCCTTGTGCAGACCTTTTTTCAGTAAGAGGAACCAGAGCACCAGGAAATGTCTGATTCTGGAACTGAGGGCAGGAAATATACAGGATGAGACTGAAGGATCTTGTAGGGTCAGGAAGTAAGAAAGTGCCCAAATGATGAACACCCCAGAATAATAAGAGCATGTGAAAGGAACACAGAAATCAATCAAAGCAGCTACCAAAAACCAAAGTTGGAACAATTTGAGGAACAAAATAAATAAAATAATATTGAATTGTAACCAAAATATAAAAATAAATACCCGTGAGTCCAGAGGGATAGAAATGAATGACTGAACAAATAAATAAATGGGTCAGAATAGACAAATTTCCTGTGCAACAGAGTTTCAGATAGTTTATGTAGATACTGAGCCTTCAAGAATATGGAATACAAATATCCATTTCTTAAATACAGACTGCACATTATAACTTCTTTCAAAAAGAGTACAGCATGGAAGATGAGATAAAAGGGTAACTTCCCAGGTGGCTTCCCTAGCAGCTCAGCTGGTAAAGAATCTGTCAGCAATGCCAGGAGACCCTGGTTTGATTTGTGGGTCACGAAGATCCCCTGGAAAAGGGATAGGCTACCCACTCCAGTATTCTTGGGCTTCCCTTTGGGCTCAACTGGTAAAGAATCTGCCTGCAATGCAGAAGACCTGGGTTCAGTCCCTGGGTTGGGAAGATCCTCTGGAGAAGGAAATGGCTACCTACTCCAGTATTCTGGCCTGGAGAATTCCATGGATTGTATAGTCCATGGGTCGCAAAGAGTCAGACACTATTGAGCAACTTGCACTCATTTTTTCCAGGTGGCGCAACTGGTAAAGAACCTGCTGCCATTACAGGAAACAGAAGAGACACAGATTTGATCCCTGGGTCAGGGAGATCCCCGGGAGGAGGGCATGGCAACCCACTCCAGTGTTCTTGTGCGGAGAATCCCCCATGGACAGAAGAGCCTGGCGGGCTACAGTCCATGGTGTAGCAAAAAGTAGGGCACAACTGAAGCAAATTAGCACACACACATGCAACACTGAAGAAACCTCACAAATATCACCTCGGCCATGTGATCAAAGCTAATCCCCACATTAACAAGGCTGACATCCTGTCAAGATGTGATGTGGTAAGAACAGCATTAGATGTTTGTGGTCTTCCCTTCTCCAATATTATAAAAAAATTAAATAAACTCAAATTGAGGGATAGTCTATAAAATGTCTAACCAGTATGCCTCAAAACTGTCAGAGTCATCCAAAGCAAAGAAAGTCTGAAAGACTATGATCATCAGGAGGAGCTGAAGGAAATGTGACAACTAAACGTGACGTGGTGCCCTGGGTGGGCTTTTGGAATAAAAAGGGGCATCAAGGAAAACTAAGAAAGTTTGAAGAAAATATGTACTTTTATTAATAATAATGTATCAACATTAGTTCACTAATTGTTAGAAAAATACCATCCAAATGTAAAGCTGTTAATAACAAGGGACTTTGGATGTGAGGGATATGAGAACTCTCTATTCTCTTTGCAACTTCTATTTAAATATAAAATTATTCTAAAACTAAAAGTTTATTTAAAATAAGATGCATGGTTTATGGATGCCTTCTAAGGCTTTGAAGAAGCTAGAAAAATTGAATTTTCAGTGGCATATGGAACAGTTAAATCTTTCAAACTCTCCTCCTGCCCATCACTGCTTTTTGTCTTAGAAAAGATGGTTCCCTAACAATCACATTTCTTTTTACAATTATGAATTGATCTATATCTACTCCTATACCTACCATCAGGGAGAATTAAAACTCCATCATCATCACGGTCTGTTTTCCTTAGTTACACTTTCCTCCTCCTCAGTCCCACACCCTGCAAACTTATTCTGTTAAACCTTATCCTTAAGATTCCCAGAACAGAACTTACGCTTCCTCTTTTTTGATAAACAAATATTAATAATATTTAAAATACCCAGGGAAAATAACCCAAAATCCACACACAGGGCATTTCTATTGGCTTCCGGAATGAAAGGACAATCCAGAACTCAAATGTTCGAAAAACATCAGTAAGGTTTTCTGTCACAACATGCCCATTTACCACATTCTTCAAGAAAGACCCAAGTAAAATTTTACAAACTAAAGTTAAAACAAACGTGAACAAAAGCATTTAATAATTGAGAAAACCAGTTAGAAATGTACCTTATGGAATATTTAAAAATATTATATAAAGAAAATGTACTTGGTTGAGTACTTGGGAATAAGTAGACCCAGAGACCATCATTAAAACTAGTTATGCCTCTAATTTTTACCTGCAGCCAGTTAAGCCAAGGGTTACCTCTGAAATGTCAAACAGCCAATGTGAAGGAATTTATTGCAAGAGATATAATTCCCAATTCTGGCTGGTAAAACAAACTTTACAGAGGACTTCTGGAGTTTTATAATGATGGAATACAACCTGAGGCAGTGTAAATTCATAATCTCGTAGGACAAACAGCCTTTAAAAATTCAATCTAGTATCCAGTTCACCCTTGAAATGAGTGGAATTTTCTGTAGAAGTCACATGACATATTCATTGTACGGTATGAACCCTCCTGTTAACATGATCTCAGGCCTACCTACCCCTTTGCTCTAATTTTGCAGTGTCAGTTTTAATATCACTGAACACATAACTTCTTGTAAGATTTGTGCTTTAACTGAGGTATGCTTTAGATAGTAGCCACCTAGTAGAAATCTGTTATGGTCTAGCAGTGTCTACAGTACTGTCGCTTTGATATTATACAAAAGGGATGTGCCTATAATAGTCAAATTGTCATTGTCACTAAACAAATTTCTTTAAATAAAGGCCTATAAAAATCCAATTCAATTGTGCATGGAGCACCATTAAGCTGAAATGCTGCAATAGTAAAAGTCAAGATTAACTTAACCTTTTAAAATGATTCTATTACAGGCTAAGCCACACTGGCATGGGGAGGACTTTGAGTTAATTCTGTGTCCTGAAAAGATTAGAAGATGGCAAATGTAGTGTATCTTGAAAGCCCGTGGGGGTCCTGGAGTCTGGTTACCATTTCCCCCTCCCTGGAGCTGATTGCTCCAGCCACAGAGGTCCCTGGACACAGCACAGCTCTGCAACCTACAGTTTCGGTGGCCTGGGCAGCTACATTACCTCCCCCTGCTCCCAAGGCTTTTGAAGTGGCGACAGGAAACAGCCGCTCTGTAGGCCCCACTCCCTCCAAGGCAGTTTTCTTGGTCTCAGAGTGTGTTAAACACTACCAGATCCAAAAGGGATCAGGTTTATGGTGATATAATATCACCTTAGATTTTGGTGACATTGGGAAGAAAAGGAAAAGACAGAAAAAACATTCAGGCCCTTTTCATAGCATCATAAGATTATTCATCAGAAGAGAGTCTTGGTCACCAAGTTCAAATTCCCATCTATTGTCTCCTATTCTCCTCTGTCTCCAATCAGAGAATTCAAATGGGAGAGAAGGCCACCACCACCTAGAGAAGCATATGTCTTGTTATGGGATAGATAGTTCTAACTGCTGGAAATATCTGCCTTCTGTGGAGCCAAATTCTGCCTTCCAATGACTTACATCAATTGTATCTACTGAGTCATGTGTGCTGCATGCTTAGTTGCTAAGTCGTGTCTGACTCTTTGTGATCCCATGCGCTGTAGCCCACCAGGCTGCTTTGTCCATGGGATGTCCCAGGCAAGAGCACTGGAGTGAGCTGCACTTCTCCATGGGACCTTCCCAACCCAGGGCTTGCACACAGATCTCCAGTGTCTCCTGCATTAGCAGATGGAATTTTTACTATTGAGCCACCTGGGAAGCCTATTGGGTCATTGGAACCAATAGAAAATATGTCTCCATATTCAACTGCCACACAGCTTTTCAAATATTTAAAGACAGTCATGATGATAATAATAACAAAAGCTCTTATCGTTTCCTGAGTGACAGTACTGTACCAGATATTTTACGTCTGTAAGTGGATGGAGAGAATGTCCTTCAGCTGAACCCCTCAAGAGACGAGCAATAGATGTATTTGCAAGGGAAACTTGATAGCACTTGAGATGGGGAGCCAACGAAGAGATTCTGAGATCCCAAAGGCCACACTCTGGACAGAAATATGTTTGCTATGGAGAGTGGATTGGCTACATGAGTGGATCTCTATTTCAAGGAGTCCAAGTTTGATTTTTTCAAGAATAGGAACTGGGAGAGGATGGCTTATTCTCATAGAAGAAGGGAAAGGAATGTGAAGACCCCAGTGTCCTGATTGTTGTTCTTTGCTCAGTTGTATCTGACTCTTTGCGACCCATGGACTGCAGTACACCAGGCTTCCCTGTCTTTCACTATCTCCCAGACTTTGCTCAAACTCATGTCCATTGATAGATGATGCCATCCAACCATTTCATCCCCCATCACCCTCTTCTCCTCCTGCCCTCAATCTTTCCCAGCATCAGGATCTTTTCCAATGAGTCAGCTCTTCACGGCGAGTGACCAAAGCATTAGAGGTTCAGCTTCAGCGTCAGTCCTTCCAATGAATATTCAGGGTTGATTTCCTTTAGGATTGACTGGAGTCAGTGATCCTGAAATCAAAGTGTCTGGAGGGATGGATAAAAGCAAGCAGCCTACCTGGGGGAAGAGTTACCTACCCCACTACATTCCCACTCATCCCTCTTTGGGCACAGTGGTAAAGTCTTTGCAGAGAACATCAGTGTAGGGAGGAGTCTTACAACATTGTTCTCTGGGAGGTGTGCAGTGTGAATTTCTTCATTCATCTTTGTTGTTGTTGTTTAGCCACTCATTCGTGTCCAACTCTTTTGTGACCCCCATGGACTGTAGCCTGCCAGTATCCTCTGTCCAAGGGATTTCCCAGGAAAGAATACTGGAGTGGGTTGCCATTTCCTCCTCCAGGGATCTTCCCCACCCAGGGACTGCAGGCAGATTCTTTACCAAGTAAAACCCAGTCCTCATTCATCTATTGGATCAAAACTCCAGTGAAATCCTCTTAACTCCCCAGTGCTTCCATATGAGTAGATTTAGTGAGGAATTCAAAGAGAAGCTCATGAGATCTGCCTTCAGGGGCATTTAGACCAGACCCTGGAGAGCCTCTTGATGAAAGTGAAAGAGGAAAGTGAAAAAGTTGGCTTAAAGCTCAACATTCAAAAAATTAATATCATGGCATCGGGTCCCATCACTTCATGACAAATAGATGGGGAAACAGTGGAAACAGTGGCTGACTTTATTTGGGGGGGGGGCTCTAAAATCACTGCAGATGGTGATTGCAGCCATAAAATTAAAAGACGCTTATTCTTCTAAGAAAAGTTATGACCAACTTGGACAGCATATTCAAAAGCAGAGACATTACTTTGCCAACAAAGATTCATCTAGTCAAGGCTATGGTTTTTCCAGTAATCATGTGTACATGTGAGAGTTGGACTATAAAGAAAGCTGAGTACTGAAGAATTGATGCTTTTGAACTGTGGTGCTGGAGAAGACTCTTGAGAGTCCCTTGGACTGCAAGGAGATCCAACAAGTCCATCCTAAAGAAGATCAGTCCTGGGTGTTCATTGCAACAGTTCATTGGACAGATGTTGAAGCTGAAACTCCAATACTTTGGCCACCTGATGCAAAGAGCTGACTCATTGGAAAAGACTGATGCTGGGAAAGATTGAGGGCAGGAGGAGAAGGGGATGACAGAGGATGACATGGTTGGATGGCATCACTGACTCAATGGACATGGGTTTGGGTGGACTCTGGGAGTTGGTGATGGACAGGGAGGCCTGGCGTGCTGCGGTTCATGGGGTCACAAAGAGTCGGACACGACTGAGTGACTGAACTGAACTGAACTGGAGAGACTGACATGGGAACCAGAAGAGAGGGTAACCCAATCACTATATTATTCAAGAGAGGATATTGCTACTTTTTCTATGAGGATCCTGGGAGTCAGAAAACTTGAGTGACTTTCCCAGAGTGGGACTGAGTCTACTCGATGCTTTTCACTATATACCACCTCATCACATGTCCCCATTGGTTTAGCTTTTCTAAGGTTCACTTTTCCAGTGACGTTTTCCTTAGCCTTTTCCCATGACATACTTTTCAGATCTCTTCTCTATGTACTTTCTGGCAAGGAAACCGTTCAGTTTTCCCACTTCCAGTGGCAGTAATGCAGCAATGCATGTTACACATTTATTAATTCAGCCCAAGATCTTTTTCAACATGTTTGGAGAATTTTTTTTTTTTTTGCATAAAACAAGTTTTTGCCTTCCTTCCTTATTTATACACAACTGACACTTTATAACATATTTTATTTTTCTGACTACTTAAGTAGTGCACATTTGGAAATTCCCTGGCAGTCCAGTGGTTTAGAACTCCATGCTTTCACTGCTAAAGGTGAGGGTTCAGTACTTGGTCAGGGAACTAAGACCCCACAAGCCAGGTGGCATGGCCAAAAAATAAACAAATAAATTAAAAAGTAAACAAAATGAAGTCATGTATAGTTCTTACAGACAGAATTTTGAAATTATGAAAACATTAAGAAAAACTAGGTCCAACAATTATGGATTAATAATTAGTTAATTAATAACAATAATTGTTGATGTTTGGGGACACATTCTTTCAGTCTTTTGAATGCATGTATGTACAATTTTTCTAGTCTGACTCTAAATGCTGGACCTAACATTTACCATGTTTAAGCTGTTTTGATTAGTTAGGCTTCTCACTACAATTTATCAACATAAATTTGGATCCTTATGTTTTCATTTATTTTCTTTGCTAACCTGCATCAGAAGCCTATAGCACTGAATCTCTTCATCATCTCTTTTCCAGAGGTTGCTTCTCCCCCTCTCTCATCATGTGACCACATCGCTTCTCAGCTCTCACCTGAACCAGCTTTTACATTTGACATAGTTGATCACTGTTGCCTTGGTCTCGAATCTCTTGATCATGATTCTTTTTTTTTACTTCATTGGCCACAACTTCTCACTCTCCTTCCCTCTCTTTCTCATCTTCACAAATGCCTCTGGGTTCAATTTATGATCTCCTCTGTTTTCTTTCAATTCCTTCTCCCTAGGTGAGCTCCTCAAGCCACATTTCTTGAAATACCACCTATGCACCCATGAATCCTCCATTTATATCTCTACCACCCTTCTACCCTGAACCCTCCCATAATACTCCTCTGCCTGGTTGACATCTCTTGGATGTTGTAGGACATCTAAAATGCCTTATTGAAATGTAGCTGCCTTGTCACCATAATATTCTCTTGATGTATAGGTCTCATAATCCTACGTAGAAAGAAAATGTTTATTTGACCTGGCTTGTTCCATAGGAACCCACCTTAGAAATTTTTCTAGACATCAGACTTCCCATTCAGTTCTCAATAGTGTCCACTTGTTTCCTCTTCCTGAAATTAAGCAGTAGCAGCAGACCTGTGTTCAGTTTTATGACACCTGTGTCATTGTGATTTCTCAGAGCAAATGGTAAGAACACATCTTCAATTTATTTTAGTAATTCAGTATATAAGTCTTCTGAGCTCATTGAAGGTGATGAGCAGATCATCTCTAACTCCTAGCCTGCTAGAACATCAGTTGGCAGGGATTTAAGTCGGGGGATATTGGAGGGTGCAGAAGAGAAGGGTATTTTCCTTGGCAAATAACACAAGGCAGAAGGAAAGTTCAGTAGCTGTCTTCTGTCATCTGTCCACTTTATTCCATCTTCCCTGTGTTATGAGCCAATACTGTCCCTGTTTTTCTTGAGCTTTAAAGAGTTTGTTCTTTTTTAAAATATAAATTTATTTATTTTAATTGGAGGCTAATTACTTTACAATATTGTATTGGTTTTGCCGTACATTAACATGAATCCACCACGGGTGTACACATGTTCCCCATCCTAAACCCCCCTACCACCTCCCTCCCTATACCAATCCTCTGGGTCATCCCAGTACACCAGCCCCGAACATCCTGTATCATGCATCGAACCTGGACAGGTGATTCATTTCACATATATTATACATGTTTCAGTGCCATTCTCCCAAATCATCCCACCCTTGCCCTCTCCCACAGAGTCCAAAAGACTGCACTATACTGTTCTATACTGTTCTGTCTTTTTTGATGTCTCTCATACAGGGTTGTCATTACCATCTTTCTGAATTCCATATATATGCATTAGTATACTGTATTAATGTTTTTCTTTCTGGCTTACTTCGCTCTGTATAATAGACTCCAGTTTCATCCACCTCATTAGAACTGATTCAAATGTATTCTTTTTAATGGCTGAGTAATACTCTGTTGTGTATATGTACCACAGGTTTCTTATCCATTCATCTGCTGATGGACATCTAGGTTGCTTCCATGTCCTGGCTATTATAAACAGTGCTGCGATGAACATTGGGGTACACGTGTCTCTTTCAATTCTGGTTTCCTCAGTGTGTATGCCCAGCAGGGGGATCGCTGGGTCATAAGGCAGTTCTATTTCCAGTTTTTAAAGGAATCTCCATACTGTTCTCCATAGTGGCTGTACTAGTTTGCATTCCCACCAACAGTATAAGAGGGTTCCCTTTTCTCCACACCCTCTCCAGCATTTATTGCTTGCAGACTTTTGGATAGCAGCCATTCTGACTGGCATGAAATGGTGCCTCATTGTGGTTTGATTTGCATTTCTCTGATAATGAGTGATGTTGAGCATCTTTTCATGTGTTTGTTAGCCATCTGTATGTCTTCTTTGGAGAAATGTCTGTTTAGGTCTTTGGCCCATTTTTTGATTGGGTCGTTTATTTTTCTGGAATTGAGCTGCAGGAGTTGCTTGTATATTTTTGAGATTAATTCTTTGTCAGTTGCTTCATTTGCTATTATTTTCTCCCATTCTGAAGACTGTCTTTCACCTTGCTTATAGTTTCCTTTGTTGTGCAGAAGCTTTTAATTTTAATTAGGTCCCATTTGTTTATTTTTGCTTTTATTTCCAATATTCTGGGAGGTGGGTCATAGAGGATCCTGCTGTGATTTATGTCAGAGAGTGTTTTGCCTATGTTCTCCTCTAAGAGTTTAATAGTTTCTGGTCTTAAACATTTAGATCTTTAATCCATTTTGAGTTTATTTTTGTGTGGTGTTAGAAAGTGTTCTAGTTTCATTCTTTTACAAGTGGTTGACCAGTTTTCCCAGCACCACTTGTTAAAGAGGTTGTCTTTTCTCCATTGTGTATTCTTGCCTCCTTTGTCAAAGATAAGGTGTCCATATGTGTGTGGATTTATCTCTGGGCTTTCTATTTTGTTTCATTGATCTATATTTCTGTCTTTGTGCCAGTACCATACTGTCTTGATGACTGTGGCTTTGTAGTAGAGCCTGAAGTCAGGCAGGTTGATTCCTCCAGTTCCATTCTTTCTGAAGATTGCTTTGGCTAGTCTAGTTTTTTTGTATTTCCATACAAATTGTGAAATTATTTGTTCTACCTCTGTGAAAAATACCTTTGGCAGCTTGATAGGGATTGCATTGAATCTATAGATTGCTTTGGGTAGTATACTCATTTTCACTATATTGATTCTTCTGATCCATGAACACGGTATATTTCTCCATCTATTAGTGTCCTCTTTGATTTCTTTCACCAGTGTTTTATAGTTTTCTATATATATGTCTTTTGTTTCTTTAGGTAGATATATTCATAAGTATTTTATTCTTTCCATTGCAATGGTGAATAGAATTATTTCCTTAATTTCTCTTTCTATTTTCTCATTATTAGTGTATAGGAAGGCAAGGGATTTCTGTGGGTTGATTTTATATCCTGTAACTTCACTATATTCATTCATTAGCTCTAGTAATTTTCTGATGGAGTCTTTAGGGTTTTCTATGTAGAAGATCATGTCATCTGCAAACAGTGAGAGTTTTACTTCTTCTTTTCCAATATGGACTCCTTTTATTTCTTTTTCTGCTCTGATTGCTGTGGCCAAAACTTTGAAAACTATCTTGAATGGTAGTGGTGAAAGTGGGCACCCTTGTCTTGTTCCTGACTTTAGGGGAAATGCTTTCAATTTTTCACCATTGAGGATAATGTTTGCTGTGGGTTTGTCATTTATAGCTTTTATTATGTTGAGGTATGTTCCTTCTATTCCTGCTTTCTGGAGGGTTTTTTTTTTTTTTTAAATCATGAATGGATGTTGAATTTTGTCAAGGGCTTTCTCTGCATCTATTGAGATAATCATATGGCTTTTATTTTTCAATTTGTTAATGTGGTGTATTACATTGACTACTTGTGGATATTGAAGAATACTTGCATCCCTGGGATAGAGCCCACTTGGTCATGATGTATGATCTTTTTAATGTGCTGTTCGACTCTGCTAGAATTTTGTTAAGGATTTTTGCATCTATGTTCATCAGTGATATTGGCCTGTAGTTTTCTTTTTTTGTGGCATCTTTGTCAGGTTTTGGTATTATGATGTTAGTGGCCTCATAGAATGAGTTTGGAAGTTTACCTTCTTCTGCAATTTTCTGGAAGAGTTTGAGTAGGATAGGTGTTAGCTCTTCTCCAAGTTTTTGGTAGAATTCAGCTGCGAAGGCATCTGGACCTGGGCTTTTGTTTGCTGGAAGATTTCTGATTACAGTTTCAATTTCCGTGCTTGTGATGGTTCTGTTAAGATTTTCTATTTCTTCCTGGCTCAGTTTTGGAAAGTTGTACTTTTCTAGGAATTTGTCAATTTCGTCCAAGTTGTCCATTTTATTGGCATATAATTGCTGATAGTAGTCTCTTATGATCCTTTGTATTTCTGTGTTGTCTGTTGTGATCTCTCCATTTTCATTTCTAATTTTATTGATTTGACTTTTCTCCTTTTGTTACTTGATGAGTCTGGCTAATGGTTTGTCTATTTTATTTATCCTTTCAAAGAACCAGCTTTTGGCTTTGTTGATTTTTGCTATGGTCTCTTTTGTTTCTTTTGCATTTATTTCTGCCCTAACTTTTAAGATTTCTTTCCTTCTCTAACCCTGGGGTTCTCCATTTCTTCCTTTTCTAGTTGCTTTAGGTGAAGAGTTAGGTTATTTATTTGGCTTTTTTCTTGTTTCTTGAGGTATGCCTGTATTGCTATGAACCTTTCCCTTAGCACTGCTTTTATAGTGTCCCACAGGTTTTGGGTTGTTGTGTTTTCATTTTCATTCATTTCTATGCATATTTTGATTACTTTTTTGATTTCTTCTGTGATTTGTTGGTTATTCAGCAGTGTGTTGTTCAGCCTCCATATGTTGGAATTTTTAATAGTTTTTCTCCTGTAATTGAGATCTAATCTTACTGCATTGTGGTCAGAATAGATGCTTGGAATTATTTCAATCTTTTGAATTTACCAAGGGTAGATTTATGCCCCAGAATGTGATCTATCCTAGAGAAGGTTCCATGAGCGCTTGAGAAAAAGGTGAAATTTGTTGTTTTGGGGTGAAATGTCCTATAGATATCAATTACGTCTAACTGGTCTATTGTATCATTTAAAGTTTGTGTTTCCAGGTTAATTTTCTGTTTAGTTGATCTATCCATATATGTGTGGGGTATTAAAGTCTCCCACTATTATTGTGTTATTGTTAATTTCCCCTTTCATATTTGTTAGCATTTGTCTTACATATTGCGGTGCTCCTATATTGGGTTCAGTTCAGTTCAGTTCATTTCAGTCGCTCAGTAATGTCCGACTCTTTGCAACCCCATGAATCGCAGCACGCCAGTCCTCCCTGTCCATCACCAACTCCCAGAGTTCACTCAGATTCACGTCCATCGAGTCAGTGATACCATCCAGCCATCTCATCCTCTGTTGTCCCTTTCTCCTCCTGCCCACAATCCCTCCCAGCAGCAAAGTCTTTTCCAATGAGTCAACTCTTCACATGAGGTGGTCAAAGTAGTGGAGTTTCAGCTTTAGCATCATTCCTTCCAAAGAAATCCCAGGGTTGATCTCCTTCAGAATGGACTGGCTGGATCTCCTTGCAGTCCAAGGGACTCTCAAGAGTCTTCTCCAACACTACACTTCAAAAGCATCAATTCTTTGGCACTCAGCCTTCTTCACAGTCCAACTCTTACATCCATACATGACCACAGGAAAAACCATAGCCTTGACTAGATGGACCTTAGTCGGCAAAGTAATGTCTCTGCTTTTGAATATGCTATCGAGGTTGGTCATAATTTTTCTACCAAAGAGTAAGCGTCTCTTAATTTCATGGGTGCAGTCACCATCCGCAGTGATTTTGGAGCCCAAAAAATAAAGTCTGACACTGTTTCCATTGTTTCCCCATCTATTTCCCATGAAGTGATGGGACCAGATGCCATGATCTTCATTTTCTGAATGTTGAACGTTAGGCCAACTTTTTCACTCTCCTCTTTCACTTTCATCAAGAGGCTTTTTAGTTCCTCTTCACTTTCTGCCAGAAGGGTGGTGTCATCTGCATATCTGAGGTTATTGATATTTCTCCCAGCAATCTTGATTCCACCTTGTGTTTCTTCCAGTCCAGCGTTACTCATGATGTACTCTGCATATAAGTTTAAATAAGCAGGGTGACCATATACAGCCTTGATGTACTCCTTTTCCTATTTGGAACCAATCTGTTGTTTCATGTCCAGTTCTAACTGTTGCTTCGTGACCTGCATACAGACTTATCAAGAGGCAGGTTAGGTGGTCTGGTATTCCCATCTCTTTCAGAATTTTCCACAGTTTATTGTGATCCACACAGTCAAAGGCTTTGGCATAGTCAATAAAGCAGAAATAGATGTTTTTCTGGAACTCTCTTGCCTTTTCCATGATCCAGCGGATGTGGGCAATTTGATCTCTGGTTCCTCTGCCTTTTCTAAAACCAGCTTGAACATCAGGAATTTCACAGTTCATGTATTGCTGAAGCCTGGCTTGGAGAATTTTGAGCATTCCTTTACTAGCATGTGAGATGAGTGCAATTGTGCAGTAGTTTGAGGATTCTTTGGCATTGCCTTTCTTTGGGATTGGAATGAAAACTGATCTTTTCCAGTCCTGTGGCCAGTGCTGAGTTTTCCAAATTTGCTGGCATATTGAGTGTAGCACTTTCACAGCATCATCTTTCAGGATTTGAAATAGCTCAACTGGAATGCCATCACCTCCACTAGCTTTGTTCGTAGTGATGCTTTCTAAGGCCCACTTGACTTCACATTCCAGGATGTCTGGCTCTAGATGAGTGATCACACCATCATCATTATCTGGGTCGTGAAGATCTTTTTGTACAGTTATTCTGTGTATTCTTGCCACCTCTTCTTAATATCTTCTGTTAGGTCCATACAACTTCTGTCCTTTATCGAGCCCATCTTTGCATGAAATATTCCCTTGGTATCTCTAGTTTTCTTGAAGAGATCTCTAGTCTTTCCCATTCTGTTGTTTTCCTCTATTTCTTTGCATTGATCGCTAAAGAAGGCTTTCTTATCTCTTCTTGCTATTCTTTGGAACTCTGCATTCAGACGCTTATATCTTTCCTTTTCTCCTTTGCTTTTCTCTTCTCTTCTTTTCACAGCTATTTGTAAGGCCTCCCCAGACAGCCATTTTGCTTTTTTGCATTTCTTTTACATGAGGATGGTCTTGATCCCTGTCTCCGGTACAATGTCACGAACCTCATTCCATAGTTCATCAGGCACTCTATCTATCAGATCTACGCCCTTAAATCTATTTCTCACTTCCACTATATAATCGTCAGGTATTTGATTTACATCATACCTGAATGGTCTAGAGGTTTTCCCTACTTTCTTCAATTTCAGTCTGAATTTGGTAATAAGGAGTTCATGATCTGAGCCACAGTCAGGTCCTGGTCTTGTTTTTGTTGACTCTATAGAGCTTCTCCATTTTTGGCTGCAAAGAATATAATCAATCTGATTTCGGTGTTGACCATCTGGTGATGTTCATATGTAGAGTCTTCTCTTGTGTTGTTGGAAGAGGGTGTTTGCTATGACTAGTGCATTTTCTTGGCAAAACTCTATTAGTCTTTGCCCTGCTTCATTCCGCATTCCAAGGCCAAATTTGCCTGTTACTCCAGGTGTTTCTTGACTTCCTACTTTTGCATTCCAGTCCCCTGTAATGAAAAGGACATCTTTTTTGGGTGTTAGTTCTAAAAGGTCTTGTAGATCTTCATAAAACCATTCAACTTCAGCTTCTTCAGCATTACTGGTTGGGGCATAGACTTGGATTACTGTGATATTGAATGGTTTGCCTTGGAGACGAACAGAGATCATTCTGCCGTTTTTGAGACTGCATCCAAGTACTGCATTTTGGACTCTTTTGTTGACCATGATGGCTACTCCATTTCTTCTGAGGGATTCCTGCCCACAGTAGTATATAAAATGGTCATCTGAGTTAAATTCACCCATTCCAGTCCATTTTAGTTCGCTGATTCCTAGATTGTCGACGTTCACTCTTGTCATCTCTTGTTTGACCACTTCCAATTTGCCTTGATTCATGGACCTGACATTCTAGGTTCCTATGCAATATTGCTCTTTACAGCATCGGACCTTGCTTCTATCACCAGTCACATCCACAGCTGGGTATTGTTTTTGCTTTGGCTCCATCCCTTCATTCTTTCTGGAGTTATTTCTCCACTGATCTCCAGTAGCGTGTTGGGCACCTACTGACCTGAGGAGTTTCTCTTTCAGTATCCTATCATTTTGCCTTTTCATACTGTTCATGGGGTTCTCAAGGCAAGAATACTGAAGTGGTTTGCCATTCCCTCCTCCAGTGGACCACATTCTGGTTGGGTGCATATATAATTATTATTGTTATATATTCTTCTTGGGTTGATCCTTTGATCATTTTATCTGATATGAGTATTGCTACTCCTGCTTTCTTTTGGTCTCTATTTGCGTGGAATACGTTTTTCCAGCCCTCTACTTTCAGTCTGTATGTGTCCCTTGTTTTGAGGTGGGTCTCTTGTAGACAACATATATAGGGGTCTTGTTTTTGTATCCATTCAGCCAGTCTTTGTCTTTTGGTTGGGGCATTCAACCCATTTACGTTTAAGGTAATTATTGATAAGTATGATCCTGTTGCCATTTACTTTATTGTTTTGGGTTCAAATTTATACACCCTTTTTGTGTTTCCTGTCTAGAGAAGATTCTTTGGCATTTGTTGGAGAGCTGGTTTAGTGGTGCTGAATTCTCTCAGCTTTTGCTTGTCTGTAAAGCTTTTGATTTCTCCTTCATATTTGAATGAGATCCTTGCTGGGTACATTAATCTGGGCTGTAGGTTATTTTCTTTCATCACTTTCAGTAAGTCCTTCCATTCCCTCCTGGCATGAAGAGTTTCTATTGAAAGATCAGCTGTTATCCTTATGGGAATCCCCTTGTGTGTTATTTATTGTTTTTCCCTTGCTGCTTTTAGTATTTGTTCTTTGTGTTTGATCTTTGTTAATTTGATTAATATGTGTCTTGGGTGTTTCACCTTGGATTTATCCTGTTTGGAACTCTCTGGGTTTCTTGGACTTGGGTGATTATTTCCTTCCCCATTTTAGGGAAGTTTTCAACTATTATCTCCTCAAGTATTTTCTCATGGTCTTTCTTTTTGTCTTCTTCTTCTGGGACTCCTATGATTCGAATGTTGGGGAGTTTAACATTGTCCCAGAGGTCTCTGAGATTGTCCTCATTTCTTTTAATTCATTTTTCTTTTTTTCTCTCTCATTCATTTATTTCTACCATTCTATCTTCTACCTCACTAACCCTATCTTCTGCCTCCATTATTCTACTATTTGTTCCCTCCAGAGTGTTTTTTATCTCATTTATTGCATTATTCATTATATGTTACTCTTTTTTATTTCTTCTAGTCCTTGTTAAACCTTTCTTGCATCTTCTCAATCCTTGTCTCCAGGCTATTTATCTGTGATTCCATTTTGCTTTCAAGATTTTGGATCATTTTCTCTATCATTATTTGGAATTCTTTATCAGGTAGATTCCTTATCTCTTCCTCTTTGGTTTGGTGGGCATTTATCCTGTTCCTTTACCTGCTGGATATTCGTCTGTCTCTTCATCTTGTTTATATTGCTGTGTTCGGGGTGGCCTTTCTGTATTCTGGCAGTTTGTGGAGTTCTCTTTATTGTAGAGTTTCCTTGCTGTGGGTAGGGGTTTTACAGGTGGCTTGTCATGGTTTCCTGGTTATGGAAGCTTGTGTCAGTGTTCTGGTGGGTGGAGTTGGATTTCTTCTCTCTGGAGTGCAATGAAGTGTCCAGTAATGAGTTATGAGATGTCAGTGGGTTTGGAGTGACTTTGGGCAGCCTGTATATTGAAGCTCAGGGCTATGTTCCTGTCTCCTGCTGGAGAATTTGCATGGTACATTTTGCTCTGGAACTTGTTGGCCCTTGTGTGATGTTCGGTTTCAGTGTAGGCATGGAGGCGTTTGACGAGCTCCTGTCTATTAATGTTCCCTGGAGTCAGGAGTTCTCCAGTGTTCTCAGGATTTGGACTTAAGCCTCCTGCTTCTGGTTTTCAGTCTTACTTTTACAGTAGCCTCAAGACTTCTCCATCTATACAGCACTGTTGATAAAACATCTCCTTTCGAAGACAATGGGCTGCTTTTCTGGGTGCCTGCTGTCCTCTGCCGGCATTCAGAAGTTGTTTTGTGGAATTTACTCAGCGTTCAAATATTCTTTTGATGAATTTGTAGGGGAAAGTGGTCTCCCCATCCTATTCCTCCACCATCTTAGGGCTGCCTCCCCTAAAGAGTTTGTTCTTGTCTTCTGTTTGTTTTGTGAGCCTCAGCTCAGCCTGGGTTTTAGCTTTCCTCATAAAATTCACTCAAGTTGAACCATTTTACATTAAAAATCAATCCTTCGTATTTTTCATCTTTTGTTCATAGTTTTTTTACAAACACTTAAGGTCCTCAGAGAGTTTCCTATATGATCACATTGATAAGTTTGCTGGATAGAAACCAGGCTGTCCAGTTAAATTTGAGTTTCAGATAAGCAGCAAATGATTTTCAGTATAAATATATCCTATGCAATATTTGGGATTTGCTTGTACTAAAAACCATTGTTTATCTTAAATATCAAATTTAACTGAGCATTCTGTAATTTATTTGCTAAATCTGACAAGTTTGCATGTTGATCTGTTCTGTTTGGTTTTCTTCAGTATTAAATAGTTTCAGCCTTACTTATTCAATGAATTGCAATAATAGTAAAAAAATTTTAGCTTTGGAAAATTTCCATTTCTCTTGAGTTGGGTTTGTACCTTGCTTTATATCATTTAAGGTACCTTATTGTATTAGTCTGCTCAGGCTGCCATAACAAAACACTACAAACTCAGTGACTTAACAACATTTATTATTTCACAGTTCTAGAGGCTGGAAGTCCATGATCAAGCTGCCAGCAAATTCATTCCTGGTGAGAGCTTACTCCCTGGCTTGGAGATGGCCATCTTCTTTCTATGGCCTTTACTTTGTACTCTCAAGAAAACTGTCCACTTTTTTTCTGAATTGTTTCTATTTTGCTTTTATAAATTCTCAGGTACATATCTTCCCTCATGGACTCAAAATTAGCATAGTCACTTTCTGGTCACTTTCAGGTCTCTGAAAGAAAGAGTGTTAAAACAGGAGCAACTCACCAGGCAGTAGGCAAAGCACTTTATATGTCATATTTAATCCCTACAAGATCCACAAGAGATAATGGAGTAGTCAGAGTTCTTCAGAAAGAAAGGAACCAACAGAATGTAGATAGACAGATTTTATGGGGGATTACCTCACAGAATTATGGAGGCAGAGAGGTCACACATCTGCAGTCAGCAAACTGCAAGCCCAGGTAAGTTGGTGGTGTAATTCCAGTCCAAACCCCAAAGCCTGAGAACCAGGACAGCCAATGCTGGAAGTCCTAGTCTAAGTCTGAAGGTCTGAGAACCAGGATTGCCATATCCAAGCACAAGAGAACATGGATTTACCAGCCCAACCAGAGTGGAAAGACATCCATTCCTCTGCCTTTTTGTTCTATTTGGAGCCACATCAATCCACTGATTCAAAGCAAATCCAAAGAAAATCTCTTCAGAATACCTTCACAGACACACCCAGAAATAATGTTTTACCAGCTACCTGGGCATCCCTTCGCTTAGTCAAATTGACACATAAAATTCACCAACACAGTGACTTCACTTGAGTTCTCCTATAGAAAGACTCTAATTTTGCCTTATATGTAGATACAGGAAGTTCATATAGGAAGTGATCCAGGATGCACAAGTGAAGTACTGGAAAAGTAATTCAAGGAAAGGAGAAAAGCTAGTGAAGGGTATGGAGTGAGTGGGGCCCCACTGTGGGCATCTGGGCTCAGTTCCCTGAGGAACAGTGTGGAATTGTTCCCCTGGAAAGCCTGCAGGTTGGGGCATTTATCCTCTGCCTCTTACCTTCCTTCATGGCTTAAGGGCAGTCCTCAGGCACTAATTTTCCTTGAGGCCAAGATGCTCCAGTGGCTCCTGAGAAAGTCTTCAGTTACAGCCAGCCTCTGTCCATGCTGTCAGAGCCCTTCTTGAGAGCACTGTTTCCCTATCTAGGGTGCCTTCCTGGTGCTTTAGGTAGGAAGCATGCCATCTCCAGAAGCAAAAGTAGAATTGGGACAACAGGATATGAAAGTAGGGTGGAGCCTAACAGTCCCTGCTATAAGTTGTTGTTCTAAGTTGTGTCCAACACTTGTGATCCCATGGACAGCAGCATGCCAGGCTTACCTGTCCTTCACTATATCCGGTCAGTAATGCTATCAAACCAGTTCATTGTCTGCTGCCCCCTTCTCATTTTGCTTTCAATCTTTCCCAGCATCCGGGTCTTTTCCAATGAGTCAGCTCTTTGTATCTGGTGGCCAAAGCCCTGGAGCTTCAGCAGCAGTCCTTTCAATGAATGTTCAGAGTTAATTTCTTTTAGGATTGACTAGTGTGATCTCCTTGCCACCCAAGGGATTCTCAAGAGTCTTCTCCAATAAATGTCTCCACCAGGCTCTGGGTTTCCTCATGGAACTTACTCTCTAACAGTTTAGAAGTGTTGAATAATTAATCTTAGGCCACGCAAGTAATGAGTGATAAAGCTGAAATTCCAACACAGGTCAGTCTGATTCCACTTCATCATTCAACCTTCCTTCTATTAACTTTTATCTGTTATTAGATTTTGGAGCTATAAGGACACTAAAGATCACTAACTTGGCTATCTGACTTTATAAATAGGAATTGAGACCAAGAGAATGTATGTGCCTATATAGCAAGTTTACTTCACACATGTGAAAGAGAACAGGGACTAAAACTCAGATCTTCTGATCTCCATTCTAGTATCAAGTCTAAGTATAATCCTTTATTATGTCCCCTAGAAACTCTTCTTATAATGTCCATTTTTTAACAGCTTTATTGAAGCTAACTTGTATACAATAAACTACACAAGTACAGTTTAATATTTTCAACATGCTTGTATACCCATGATCAATAAACAGCAATCAACATAATGAACATATTGTACACCCCCTAAAGTTTCCTCCCATTGTCTCTTTCCTCCCAAATATCCCTAATCATCTTCAGTTTCCAACAAATAGCAGTATGCTTTCTGTCACTAGAGATTAAACCTAAATAAATGAAATCATAAGTATACTCTAATATTGTCTGGTCTCCTTCAATCAGTATAATTATTTTGATATTGAACAGACTATTCAACATGAATAAATGTTGTGTATCATTTTTGTTGAATAGTCTGTTCAATATTTTTGCCCATTTCTAAAATTGAGAACCAATTTCATAACTGACACAATCATTTTGCTGTTTGTTTTTTGTTGATTCTACTTCATTTTGTTGATCTTTACTCTTTTTCTAGATTCATTTGTAATAAATGATTTTTTTATGATTCCATTATATCTCCTTTGTTGGCATATTAGTTACACCTAGTTTCATTATTTTAACTAGCACGTTAGGGTTTATTATATGTCATCTTCTTCTAAGTGATATTCTGCCACTTATATAAAAACTTAAAATAGCATTTTTCTATTCCTGACATTTATGTTATAAATATTATGCATTTTATTTTTATATTTATCTTAAAACCCAACATTCAATCACCTTGTAAAGATGTTCAAATAAGTAAAAATCATGTATGTTTAACAAATAGTCATCATTTCTAGTGTTCTTTATTTCATTATGTAGGTTCATATTTCTATATAGCAACATTTCCTTCTAGAAGGAAATGGAAATCTACTCCACTACTCTTGTCTGGAAAATCCCATGGATGGAGGAGTGTGGTAGGCTACAGTCCATGGGGTTGCAAAGAGTCGGACACGACCGAACGACTTCACTTCACTTCAAAAGACTTTTAAAGTATTTCTTATGATGTAGGTGTGCTGTTTATATGCTTCTGAAAATGTCATTTTACTTTTGCTTTTTGAAGATATTTTTGCTGGCTATGGAATTCTAGGTTGGCAGCTTTATCTTTCATGCATTAGAATTATTGCTCCAATACAAGTACATACTGTCTTCTCACTTCTCTTTAATGTGAAATATGCTTTCATCCATATTTGTTCCTCTGTACAATTTTTGTTTTATTACTAGGTGTGAGCAATTTTATTATGAAGTACCTTGCTATATTTAACCTGGTGTTTCTTGTCTTTAGGATTCATGGAGCTTCGTGAACCTGTGGGTTTATGGGTTTTGTAAAATTTGGAAAACTTTCAACCATTATTTCTTCAAATATTTTTCTGTGGTCCCCACTCTCTTCTCTCCTCTTAAGATTCAAATGACATGAAGCCACTTGAAGTTTTCCCACAACTCAATGAT
Source organism: Budorcas taxicolor (assembly GCF_023091745.1). Classification (NCBI taxonomy): domain Eukaryota; kingdom Metazoa; phylum Chordata; class Mammalia; order Artiodactyla; family Bovidae; genus Budorcas; species Budorcas taxicolor. The sequence goes on from NC_068931.1 coordinate 31,927,027, forward strand.
GCTCTGTTCACTTTTTAAAATGTTCTTTTCCTGTTTTTATTACTATATCATCAAATTTGCTAATCTTTTCTTCTCTGATGTCTGCCACAAACCCCACCCGCTGCAGTTTTAAATCTTATACTTTATAATAGTCATCTTTAGAAGTTTGAGTTGGGTTGTTTTTTATATCTTCTTGTCTCTACTTAACTTTTTAATCATATAGAATAAAAATTTAATAACTATTTTAATATTCCTATCCACTAATTATAAATATATGTGTCCGTTCTGAGTTAGAGTGACTGACTTCCTCATTTTTCATAGATAATATTTTTCTGTTTCTTTGCATGCCTGGTAAATTTTCACTTGATTCCAGACAATACATTTTGCCTTTTTGAGTGCTCGATATTTTGCATTCCTAAAATATTCTCGAATTTTTTTCTGGATTGCAGCTAAATTGCTTGCCAACAGCTTCATACTGTCAGTTCTTGCAGTTAAGATTTTGTTAGGTGGGACTGAAATAGTGCTAAGTCTAGAGTTTATTATTCCTCACTACTGAGATAAGACCTTTCTTTGTACTCAACCCAATTTTCTGTGAACCTTGAGGTTTTCCAGCCTGACTGGTGAGAACAATCTCTGTTTCCACCTCTGTGTGAACAGGGCTCTGTTTCCTTTAATCCAACAGTTCTCAATTAGGGAAATTTTGCCTTACATGGGACATTTGCCTTGCAGGTCTAGAGACATTTTTGGTTGTCACAAGAAACTGGAAGGGAGGTGGGTGCTATTAGATCTAGTGAGTAGAGGCCAAGGATGCTGCTAAACATTCTGCAATACACAGGCTGCATCCACAACAAAGACTTACTATACAACCAAAAATGTCGATGGCACTGGAATTGAGAAACCATGCCCTAATCCTTTCAGGTGACTCACACCAGTCTCCTAGAATTCCTTCACATGCCTGTACTAATCACTGTTCTCAAAGGGGACCCTCTGTAGACTCTGGAGTTCTTCTCTGCAAAGCTCCCTCCTTTCCTATACACTATGTGTGGGCCTACATACTCAGCTGTGTCCAACTCTTTGTAATGCTATGGACTGTAGCCCACCAGGCTCCTCTGTCCATAGAATTTTCCAGGCAAGAATACTGGAGTGGGTTACCATTTCCTCCTCCAAGGGATCTTCCCAACACAGGGATCTAACCCGTGACTCCTGTGTCTCCTGCATTGCAGACAGATTCTTTATCACTGAGCCATCAGGGAACTCTATACACTATAACTACCTTATTCTGCCAGGGTAGCTTTAGTTTACAGGAGATTTGGTTTGCCTCTTCAGTGCAGGAATCCTTCTGGATCTGCCTGGGTTCCTTCCCCCTGGACAAAGGCTTAGAAACTTGCTCAAGGCAGTAAGATGGGGAGAACTTCAGTTCAGTTCAGTCGCTCAGTCGAGTCCGACTCTTTGTGACCCCATGAACCGCAGCATGCCAGGCTTCCCCATCCATTACCAACTCCTGGAGTTTACCCAAACTCATGTCCATTGAGTCAGTGATGCAGTCTAACCATCTCATCCTCTGTCGTCCCCTTCTCTTCCTGCCCTCAATCTTTCCCAGCATCAGGGTCTTTTCGAATGGGGAGAACTTAGGCTCACTTTATTGCTTTCTCATCTGTCAGGATCGCTGTCCTTTGTCGCCTGATGGCCAGTGTCTCACAAATTATTGTTTCATATACTTCGTTCATTTTTGTTGTCATTTCTGGTAGGAAAGTAAATCCCTATTACTCCTTCTTGGCCATAAACTCAAGTCCTCTTTAAACGTAGTTCACCTTGCCTTCCCTTACCTGTTGGCTAACCCATATGCTGTAAAGTATTGGTAACTGTGGAAGTACATAGTGATCTGCCTATATGTGTGCCCAAGAGCGCCTGTGTGTGCACCATACACTGATACACAGACCCTGCACTAATAAGCTATGAGCTCACCTTCCTCTGCACTGTTCTTTCTGCTTCTGGGATTCTTTGACGGGTCCTGAATTTTTAAAGTAGTTTACCCAACAAGTACTTTAAAATTTCAAAAAGCAAAATGCCCTTGGCCTAAGGAATTCATATTCCAGTTGTAAGTTTTATCTGATGGTAAATGGCTGAAATAGATGCCCTGGAGAGAACTGGTCCTTTTGGCAGCACTGGCCTTAGGCAAAATTGTTAAGTAGGTGAAGTATATCTTCAGGGAGCTCCCAAATTCTACTGCTTACCTTCCCCTCTTCCAGAGCCCTTGAGTTCTCTCCTCTAATGCCAGAGCATGTGCTGATTTCAATTTTTTTTAACATTTGGTTGTCACGGATTGATAACTTACATTTTCACTCTACTACAGATATTTGCATTTAATAGACAGCAAAGCTTTAAGGCAGCCAGCTAAAATTGATTGTAACTCCTTTGATTGGAAACAGCTGCTTATAGATAACACTATGTTGAGAAGGTGACTCAGCAGAAAAGAACAAAGATTGATTAGTGATGTCTGCACATACAAACATAGGAGGTAAGAAATTTCCCATCCCTTCCCTAATGTAGAAGTGTTCATTCTACTGGAAAATTTTCAAGCACTAGAAATTGAGTATAAAAAAGACTTCAGGGAACAATGGAAACTCATTAATGACCTTGCAATCAGTACAAATAGGGCTGTTGTATGGCATCACATAAAAAGTTGAGGTTGCTTTTTCTAAGTGTAACAAGAATCTAGTGAAATATCATAAATAGAATATAATGCCATGGAGATCTTTTATACTGATCCTTCAGACCTTAGAGACTATTCCTTTTTGTTCCCACTTTACCTTTTAACCATCTTCTTTAGGGTTCATAGAGTAACCCATGCAAAGTAAGCATTTCCAGAACTAGTAAAGTATTTCTCTCATACATTACGGCCTTAATGAACTGAAAGATCCTCTAAAGTCCCAGATGTTTCACTTATTTATTTCTAAGCTATTTGGTGCCATATAAAATAGCAAACACCTTCTAAAGTAGAGAGGAATTCACTTATTTCTGTTTATCTTTCCATAGCATGAAAAAATGAGGTACATATTGTCATCAATGATACAGAGTTATGGAAAAAATAAATATACTAGATTAATCTTTTTTAAAGTTTCTTATGAAAGTAAAGCTTGGAAAGGAAATTGGCAGAGTGCTTACTATTACATACCAGGCTCTGTGCCCCATTCTTACATATGTTATCTCATTAATCCTGGTGGCTCAATGGTAAAGAATCTGTCTGCCAATCCAGGAGACAGAGGTTCAATCCCTGCTTCAGGAAGACCCCCCGGAGAAGGAAATGGCAACCCACTCCAGTATTCTTGCCTGGGAAATCCCATGAACAGAGGGACCTGGCGGGCTATAGTCTATGGGGTTGCGAAAGAGTTGGACATGACTTAGTGACTAAACAGCAACAGGAAAGAATCATAGTATCATCCCACCACTACATGCCATCTGAATGTCTCAACAGCCCACTGACCTACAAATGTGTGAATAAGACCGTGATGATATTAATACCTATATGGTGTTGGTTCAGAGGCTCCATCTGCAATTTGAGGTCCTCAGTGCTCTTTTTAACTGGCCTTTGGGGGTTTTTGGAGGCATCTCTTCACCATGGTTATGATTAGACACCTCAAGGACTCTTGCTTCAGCACCCAGAGAGGTACCCTCTGGCAGCCAGCCCCCTGGGGTTGGCCTTGTGCCACTGCTCTGCTATCACGGCCTTTCTTGGGAATGTGGTTTCTCTGCCTAAAATGCCTTTCCTGGTGCTCCCACATCACATACCCCCAGTCACTAAATGATATCAGGCTTCCTTCAGTCTTTCACTCTGCTGAAGACCCATTGCACCCTTGCAGAAATGGAAAGAATATTTTTCTCCTCAACTTCCAACAGGCATTTTGTGCTTCACTCTCTGAACTACACAGCTTGTTCTCCAAGTGTAAAAAAAAAAAAAAATCCCTTTTGAAAACAACTCCCTCAGCTTCTGCCTACAGTTGCTCAGGGGCCCCTGTCACTCTTTCTTTAAATCCTGTCACTCAAGGCAATTCAAAGTTCACAGGGTTAGGCTTCATGGCATCTTATGCAATACATACCTCAGCAAGATCTGAGCTGTTAGGAGTTGAGGCTGGAAAGAAGCTTCCATCAAGACTGCAACTCTTGCTCTTTCAGAGGTTGCAAACTTCCCATTTGTAAGTTAGGTTATCTCCTGTGAATATAGCACTGGAGTTGTGGCATTGTCCTTCACTGAGATGGTTGTTGTTGTTGCTGTTTAGTTGTGAAGTCATGTCCAACTCTTTGTGACCCCATGGACTGCAGCACACCAGGCTTCCCCGTCCTTCATTATCTATTGGAATTTGCTCGAACTCACATCCATTGAGTTGCTGATGCCATCCAATCATCTCATCCTCTGTCACCCTCTTCTCATGCCCTCAATTGATCACGCTCCTGGAAACTCTATACACTGCCAGCAAGGTGAGCTTTTGTGATCTCCTCTCTGCAAAACTAATGCCCATGCAGTGATGGCTCACCACACCCATAGAACTCTCTTCCCAGGACACAGATTTCTTCTCACCCAGAACTGTCATGAATCCATTTTCACGGACATGTTCACACTGGATGTCAGCAGCCAGTGAGCTTGACTTTTGCATACAACACACAGAGAGAGAAGAAAGCTCAGAGAGAATGTTTTATATCCCCAAACAAAAAAACTCTGATTCAATAGAGTTGGAAACAATCCACACATCCATTGCGTGATTCTCTAAAGCTTCATAGTGGGTATGTCAAGAGTTTGATAATTTTTAAGATATCTTGGTGGAACTCTTTGAATATACTCTTCAAGGTAATAATTAATTCCCTACAGAGAGCACTCATTTAAAAAAGTCATGTTACCAAAGAGGAAAGAAAATACTAAAAAGCCAGAAAATCACCACATAAGCTAGCTGACAGTTAAATCTTTTGGAAGTGTATACAAGAAAATGAGGGCTTTGCATGTAGGTCACTGATTAAGAGTTTGATCTGCTAGATACGCGTCAGATAGCCATGTATTATTACGCACTTGAAGTCCCACTGAAATATGTCCCGGGCGATTATCATGCAGTGTTTATGTTAGAAAGAGATCTGTTCCCCTCACCTGTAGAGAAACATTCTCACACAAACAGGAGTACAAAAAGGCCATCGAGGTTGTCAAATGTAACATGAGGAACCATCAGAATCTCTGGGACCATCAGATTCTTCTTCCTCCTCTCCACCTCCTCACACTCTTCATACTGGTGGCTTGAAAAAATATGAAATCCTGATGCTCCTGCTAATATGCTTATAAAGACACACTGCAAGTGTGGTTCTCAGGGAGCAGTTTGTGAGAGACTAACAGATACCCTTTCTCTTCTCTGCCCAGATGATACTCCTTCCTGCCTTCTCAGAGTAAGAGAGATGTGCTTTTTTCCTCTGCAGTTTCATTTTACAGAGAAATGAAAAGAGTCAATTTGGTCTTGGCTCTTAAAGAGTGAATGGCCCTTTAATTTTGAAGTTGGGGACTTTTTTCCTTTGGCGCTACCAGCCATTACTGGAACAGGATAAGTTCTTTTCATTTTTCATTCTTCCTACTTTAGAAGTCAGGGACTTCCTCAGTCACTAATATAACCAACTCTGTCTTCTCTTTTAGCTTCATTCCTAGCTCTGTTGAAACTTCTGGATTTATCCCAATATTACAGACAGAGAGGATAGCTGTGTGAAGGATTAAGGATCTGCCTTCCTTCTTGAAAGGATGGAAGGAAGTGTATGTGGATGAATATATGGAGAAGTTTGAACCCTAGAGTGAAGATAGGTTCTCAATTGCTACAGTTTGTGCCAGTGAAGATTTTTTAAATATAATTTTTGTCTTGTCTTTTATATCTTGGTTTCTGCTTTTATCTTTTAGTGATTAATTGGATTTATTGCCCCTTTATTTTGATCATATATCATTTCAAATCCATGGGGTGGAGGTAAGGCAAGTGGCTCAGATGGTAAAGAATCCGCCTACAATGCAGGAGACCTGGGTTTGATCCCTGGGCCAGGAAGATACCCTGGAAAAGGGAATGGCAACCCACTCCAGTATTCTTGCCTTGAGAATTCCATGGACAGAGGAGGCTGGCGGGCTACAGTCCAAGGGGTCACAAAGAGTCGGATATGACTGGGTGACTGACACTTTCACTTTTCATAAGAGAATTAATTTAGAAAAGTGGGGGTTGGGCAGCAGGAAGTGGAAACAGCTTAGATTTCCAGCCCATGTCCTTCTCTCCATCTTGGATGCAACATGGTTGCAGGTGCTGCAGTCACCAGTTCCTCCTGCCAGGGCTCCTGCCTACCCCTCCAAGTTCTTACTCCATGGGTTATACCCTTGAGCTATCAATTCCTTGAAAACACCATATCAAATAAGATAACTGATTCTAGATGGTGATGACCCTAACTTAATGGTTTAAACAATAATACTTACCATCTCTCGTGGGTCTTCCCAAGTGGTGCTAGTGGTAAAGAACCCATCTGCAGTGCAGGAGATGTGGGTTTGATTCCTGGGTTGGGAAGCTCCCCTGGAGGAGGGCATTCTTGCCAGTCCAGTATTCTTGCCTGGAGAATCCCATGGACAGAGGAGTCTGGTGGGCTACCATCCATCCACCGAGAAGCACATAGTTGGACACAACTCAAGCCACTTGGCGTGGCACCATCACTTGTACTAAGAAGTCTGGCCAGAAAGGGGCTCCATGGTTGGCATAATTGGAAGCTCAACAAATTCAGTGATACAGGTTCTTCTCTCCAATAAAGTTCTTCCCTATCATATCGTCAGCTTTGACTTGACTTAAAACTAATTTTGCACATTGTCATCAAATAGTTGTAGTAGCCTGGAGAAAGGAAAAGGACCAAAGTCTTCTGATGTCTTCTTAAGAGTGAGGCAAGCTCTCCCTGGGGTTCCCAGGAAAGCTCACCTTCCATCTCATGGGTGAGACTTGGGTCACGGCCCACTCTCAAACTGGGATTACCTTGAGATCCTGGAACTATGCACAGTTTACCCCAAGCTGAGGTTTGGGCTGAAAGATGGTAGCTCAAACTGTCAGGCTTCCTCTAACAAGGCTGATGTGAGAAATGGACAGAGGAAAGACAATAAAGTACATCTGCTATGCATGAACGTTAGGAAAGAAATCAAGCCAAACAAAATCTAAGTAAAATTCTCCCATCTATCACCAGTGGTTCCTCTCCCCAAAGGCAGCCAACTTAGCAGTTTCTTGTGTATCTATCTTTCATTAAAAAGCTTAATTTATATAATGTGCTCAGTCTCTCAGTTGTGTTTGACTCTTTGCGACCGCATTGACTGTAGCCAGCCAGACTCCTCTGTCCATGGAATTTCCTAGGCAAGAATACTGTAGTGGGTTGCCATTTCCTTTACCAAGGGATCTTTCCAACCCAGGGATCTTGTGTCTCCTGCACTGGCAGTCAAATTCTTTACCATTAACGCCACTTGGGAAACCCCAATTTAAATAATAAAATTGTTTGTATAATAAGGAAAATCTTTATAATCTCATATATATGCAACTGCCATTAAGTATGTACATAAGTGAAATCCTACTACATAGGTTTAAATATCTCTAAGATCTTTCATATTAGTCCACACAGATTTACAATACATTATTAATGCATTGTAATATTTCATCATATGATTTAATCCTGATTTACTTAGCAAATGCCCTGTAATGGATACTTAGATCGTTTCCAGGTTTTGTTGCTAAAACATTTAATATTAAAGAAGATGCTTTATTGGGTCTAGATACACAATTAACTAGTTTTATTTTGAGATTATAATCACCGTGTGAATTTCTTATGGTGGAACTGCTTGGTCATTTAAATGTTTAATCTGTATTTCTAAATTGCTCTTCAAAAAGGAGGCATCACTTTATACTCACTCCAGCTGTACAGAAAGGTGTTTATTTGCCACAGTCTCATCAACCCTGGATATGATCATATTGTTTAGTTTTTCCTCAATATTTTAGATGAAAATTGTATCTTCCTAGAATTGCACTCATTTTAAGTAATTTCATGTCTGCTCCTCTCACTTCTCTCTACTGACTTCGATAGTTTTCCTTTGCTCCTATGCCTAGGTTTGCAGTTTTAACATTGTCTGTGTGCAGTTGCATGACTGGCCCCTGCTTAGAGCTCCAGGGTCATTCCATCTGCTTTCTCACAAGTTCTCCACATTCAGACCCACGGGCCTCCTCTATGTGAGTTGGAGGACATGATCCTTTTACCCTTTGAGGTCCTGGCTCATGGTGATTTTTTGCCTGGAACAGTAACCTCTCCTCCTGACCCCACTCACACCTCTTCAGTCCTAGCTGTCTATATCTGTGCCACATGCTCACTCATGTCTGATTCTTTGTGACCTCATCAACTGTAGCCTGTCAGGCTTCTCTGTCCATGGGATTCTCCGAGGCAAGAATACTGGAGTGGGTTGCCATTTGGCTGCCTACCTTCAACTCATTCTTAACACTTCACCCCGATGCCACCTCTTCGGGGAGGGCTTATCCAGATACCTAGTCTAATTAGGTTCTCCTTGTTATATGTTCTCTCTGTACTTAATAGTGCATAGTCGTTGGCCTAAATAACTATACAGTATAATGTTTATGCATTGGAGAAGGAAATGGCAACCCACTCCAGTGTTCTTGCCTGGAGAATCCCAAGGACGGGGGAGCCTGGCAGGCTACCATCTATGGGGTCGCACAGAGTCGGATACGACTGAAGTGACTTTGCAGCAGAAGCATAATGTTTATGCAGTTATCTTTTAAAATATCTGTCTCCCTCACTAGACCACAATCTCCAAGAAGCACATCTGTCCTGTGGGGTTGCTGCATTCTCCATGCCCAGCACAGTACCAGGCTTACACACATCCTGAAACATGTCATCACGTGAGAACAGTAGGGGGATGAGGATTGAAGGAAGTGCCAAAGACTTGGGGAAAAATCTGCTAGAATCTATATGCAAGTGCTAAGGAAATGTTTCCATCAGAAACTACTTTTGAAGCTTTTTGTGAGCGAGATCTTGATTGAGTGCCTTTGGGTATATAGTGACTCTGGATGAGGAATACTGTTAGCTGCTCAGCCATATCCAACTCTATGGGACCCCATAGACTGTAGCCTGCCAGGGCCCCCTGTCCATGGGATTTCCCAGGCAGGAGTACTAGAGTGGCTGGCTGTTCCCTTCTCCAGGGGTTCTTCCCAATCCAGGGATCGAACCCAGGTCTCCTGCATGGCAGGCAGATTCTTTACCATCTGAACCAGCAGGGATGAGGAATAGTCTGAGCACAGAAGAACTACCCAGTGCTAGGAGACTACAGCATAAAGTAGGTGTTAATGTTTGTTTACCAGCAAGTTGAAAAGAGGTGTCATTTTATTGTATAATTCAAATTAGCTTCCAGAGTTTCAACTCCATTTTGCAGGAGGAAGCAGGAGCTTATTTTTGCCCAACTTGGGTTCTCACCTCCTTTCAAGAGTTTACTGAGCTCCAAGTGGGCTTCCCTCATAGCTCAGTTGGTAAAGAATCTGCCTGCAATGCAGGAGCCCCGGGTTTGATTGCTGGGTCAGGAAGATCCCCTGGAGAAGGAACTGGCAACCCACTTCAGTATTCTTGCCTGGAGAATCCCCATGGACAGAGGAGCCTGGCAGGCTACAGTCCATAGGGTCGCAGGAGTTGGACACGGCTTAGTGATTAAACCACCAAGGGGCTTATGGGGATGGACTCATGGGGTTCTTGAGAGATCTGCCCCCTTTCTCATTTGTTTATGAGCACCACAGTGATCATCGCTATCACATACCACTACCACTGGCAGCCCTTCTTCTGGCCGGGCAGCTTCTACCAAGAATTTCTTGCTTAATGGCAGAGCAAAGGAATGCCCTCAGGGCTCTTTATGGCCCAACCAACCTAGAGCTGGCAGGTAGCCACTCCCTCTCTGGGGTCTTGCAGTGTCCAACGCGGGTTGTGGTCTGCCAGGATGGAGGGTGTGGAGTTTCTCTGCCTTCTTGGTGCCCACACTTGCCGAGCCCCTCTCTGACACCCATCAAGCTCTCTGTTCCCCTCCAGCTTTCCTCCTTTCCACAGACTGAGGAAGTCTTTTCCTAAACCCAAACGAAAATACCTGTTTTTCTGAATCTGATGCTTTACCTCTGTCTCGATCTTCTAAATTCTCCAAGAGTTTTGGCTTTTTGAATTAAAAAAAAAGCCAGAGACTCAGTGTCTTCTTTCTGCTTTATACTCTGTCATCCCCTTCCTCTGAGATCATGAACTCAGGCCAATAACCTGCTGGACAGTGGTATGAGGGCAGTCTGGGGAGGGAAAGGGGGAGCCTGGAGGAAAAAGGAAATAAAACACTGGCTACTCTTTCAAAAATATTATCCTGTCATCCATTTCCAGGAGGGGGAAATTAACACACTAATGCAGCAGAGAGGCTGAGAAGAGCGTGCTTAAAGATCTCCAGGTTTCTTTCCTTTAGTGAATGACAGCAATAACAACAAAAACACCTTTTATGGTGGATGGATAAATGTGGAAGCCAGACTGATGGAGATTAAAGGGGTCAAAGAGATTCTTCTTTCACATACCCTGACTCTCCTTTGTAATCTATTTCATTTGGTTTCATCTCCATGAAGATGAAAAAGGCAGTGCAAAGCAATGTTTCTTTGCTTGTTTCTGCCCATTTTCTGTAGAATAAAAGATAACAACATTCAAACAATATGGAGGCCAAAAAAGAGGATACAAATCCTGCGTGGAAAAGAGTACAAATTATTCAGAGTGGTAGCTCAGTGGTAAGGAATCCACCTGCCAATGCAAAAGACCAGGGTTCAATCCCTGGGTCAGGAAGATACCCTGGACAAGAAAATGGCAAGCCACTCCAGTGTCCTTTCCAGAGAAGCCCATCAAGAGAGAAGCCTGGTGGGCTACAGTCCACAAGGTCACAAAGAGTTAGACATTACCATGCAACTGAAGAACAGCAATTGTTCAATGCATTCACATATAAAAATATATTTAGCAATTTTAAAAAATATGGTTAATTGATCCAGTGAGAACTATGGTTCTTCTAAAGTCATTAAAAATGCATCACATAAATGAGCCTTTAATCAGATTTTTTTTTAAAAGGCATTTTTCACCACATAGCCCAAGAAATCACTGAAAGTTTTTGTTTCTAAAGTACACACCAAGCATGTGTAGCATTTTAATTTGAATTCAGCAAACATTTATTAAGCTTCTACTATGTACTGTGTGTAATATTTTCACATGGTTGTCTCATTTAATCTCAACTATAATCCAGTAAAGATGGAATTATTATTCCCACTTTTCAGGGGGAGACACTGAGGCTTAGAGAGTTTAAGGAATTTGCCCAAATCACATAGATAAAAAGCAGTGAACCATTATTCAACGCTGGGTTTTCTATCTCCAATTCCAGAGTACATTCCACCATATCATTCATACAATATCAGTAATGTAGTGGTCTGTGAAAGCAGGATTTCAGGTGAGTCTATTTTTTAAAAAAAATCAAAAGTAAGAAAAGAGTAGGCAATGACTGCTTGATAAAGACCTTTGAGAGTTCAAGGAGAAAGAGAATTTGAGCATAGCTTCAGAGTGAAGGGACTTGAGGAGGTCTTTATGAAAGGCAGTGTTTCTCACATCACCCACCACAACCACCTGGAGGGCTGGTAATAAATAGGACTGTAGGACTCTACCCATGAATTCTGAGCAAAGATCCAGAGGTGAGACCAAGAATTTGCATCTCTAAGCAGTTCCCAGATGATGCAATGCTTCTGGTTAAGAGCGTAGAGAAACACTGTTTTGAAAAATGGAACATTTGCCTGTTCGAAAAGAAGAATGAAGCAGTGAGTCAATACAGAGAAATGGACTATAGATGCTGAGGAGTATCCTAGAGAGCAGAGGTGGTGGGAGTGATAGAACAGTTTCAGTTGATGACACCAGCTTAAAAATGAGGACTAAGACCCATTCACCTGAGAAAGAAGAAAAAAGCAAAGGTGAATGCTGAGTCAGAAGAAGGGTTGGAGAGGAGAGGGGATGTAGGTGCTCACTCAAGATGTATTGTGGGTTCATTGGTTGTTTTAAGTGTTGATGTAAGGAAGGGTAGGACTTCCCAGGTGGCACTAGTGGTAAAGAACCTGCCTGCCAATGCAGGGGACCCAATCCCTGGGTCTGGAAGATCCCCTGGAGGAGGGCATGGCAACCCACTCCAGTAACCTTGCCTGGAGAACCCCATGGACAGAGGAGCCTGGCGGGCTACAGTCCATAGGGTTGCACAGAGTCAGGCACAACTGAAGTGACTTAGCACATAGCAGTAAAGATAAAATTGTCTCCCTAGGTGGGGAGAATTCCTCCACAGAGTGGGAAGAGCTCAGAAATCAAGAGTGGATGTGTGCTGGGAATCTGCAGGGGTTGAAGTTTAAGGAAACATCCCAGGTGGCTGCTCTCCTTCCTGAGCTTGCACGGACCTGGCTGCATCCTGAGAGAATAGGGTGCATTATTTACTACACTTATTTTACCATAGGGTGTGAATGGTTCATTCTGTGAATCAACGTGACTGCCTAAGAGGTAGCTGATAAAAACGATTTGTCTGTGATGGTGTTTCTGGAAGAGAGCAGCATTTGAGTAAACTGAGCAGACTGAGTAAAGAGAAGCACCTTCAGTAATGTGGGTGGGCATCATCCAATCCATCGAGGGCCCGAATGGAGCAAAAAAAGCAAAGGAAGAAAAAATTTTCTCTCGCTTCTTGAACTGGAGTGTCTGCCTTCTCCTGCCCTCTGCGAATGGAGCTTCTGGTTCTCTGGTATTTGAACTAGGATTGAATTATATCATAGATTTTCCTGGTTCTCCAGCCTGCAGATACCAGATCATGGTACTTCTTGTCCTCCATATCTGCCTCAGCCAGTTCCTATAATGAAAATATCCCACTGGGTCTGTGTGTCTGGAGAACCCTGACAAATATATAGAAATCATCTTTACTGACACTGATTTCAGGTATATGTTCAGCCATTTCTTTTTCACTCACCCATTAAAAATGAGATCAGGGAACATCACTTACAAGTGAGACTAACTCACTTTTAACAGTAGACATAGGAACAAGGGAACGTCTAAACCAATGCTTTTTATCATCACTTACAGATATGCATTTGCAAACACGAGACCCAGGCTCACAGCCCAGTCTGACATAGAAGCTGGGTGTGCAGTGATCATCGACGTGTGAGAGGTCAGACTTCCCAGGGTGGGAAGGTGAAGGGCGGAGGAGTGGTGTTGGTTAAGCAGCTTTCGTCTCTATGACAATGCGCTTAACTCTGGAAATTTCCTGTAGTCCTCAGTCACCCACTGTTTGGACCTATTAGAGAGATGCTTCTGCATGGGTGCTCAACAAACGTTGGTGAGTGTTATCATTCTACTAGTATTTGGTGAGCAACTGCTCAGTTTCAGGAAAAGTTATAAGCACTGGTAGAAAGTAGAAGTAAAGTGTTGTCCCTGTTTTGGAACAGCCCAATGTCATGGAGGGGAAAATACATAAAAGAAATATGTGTAAAACAACACGTGCCTGGCAGGGGAAGGCGACATTTGATTTTGAGGGAAGACTTGAAGAAAGATCAGAAGTTCTGCAGATACTTAAAGGAAGAAAGAACAGCCTCAGCCATGGGCAAGGAGTTAATGGAATGTCTGAGGATCGGACACTTTTATTTCTTGGGGGAGATGGAAAAATCAACCTTTCTTGACCATCTTTGATTCATCTAGAACGGTACTGGAAGTCTTGTGTATGTGACCTCACTTATTAAGCATAACAAATTTGTGAATCCATTTTAAAGAAGTGGAGATTCTGTGTTTAGTCACTCCGTCATGTCCGATGCTGTGAGCCCACGGATTGTAGCCCGCTAGGCTCCTCTGTCTTTGGAATTCTGCAGGTGAGAACACTGGAGTGGGTTGCTATGCCCTCCTCCAGGGGATCTTTCCCACCTAGAGCTCGAACTTGGGTCTCCTGCATTGTGAGTGGACACTTTACTGCCTGAGTCACCAAGAAAGCCCAGAGATTCTAAGATGTTCCAAATGTATAGGAAGTCAGAGGGGCCCAGACCTGGAACAGAAGGCTCCAACAGCTTCTCTGGAAGAAAAGCTAAGAAATATACCCAAGTGGCTTATCTTTCTGGGCTTTCATGTCTTCTTCTGACAATTGAGAAACCAAACTTTGCCTTGAAGTGTTGTTGCGACTTCGGCTCCCTCGTCAAGTATCTCGTCCCTTCTCCGGCACCCTGTTTGTGCTCAGGGCATAGGAGCTATGTCTTCTCTTTCTTCTCCTCCTTCTCCTCTCCCACTTCCTCTCCTTCTGCCTCCTCCTCCTCCTTTCTCTCCTCCTCCTCCTCCTCCTGTTCCTCCTCCTTCCTCTCCTCCTTCCTCTCCTTCTGTTGCTGTAAACTCGCCAAGCTGACGCAATAAGATGAGGGCGATGATTCACACCCAAGTTCCTTTAGACTCTAGATATCCTGCCTGCCCAAAGCCTGTGTTTGTTGCTGCTCTGCTCTTTAGCTGTCTGTTTAAAGAATAAAAGAATATCACACCTGTTACCGACCTCATCCCCTGGTGGGAGGCAGCATGATTTACTAGAAAGGGGATGAGTTTGGGAATGTGACAGCTCTCGAGTTGAGTCACCATTTCCTCACTCACGAGTTGTGAAGTTGTGTGACTTTGGGCAAATGTTGACCAACCACTGCCCACTCCCCCCGCTCTTTTTGTTTATCTGCAGAATGGCAGGTAGCCCGGCAGACTTGGGGCAAAAACAACTGAGCTCATACCCATGCAGAATCTGGCTCAGCAAGTGAAAGACTCCTCTTGTCTGTAGATTTACTGATCCTTAGGTAATAGAAATTGAAGAGGATTCAGCACAGCACTATTTTGTCTCCTGGACAATTAATGTGTGCTTCTATCATCAGTCCCATGAAAGCTGGGGAAGTGTGGAAAGCTTTTGCCCAATAAGAAGCAGCAAAGGGTATCCAATTATATTTCTCTGAATGTGCCCAAATGCTTCAAGGAAATGTCCTGACAGGCCATGTACTTCAAAGCTTAAGATCATTTGAAATTCTTTAAACTTTCCTCCTTTTCAGGGCTTCCCTGGTGGCTCAGACGGTAAAGCGTCTGCCTGCAATGTGGGAGACCCAGGTTTGATTCCTGGGTCGGGAAGATCCCCTGGAGAAGGAAATGGTAATCCACTCCAGCACTCTTGCCTGGAAAATCCCATGGACGGAGGAGCCTGATATGCTACAGTCCATGGGGTTGCAAAGAGTCGGACACTACTGAGCGACTTCACTTTCCTCCTTTTCAAGTGAAAAGCAGAAAGTGAAGAGGAGCTAAAAAGCCTCTTGATGAAAGTGAAAGAGGAGAGTGAAAAAGTTGGCTTAAAGCTCAGCATTCAGAAAACGAAGATCATGGCATCTGGTCCCATCACTTCATGGGAAATAGCAGTGGAAACAGTGGCAGACTTTATTTTTTTGGGCTCCAAAATCACTGCAGATGGTGACTGCAGCCATGAAATTAAAAGACGTTTACTCCTTGGAAGAAAAGTTATGACCAACCTAGATAGCATATTCAAAAGCAGAGACGTTACTTTGCCGACTAAGGTCCGTCTAGTCAAGGCTGTGGTTTTTCCAGTGGTCATGTATGGATGTGAGAGTTGGGCTGTGAAGAAGGCTGAGCACCGGAGAATTGATGCTTTTGAACTGTGGTATTGGAGAAGACTCTTGAGAGTCTCTTGGACTGCAAGGAGATCCAACCAGTCCATTCTGAAGGAGATCAACCCTGGGATTTCTTTGGAAGGAATGATGCTAAAGCTGAAGCTCCAGTACTTTGGCCACCTCATGCGAAGAGCTGACTCATTGGAAAAGACTCTGATGCTGGGAGGGACTGGGGGCAGGAGGAGAAGGGGACGACAGAGGCTGAGATGGCTGGATGGCATCACGGACTCGATGGACGTGAGTCTGAGTGAACTCCGGGAGATGGTGATGGACAGGGAGGCCTGGCGTGCTGCGATTCATGGGGTCACAAAGAGTCAGACACAACTGAGCGACTGACCTGAACTGAACTGATCACCTTATATCTTCCGGTAAGTTGTTATGTTCAAATACCAAAACTGAGTTTTGTTTTTTTATTCTTAGATAATAAACTATAGAATAAAAACATAAAGATATCTTTAGTAATAGGAAATATGCATAATAACATGATGGAGGCTATGTTTCTTTTACTGGGAAAGATATTTCAGAAATAGGAAAAAATACCATGCAAATCTCAGAAATATTGTTTATGGAGTAAATTAGTCCTCGACTCAGGTATGATTTGTTGACTGAATGAGGTAATTGTGACAAGTGTATATTAACTTGCATGCTTAATTTTTAAAAAACAACAAAGAAACCAGGGAGCTAAGATGATTTAAATCCCTTTAAGTAATGAAAAAAAAAAAAAAAAAGCTTTTATTCTTCTTGTGTTCTCTCTTATTATACAAATGCTCCAAATAATTTCCTGGATAATGTTCATCTGAGCATCTGTCTACATAATAATTTTAATAAATTTCTAAAGACCCAGCCCCAAGCCAATGGAAGACAGGTTGTAATACCGGGCCCACACTGACAACTCATCAGAACAGGCCAACCTCTGTTTTCTGCTTGGATGTCATCATTCTGTGACTATGAAAGCATAAACCTGGAGACTGTTCCAGCAGGTCATTGTCACTACAACTTGCTCAAACAGAAATAAAACAGCTTTTCATGCTTATTGATCTTGGACTTTTTGCCATTTTTATGCTCTGTTGACCTGAAGCTCGGTAAGGATGTATTTTGTAAAAAGAGCTGAAAGTTTTCCTTCTCAGTAGATGAGATATTTCACATTTTGGCTGCAGGTGAAAAAAGCAACTTCATTTTTTTTTTTCCAGATGCATTCTCTGTGACTTTAAAAGATTAGTTGATCTTTAAGTAACATATGTGATATTAGTTTTTCCATCTTACAATAATCACATTATTGCAGACATTTTAATAGCTGTAGAGGTTGCTATGTTTTAACATGATTCATGGTCCCTGACAGCACTGTGTCTGAAAATCCCCCAGGAATGCAAAATACAAAACTCCACACACGTTCAAATTTTACTGCCTGCAGCTAAAAGAAGGGAAAGAACTTAAAACTGTTGAAACCCTTCAACTTTAAAAGCATTAATAGACGGTCCCAGGGGATTAAATCTAAATCTTAATGTGTAAAAATCAAGTTAATAACCAGAGAGATTAATATGGCTGCATTTGATTATTGTGATAATGCAAACAATTAGTACTGCTAAAGTGAGATGTATTAGTCTCCCCCAGCCCCTCACTCCAGCAAGGCACTAGAAACAAATGGAAATAAAACATTTGACTTGAAGGTCTTCTGCTGGGTTTTTGTGGAGCTTTTTTTTTTTTTTTTCTCCTTTGTCTTCCTTTTACTGTAGCAGACTTAGTTTTGAAATTTTGTTTCAGATTAGAATCATCGAATCTTTTCATTTTGAAATTATATTTTCTATCAACAAATGGCAATGATCAAACATGATTGATTTCACAGTCAGAAAATTATTCATGTGCACTTCTTAAATATCAATTACTTTATAAATCTTCAAGATAAATGAAAACAGAAGGCTGTTTTCTGAGGGGAGGTGTGGTCTGAGGAGGAAGGGATGTGAATAAGGGAAAGGTACCATGTGAGGGATATACCATTCAGTTTTCAAGTCTTATGGTTTTTCAGGAGGTGATACCTGGCACCTTTATAATTGTTTCAGCTCCACATGGCATTTTTCTTCATGGCAGTTTCCTGAGAAAGTGGGAGATACCAAGCATACTGGCCTGAGAGTAGACTGCACCCTCTTTTCAGACAGGTTCCTACCCTTTCCTTCATCTCCTACTAGACAGAAAAATGGGTTGCAGTTTGGTGGACAGTGGGAAAGAAATCTCTGTAAACAAAGGAGTCAGCTTAAAAGGAATAAGTCTGGCCCTGTGAATAAATGGATAAGATGGTGTGACAACAATTAACAGATGCTAGACAGATATTGGTCCTTCAACTGAAATTGAAGGAAAGAAATATAAGCCTTATTTTGAAATGCCAGATATAAAACCCTGTGAAGCCTCAGCAATAAGCAGGCATTATAATAAGTACAAGTCCATCTGAAACAGAATCATATGTGTGTATATATACATATATATGTGTATATGTATATATATATATATTGAGGGGCTGGGTATGTTTTAGATTCTCAGAATTTTAAAATATTATTTTGGTCTTTAAAGGTGAAATGAAGGTAAAATGAATGAAGAGTTAATACGATGTATTTTGAAGTAAATGAAACAAAGGCAGTGCAGAGAACGGGCATTTTAGTGATTTATTTGGGGGAGGGGCTCAGATGTGTTCTGGCCTATGTCACTTGAAACCTTTTATTTAGCTTCTCAGTTCAGATCTGTGTTGTGCATCAAATGGGTGTCCCATTCGTTATTTCTGTTTAAGCAGCGTCTGCAGGGAATTCCAAGGGACCATTTAATAAACTGCAGCAACAATGGAATATTTGTTCACGTTTCTTCAGCAAAGTATCTGAGGAAAGTGTGTTCAGAGGTAGGGAGTGGGTAGCTGTCAGTAGCTGCTGCTCCCTGAGCCTGGCAGCCTCGTGACAGTTACTAATATCAGCAGATTTAATGTGTTTAGTCTAGTTGTAGGGTTTGTGATGTGTTTTTGATTTCCTGCTTGAGAAATGCATTTTGGCTAGAAAACAGTGAGGCACACAATTCTTTTTCTTACCATACCACAGTCAGGAAATTGTTACCTTTGTACCCTATTTATATTACATAATAAGTTACCTACATGCTGTCTAAGATTCTTACTTCTTGGTTATTCAATCAGTGTGTGAACACCAGCCAAAGGTAATGAGTGAGGCACGTGAGCTTAGCAGATGCCTTTCCCTACACCTAGGCTGTGTTCGGATTCACAAAATGCATTTTCCTTTTATGTCTCATTGATGCTCCAGTTTGTCTTGATTCTCTAGGGACTGCGAAATTGCCTCATTGTCTTTTAAAATCTTTAACACTCTCCCTTGTTTTAGAACCAATTTGGAAAAGAATATACAAACCATTGGCAAAACCTGAACAAGGTACTTTTGATATTCCTCTATATAGCAGTGAGTGGTTTATGCATGTTTCTTTTCCTTGCTATTCTGGAAGACTCTGTCCCTTTCTTTTAAAAGTATCCATTTAAACACTTCAAAGAAGCAGGGGGAAAAGCCCCTCTTGTTGGGCTCTTTCACTCTTCAGGGCTTTCACTTTTGTCTTAACTTTGGCTTTTTTTTGTTTCATGCTTTGTGATCATCAAATTCCATTTCTAACACAGAGTTTTACTTTATGGTGCATTATGTAAGGAAAGCTTGGGATGCAGAATGGAATTACTATTATTTTGAAGTTAAGAAGTCAGACTTCTTTGAACTAATGTTGTTCAGCAACCATACATGGATAATTCTACTTGTTCTTTATTTGGAGCTGGAAAAGTAGATTGAAGAGAGATATTTAAGAATAAATTTGTTAGGGTGCAGTTGTACTTTTTTTGTCTTTGCTTTTAAACTTTGTTTTACTCTCAAAATTTTTAAATTAATATACTTATGTCCACTTTTCATAAATCAGTATATAAGTAAACAGAAATTCCAGAAAATATGTTGAAAATGGTTAATGCACAAGAGAAAATTTTGCCTCCTTCTCTCAAGAACATCCCCTGAACTAGTAAACACTCAAAAATAAGAATGGATACAGAATAATTACATATTATTAAAGCAAAGACAAGTAACTTTTTTTAAATTTAGAAACTATAAGAATATTTTAAACCCAAAAAAAAAAGAATATTTTATAGAAAGTACGGAAAATGGGGGGCGAATGCATAAATTCACTCCAATTCAGAGACAATTGACATCACTACAGATTTCCTTCATCCTACTCGAAAGAGCATCAGTTTTCACATTAGAAACATACTTTGTATTTTGTTATCACAGAGTTCAGAATGAAGAGATCTTGTTTCTTTAAAATAAAGTTCCTAAAATTAAGCATGCCTGAAGGGGAACTGGGGGCACCACGGGTCCGTCTCCCAGTCGCCAGGTCAGTGGGCTGCTGGGATACACCCATGTTTCCAGGCGCAAGAGAGTTTCCTGCTGTTTTTCCAGGAGTGACCTAGAAGGAGGTTAATGATTCCAAAGAAGGACTCTCCCCTCAGGGAAAATTTAATCTTGTGACCTTTTTCTCTATCTGTCCATTTCTTTTAAGTCATAGACTCCCTTCATTTAACTTACATCAAGCTGTTTCATTTTCTTCAAAAACATTGTTGAAATGACTGCTTTGCTTCCATTTAACCCTTGAACTGGATGCATTTTAAAACAAAATTTCTGTGCAGTGGACAGGCTTAAAGTTCTCCTTCCCAATCTCTATATTTCTTTCAAGAAAAAAAAAATCATCAGTCACTGTGATAGAGGAGTCCAAAACCAAATGCTCTTTGCATTCCTCTTATTCTTATGATATTCTTTCCTTGTGTCTGCACTCAGGGGCAAAAGATTAAAAATAAAGCATTGCTTGGTTAATGAATAAATTCTTTAAAAAACATTGCTTGAGATTTGTCTCTGTGTGTGACAGTTGGATGTATTATTGGTGTGCTCAGATCATTGACAAGGAAATTTTTAGTAAGAAATATGTAAATGATGACAAAAGTCTCTTCAGAGAAAATCTCAGATTATGAAAAATATCAGCTTGATCTAGCCAGTTTCATTTTTTTTCCCTCTACCTGAAATATGCAGACATTAGTGGATCAAATTCAGTGTCAGAATACAGTAAAATAAAACTATAATTATTTTATTATTCTCATGGGTTCAGACTCACGGGTGCAATGAGTTCTTAAGGGTGAAGTGAAAACAGAAACTGCCTTGTGCTCAAAGTTGTTAGTTTTTAAAAAACAACTTTTTATTCTCCAACAGACCCAGGACATTTTCTGCATGATCATGTTACTCAGTTTTACTGCCAACATAAATTAAAATGAATATTTCTTAATTTTTAGCATTATACTGTTCCATTTCGGCAACACAGGAAATTTTTATTTCTGCAAATGTATAACACAACCTATGCATAGATTCTCTATTATTTAATGTACTATATTGCTCAGGAAATTATATTTTTCTCCCTGGGGTAAACACCATCCAGGGGCAGCTGAAGACAGAAAAAAAAAAAAAAAACTACCAAAGAAAGCTCCAGTTTCTCAGCTAGTCAATTTCTGTAGGCTCACGCCTCATAAGCATGGACTGAGAATGTGCTATGTTCTTAGCACTCTGCATAAATGATAAACAAGACCAGTCTTCGTCCTCCGCCTATCGTGAGACTATGAAAACTGTTATCCTCACAAGACAATTAAAGGTCAATTATATGTGACTTGTTGTGGTTCTGACTATGAGTACTACAACAAAAAACAACAGCAAATAATATCATTTTACAAAGTGTCTCTACATACACCATGAGAATTTCTGCAAGTTATTTGGGGCTTCAATTTCTTGAGAATAATACCTTTTCCATACCTTACAGGGTTATTGAGGAAATCTGATAATATGGAAATATTTTTGCCAGGCACTGTGCTGATAGCTTTACCAATCAGGAAACCAAAACCCAGAAATCTTATATAATTTGCCTAGGATAAGCTACGTAATTAAGTGGCAAAGCTGGGATTGTTTAACCTTCTATCCATGTCCAGATATCGGTCAAATTAGCAGGTCCAAGACCAAGCTTACTGTCTCTTTGACAACACATGTCTGCCTTTGCTCCTTTCTAATCTGGTTGATGACATTTCCATTCCGTGATCTACCCAAGCCAGAGATCAGGGAGTCCCCACCTCTTCCCTCACTCCCCATCTAACCAATCACCAAGGCTTCGGTTCAATCCCCCGATTACACGTGAATGATCTACAACTCTTATTCCTACTGGCAGTGCCCGTAATTCAAGTTCTTACCCTCACATGCCTGGCTCACTGTGATGGCCCCTAACTGGTCTCTTTGCCTTCTCTCACCTCCTTCCCTGGTCCCCACCACAGTGATCTTTCTGAAGCACAAATCAAATCCTATTGTTGTTCAGTCGGTAAGTCATTTCCCACTCTTTGCGTCCCCATGGACTCCAGCACACCAGACTCCCCAGTTCTTCACTCTCTCCAGGAGTTTGCTCAAATTCATGTCCCTTAAGCCAGTGAAGCCATATCTCATCCTCTGCTTCCCCCTTCTCCTTTTGCATTCAGTCTTTCCCAACATGAGGGTCTTTTCCAATGAGTTGGCTCTTCACATCAGGTGGCCAAATGGGGGAAGCTTCCGTTTCAGCTATCAGTCCTTCCAAAGAATGCTCAGGCTTGATCCTCTAGGATTGACTTATTCCTCTGCTTAAAGCGTTCATGGGCTCTGGGCTCCATCCTTCATCTGAACTCCCAGTGTAGCCTTGCCACCTGCTCTGCCTCCCTTTACACTTCTCACCCCAGCAGTGCAGGCTTTTGGCAGTTCTCTGTTTGATCATGTTTCCATCCTTGATATACTGTCTCTCCTCTGTTGGGAATGCCTAGTCTCCCACGTTATCTGGAGAGCAAACTTTCAACCTTTAAACTCATCCTTTAAACTCGGGTTCTCTCTGAAGGAAGAAATCCCTGCTTCTCTACCTCTAACTGGTTGGTGTTCATCATTCCATCCTCTCTGCTTCTTAAAGGTCCAGACCATAGACCTCCTTTGCACTCATCACACTCCAGGGTAATTACTAATATACACGCCTGCCTCCCCAATAAAGTACGAACTCTTCAGGGAAAGGATTTTTATTTCCTTGTGATTTTACACAGTGTCTGGCACATAATAAGCCCTCTATAAAATGTTTGTTGAATTCCAAGGAGTGAGTGGTCATCAGAGCTGATTGTCACAGACAAAATCAAGGAGGGAGAAAGCAGAGAAAAATTAGTGATTCTGGAAACTTAGGGGTCGTTGATAACCTCCCAAGAACTGAGTCCTAGAGAGGCAGTCAAGGGCATGAGACAGAAATGGATTATCGGAATTCTGGAATGTAGGTTTAAGATCATGCAGATCTGAATTTTAAAATATTAAATTATTTTTAAATGGTGACTTATTTCAATCCATATTTGTCTACTAGAACTCTTCTTTAAAATTATATATTTAAGTTTGTTATCTAGGAGTATAAATTTCAGATGCTTATTTGTAACAAGTAATTCTTGCTTAGAATTATTTTTTGGTTATAGCGCTACAGATTCAGTTTCAAATTGTGCTCCTGTATCTAGTGTTCCAAAGTTGACAAACTTCCTCTAGTCTCCTTTCTCTCCCTCTCAATCTCTCTCATATAATTTAAATCTAAAGATATATTTCACCATATACTTCACAATTTTATAAAATTTTTTATCATGTGACTAGTTGCCCAGCACTTAGGCTACTGTAGACTGCTGAAGAATATGAATCATTGTAACCACTTGCAGAAACACTGGGCCAACCTTATGGTTTTGCAGACTGGCCCTGGAGAGTGCTGGTTCAAATTCAGCTGGCGCTCTCCTCCCCAAGGAAGCAGCCAAGGGCAGGGGGTTGTGTCTACCAGAGAGGATACTCCATCCCCCATCTAATTCACATCAAGGCAGGCAGGCTAATGCTGCCCCATAGAAACCCTTCCATCATTATTTCATTTTATTCGCCTTTCCCCTGACCTGTCTCTGCTATGTTAGGTTGTTATTAAAGTGGAGTAACCAGAATTACAGCAATATTTCAGTTGTAGACACTCTATGATTTCCTACAAGGGTCTACTGATATTTTCCAGCATTTTGTTGACTTCTTGGGTGAAGCCACACAAAACATACTTGTGTCTCACTAGCTACATTTCAGGTGCTTAATAGCCACATGTAACTGCTGGTAACCATGTTGGGCAGCATAGAGAACTTTTCCATTATTGCAGAAAGTTCCCCTGGACAGGTGCTATTCTAGAGGGAGGAAACCAACAATAACACACAAACAAATAAATGAACAAGGTAATTTCAGACAGTGACAAGTGCAACAAAGAAAACAGAGCAGAAGTGATGGAGTGGAGAGTCAGTGCAGAGGCTACTGAATGTTAGCAAGCAGCAGCCAGACAAAGCTCTGGGGGCTGCTTCTTCCTGGCAGAGAGCACAGTGAGTGCAAAGGCCCTGGGGTGAGACGGCGCTTGGCATGTTTGAGAAATGAAAAGGTCAGCGTGGCATGGACTCAGTGAGATAGGAGAGGTGGAGGAAAGGCAGGAAGTCAGAGAGATACAGGGGCCATTTCCTGCAGGGCCAGATGTGCTATAGCAAGATGCCTGGATTTCGGTCTAATTGCAAAGCAGTGGAGAATTTTAAACAAGAAGTGACATGACCTGAATTGTATTTTTGAAAGACTGCTCTGGCCACTTGAAGCGGATCTTATAAAACTGAAGTTCTCACACTGGAGAGATAAAGGGATAAATATAAAAATGTTATTATGATAAAGGCATCTATGGATATGTTTTCAGTTGTACATTCATTAGTGCTATATTTATATGCTATCCTGCAAATCATTTCTAAAAACTAAAACTTTGTGGAGACCTGTCTAAAAAGATGGATACAGATTCTAAGAAAGAAGAGCAGGGCTAAAGTTAAGGGGGGATGCTGTCCTGTTCTCACTGCAGCGAGAAGGTGGTCAGGATGCCAGCAAGTGGATGAATGATGGAACATGGGGTCCTCAGCCCAGACGGAAGAGCAGGGTCATTCTGGAGGAGCTCTAGAAAGTTTTCAATATGGCACTGATAAAAACACCAGGGAGCAGATCATAAGCCATCATAAAAAGAGAGGACCGGGGTAGGTATGGAAGACTATGGTAGGGGTATGGTATGGTAGAGGTGTGTAATATTTGAAAGGGAAAACGCAAGAAAGGGCAACTTGTTGGAATGCATACTCATTCCCTACATCTGCAAAGGTTCCCAAAATTTAAAAGTTAGCAAGGAAAAATGTATCCTGTGTTAAGTTTCTGTTATGAGGAATACTGAATGACTCATCAACAAATCTGAAAACACCAATAATGGCCTCAGTTGGAGCTACATTATACACATCTTCTGAAAAATAATGGGAAATGAGTCTTCTGTTAACTAACTCCATGAGTTGAAGCAAATCCCTTACCAGCTGAGATTTTGTTTCTGTGTCAGTAAATGAGAGGCAGAAGGTTAGTTGTCATGCCTCTAGATGTCTGTCAGGTATGAAATGATAGTTGGTTTATTAACATTCCAGAATGTCTGGATGTGTGTGTGTCTGTGTTTGTGTGCGTGTTTTAGCAGTGGGCCACTTTTCCAAAATGTTCTTTTGGAAGAACAATACAGAAATTAAGAAAAGAAGAAAAAAGATAGAACTTGAGACTGAATTTTGTTCTGCTAGCTTTCATTAAATCAAGGGCAATAAACATTTATTTGGGAACAGTAGCTGCAGATGAGATATTTGCCTGGCTAAGGAGATACTGTGCCATTATGTGTACTGAGAAATATAAAAGGGAGAAAGAAACGAAAGGAATAACCCATTTGTCTGAAAGCACTGCAGGTTCTGAGGTTGGTCAGCCATGTACTATGTATATTGATCTAAGAGGAATTTAAACTTGGCAAAGCTCATGATTAGTGGTTTCAAGTGTAGAGAACGGGAGTCAAAGTGCAAAAATAGTAAGCTGCATAGCATTCACACCAGCAGCCCACGTGATATCTTTGTGCTTCTTCCTCTGGGCTGATACAGCCTTGTGCCCAGGTACCAGTACAAGTACGACATGGCTGAATTTCAGCTCCCAGCATCCTCTAGTGAGCAGCCCACAAAATCTCTGGCTTCACTGAGCTATGTGCCTGAAATAGTGTTCCTCATTTCTGACTGGCAAAATCCCACTGACCCTTCTTGAACCAAGGTTGAAGATCACCTGTTCTGTGAAGACTCAATCTTTTCAAGCAGAAGCAATCGCTCTGTTTATTGTTTCTCCAGCATTTTGATTATCCTCTTAGGATCCTGCTTATCATATTGCATTAAGGTTTTTTTTTTTTTTTTTTTTTTTACGTTTTCCTTCTTTGCTGGGTCTTGAGCCCCTGGGGGCAAAATTTCGGTTTGCTCTTTTTGGCCTCCTTGGCACTTCATGCAGTTATAGTCGCAGAATAAATACATAATACTTGAGTGTTGAATTAATAATTCATGGTTAAAATTATAGTTGATGGAAAGCAAAATAGGCAGAAAGAGAGGGGAAAAAAGAAAAAACAATCTTACAGAGTTCTTCAATAAAGACAGAGGTGCAAATACGAGATTCAATAGGAGAAGATCTGGAGAAAGAATATTTAAGATGGATGGGCAGAAGGAATGAAGCAGGCCCAAAGAGAGAGAGAATGTGAAGAAGGAGAAAGTCAACAGCTTGAAAGATAGAGACATTCAGAATACAAGCAAAGATGGGCTTTAGAGGGAGGAGCTCAAGAAAAATCCTAGAAAACAAGCCAAAGGGGTTGTTAGCAGGATGTTCTGTCTCTGCTACAAGGTTGGAGAAATATGAGAAATAAGAAAGAAGTGAGGCCCAGCACAGCTTCAAGTGGTGATATAAATTTTAAAATGCAGATTATGAGGATTAGGAACAGTTGGTGAGTTTTGGTTGGAGCTGAAAATAAACAATTAAAGAATAATGTATAAAACAGATAGCTAGTGGGAAGCTGCTGTAGAGCACAGGGAGCTCAGCTCTGGGCTCTGTGATGACCTAGCGGAGGGTGGGGGGATGGGGGTGAGTGAGAGGGAGGCTCAAGAGGGAGGGGATATATGTATACTTACGCCTGATTCACACTGTTGTACAGCAGAAAGTAACACAGCACTGTAAAGCAATTATCCTCCAGATAAAAATATATCCTATGATAAACCATTATGGAAAAGAATATTAAAAAAGAATATATGTATATGATAACAGAATTCCTTTGCCATATAATAGGAATTAACAACACTGTAAATCAGGTATACTTCAATAAAAATAAGTAAACAAGAAAAAATAAAGAGTATAAGAGCAGAGGAAAAATTATTCACAATAGTTCGTTCCACAGGTATAGAGGTACAATTTATAAAGCCTCCTAGGAGGAAAAGCTCAAATTACTCTTGAAAACACATGTGACAGCAAGGGAAGTGCTATTCATTGGCTTTAGTGGGTACCAGGTTTAGCACTGGGTGCTTTGTAAATTTATTTCTTTAGACTAAAAGCATTAATCTAGGCCTTTTCATACCTGAGAAAAGAAAACATATAAACATGCTCTTTCACTCCTTCACACATCTGTCTAGAAAATGGGCTATAATAGACGTCAAGTGGTGGGCAGCAAAGGCACAAGGTTAACATTTATGCATGGACTATTATTTTAGAGGATTTGTGCTAAAAAGGGAATCCATATGGTAAGAAAGTTTAAAAAGAAAAACAAAATTACCTAGAAGAGAATACTAAAGCTTCTAAGGAAAGAGCTGTTCCTCTGATGGGTGGGTTTCCTACCGAATTCAGAAAGAATTAGTTTGTTCAATAGGCTTCCCAGGTGGCGCTAGTGGGAAAGAACCCACCTGCCAACGCAGAAGCTGTAACAGACATGGGTTTGATCCCTGGGTCAGGAAGATCCGCTGGAGGAGGGCACGGCAACCCACTCCAGTATTCTTGCCTGGAAAAATACCACAGACAGAGGAGCCTGACGGGCTACAGTCTGTGGGTTCACAGAGAGTGGGGCATGACTGAAGTGACTTTAGCACACACACAGTTTGTTCAGTAGTGTGACTATTTGTCATTTTTGCACTCCCTCCTGCCTGCATCTGATTCCGTCCCTCTTTGGAGAAAAACCACATTGGTGATTTGGGAGGGAGGAAGAAATTCACCTTCATCTACCAACAGGTGGGCAGACAGTCCTTTCCTCTGCACCCTGGCAGGGGGCATGGCTCAGCCAGCTGGTACCCCTGAATCTGAGATCTTTAGGGAAGGACATACAAATGCACAGAGGCAGCAGTGGACTCTCAAGTGCAACAGTGCCCACTGACCCTGGAACATCACGTCCCAACCAGTGTCCCCAAGGGCTTTATCCAATGTCAGCCTCTCCTGGTGCTCGTGCCTTCTCTAAACATCCGTCTTCAGCCTTCCTTGGATCTCCGATCTACCTGTTCCCCTTTCAAAAGATTGCTTTCCTGCTTAACTTTGCCTGAATTAGTTACCAAGAAACCTGCCATGGACTAAATCCTTGCGTCTCCCCACCCCAATGGCCCAGCGGTACAGAATCTGCCTGCCAATGCAGGAGACACAGGAGACTCAGGTTCGATCCCTGGGTCAGGAAGATCCCTTGGATGAGGAAATGGCAACCCACTCCAGTATTCTTGCCTGGAGAATTCCATAGTCAGAGTAGCCTGGTGGGCTACAGTCCATAGGGTCACAAAGTATCAGATACACCTGAACACGAGAGCCACCCCCAAATTCATATGTTAAATCTTAATGCCCAGAATGATGGTGTTTGAAGGTCAGGCCTCTGGGAGGTGATTAGGCCATGATGGTGGCCCCCACACGAGTGATGTGAGTACCCTTATAAAAGAGGTCCCAGGCAGATCCTTGGCCCTTTAACCCCGTGTGGACACAGCAAGACGATGGCTACTGTGTCCTTGGAAGCAGCCCGCACTAGAGGCTGAATATACCTGCACCTTGATCTTAGGCTTCCAGCTCATAGACCTGTGATAAATAAATTTCTGTTGTTTTTAAGTCACCCAGTCCGTGGTATTCTGTTACAGAAGCCCGAGCAGAATAAGACAGAGCTCAACTGATACAGCAGCTTACTGGTGGTGGTGATTAAAGAAGTTTAAGAGAAATGAGAAGCTCTCATTAGATTGTTTATTCAATAAGTTTCTTGAGCAAGTTTTAAGGTTTAAACATTTCATTATTATGTGTACACGCGAAGTCGCTTCAGTTGTGTCCGACTCTTTGAGACCCCATGAATCATAGTCCATCAGGCTCTTCTGTCCATGGGATTCTCCAGGCAAGAACATTGGAGCAGGAATTCCCTTCTCCAGGGGATCTTCACGACCCAGGGATGGAATCTGGGTCTCTCACATCTCTTGCATTGCCAGGTGGGTTCATTACCACTAGTGCCACTCAGGAAGCATTATTATACCTTGTTGTTGTTTAGTCTCTCAGTCATGTCCAGCTCTTTTGCAGCCCCATGGACTGTAGTCTGTCCGTGGAGTTTTCCAGGCAAGAATACTGGAGTGAGTTGCCATTCCATTATTACACTATAGTATGGTTTTGAAGAAATAGAGCTGAGTACTTCATTCAGTTCAGTTCAGTCGCTCAGTCATGTCCGACTCTTTGCGACCCCATGAATCGCAGCACGCCAGGCCTCCCTGTCCATCACCAACTCCCGGAGTTCACTCAGATTCACATCCATCGAGTCGGTGATGCCATCCAGCCATCTCATCCTGGGTCGTCCCCTTCTCCTCCTGCCCCCAATCCCTCCCAGCATCAGAGTCTTTTCCAATGAGTCAACTCTTCACATGAGGTGGCCAAAGTACTGGAGTTTCAGCTTTAGCATCATTCCTTCCAAAGAAATCCCAGGGTTGATCTCCTTCAGAATGGACTGGTTGGATCTCCTTGCAGTCCAAGGGACTCTCAAGACTCTTCTCCAACACCACACTTCAAAAGCATCAATTCTTCGGTGTTCAGCCTTCTTCACAGTCCAACTCTCACATCCATACATGACCACAGGAAAAACCATAGCCTTGACTAGACGGACCTTAGTCGGCAAAGTAATGTCTCTGCTTTTGAATATACTATCTAGGTTGGTCATAACTTTTCTTCCAAGGAGGAAGCGTCTTTTAATTTCATGGCTGCAGTCCCCATCTGCAGTGATTTTGGAGCCCCCAAAAATAAAGTCTGACACTGTGTCCACTGTTTCCCCATCTATTTCCCATGAAGTGATGGGACTGGATGCCATGATCTTCATTTTCTGAATGTTGAGCTTTAAGCTAACTTTTTCACTCTCCTCTTTCACTTTCATCAAGAGGCTTTTTAGTTCCTCTTAGAACCCTGTCATTAATTACACAGGCTAATGAAAGAGTCAAATATAAAAACCATATTTATAATACCATGTATATTAGCTATCTCTTGATGTGTAACGAATTTCCCCCAAACTGAGTGACATAAAGAGCAAACATCTCATATCTCACAGTTTCTGTGAGTTAAGATCTTAGCTAGGCCTTCTGGGTCAGCAAAGGTTGCAGCGAAGGTGTGGGCAATCTCAGGTAAAGGCCTGACTGGAGAAGAAGCTAAGTTCACTCATGTGGTTTTGGGCCATGCTCAATCTTTCGTGGGCTAGTGGACTGAGGGCCCCAGTTTCTTGCTGACCTTTGGTCAGAAGCTCCCCTAATTTTCTTGTTTTGTGAGCCTCTGCACAGAGCAGCTCACAATATGGCAAGTGGCTTCTCTTAGACTGAGCAAGCAAGAAAAGCCAGAGATGGGGGATTTTTGTAAACTAAACTCAGAAGTTGCATCCCAGCATGTTTGCCATATTGTATTTGTTTAAAGCAGTTCACTAGGAGAAGGCAATGGCACCCCACTCCAGTACTCTTGCCTGGAAAACCCCATGGACGGAGGAGCCTGGTGGGCTGCTGTCTATGGGATTGCACAGAGTCGGACACGACTGAAGCAACGCGGCGGCAGCAGCAGCAGCAGCAGGTGCAGCTCACCCTCAGGGGTTGGGACGACAACTGTAAATACAGAAGGCAGGGTTGAAGGCAGGGTTGCTGGGAGCTATCTTGGAAAGTGCCCCCCACCCACACACCACTTAAACACACAGTATCTCTGTGGGTACTTCAGGGACACGAAGGCTGATGGTGGGATCCAGGTAAGGTCAGGAAGCAGGAAAAAGGGGGTAGGGAATCAAGAAAGGTTTTCAGGGAAAAGCAAAACTTTAATGGAGTCCATGCAAAATGGGTTATTGAACATGTGTCTCAAGAATAAATGGCACAGGATGTGAGAAATTTGAATCCCTTAGGCTAACAGGTTATATCCTGTATGATCTTCTGCCAGGATTTACACTGCGAGATTGCAAGTAGCTGACACAACACTCAGCCTATAATAAATAAGAGAAAGAGGAAGGTATGTATTCCACTCACCAGAACGGGGATAGATACAGAGTATCCAGAGAACATGCAAAAGAAGGCAGTCCCTATAACAGGGCATGGTTTAGTGTTAAACCATGAAAGCAAAGGAAATCAGTCCTGAATATTCATTGGAAGGACTGATGCTGAAGCTGCAACTCCAGTACTTTGGCCACCTGATGTGAAGAACTGACTCCTTGGAAAAGCCCCTGACGCTGGAAAAGACTGAAGGCGGGAGGAGAAAGGGACGACAAAGGGTGAGATGGTTGGATGGCATCAGTGACTCGATGGAAATGAGTTTGCGTAAACTCCAGGAGTTCGTGATGGACAGGGAGGGCTGGTGTGCTGCAGTTCATGGGATCGCAAAGAGTTGGACATGACTGAGTGACTAAACTGAACTGATGAAATTATAGGGTTTAGCATTCAAATGCCTGAGATGGAGATTAAGAAATGTGATTGGAAAGTGTAGTTGCTCAGTCGTGTCCGACTCTTTGCGACCCCATGGACTGTAGCCTACCAGGCTCCTCCATCCAGGGGATTTTCCAGGCAAGAGTACTGGAGTGGGTTGCTATTTCCTTCTCCAGGGAATCTTCCCAACCTAGGGATTGAACCCAGGTCTCCCACATTGTAGGCAGACGCTTTTACTGTCTGAGCCACCAGGGAAGTCAACGTGATTGGAGGAATTGGCCAATTTGAAGGCAGGTAAAAGGTGGCGCCAGTGGTAAGGAAACTGCCTGCCAGTGCAGGAGACATAAGAGACCCAGGTTCAATCCCTGAAATGGGAAGAGCCTCTGGAGGAGGGCAGGGCAACCCACTCTAGTATTCCTGCCTGGAGAATCCCACGGACAAAGGAGCCTGGCGGGCTATAGTCCATGGGGTTGCAAAGAATAGGACATGACTGAAACAATTTAGCAAGCACGTAAAAATCATTAAAGAGGAAAGATAAGATTGATGATGTAGGCATGTTTCTTTACCAGCGATATAAATTCATTTTGAAAACCTCACAGTGAATCTGAAGCTAGTCCATATATCTGGTCAATAAGAAAAAGGAAATAATCTTGCAGAACTCAGTTCATGTGCTGTTGATGCATCAGAAGAGAAGGTAGATTGAGGCTTTCAACTATAATGAATATTTGTAGAGGGTGACAGTATAGAGTCAATGGAAAATAAATGCAGAAGCATGCTGGTAAGAAAGAAGAAAAGATGCGGAAATTAGGGAAGGAGTCCCCTTTAAGATCCTAAGAGTGTGTTTGGGAGAAAGAATCATGCAAGACAAAATTAAGACAGACTAGAGGAAGGCAAGGAGAAAATAAAAACCTGGGAAATCTAGGGTTGGGGTCCCTGTGAAACTGATTCTATCTCTTCAAATGTTTTTAATTCCATTTTTTATACACAGGTTATAACTGGCAACCTCTGTTGAGACTTTTTTTTTTTGTTTGCCTTATGGAAAAGCAAGGCCAACATGATTAAAAGGCGATGTATTCTCTTTCCAGGGAAGGGGAACTGGGAATGATGAGCCCAAGGCTTTTCTTCAGAGTGACATTTTAATGTTACAATTTTAATAAAAAATAAGGAAGAGGAGGAAGAAGATGAGGGAAAACATTTTAGGTTTCGTGTTGTTTGCTTTGAATGATACTGGGAGGTTTTGGTGCCCTTTAAAAGCAACAGAAAAGTCTCAGAAAAGGGCAGGATATGAAAACAACACAATAGCAGTCCAAACATTTTCACGTGGGGCATAAAGAGGAGGAATTTGGATACCCCAACTGGATAATACTACACAGATAACTGTCCAAATAATGTAATGATTGAATGCTATAGGAAAAAAATGATGTGAGATAGAAACTGATGTCTTTTGTAAATATATGGAGCTTCTAGTGTTTGCACTGTTCTGATAAAATCAGTCAAAAAAGAACAAATGTGGGTTTGGAAACCCATTGGTGAAAGGAAGTAACATATCTATTTTTAAAGAGGTGACAGTCCATGAATAAGGACCAAAGAACTATACATAAAAAAGGCTGAAAACTTGGATAGGGACTATATGGTTAGAATTTTTCTTTTGAAAGAATATGGACTCTTAACCATTATGAATTGAGCTATGAGGGTCCCAGTATTGAGAGTTAAATCACATCAGTGACAGATGTCTACATGGTATCCAAGGTGAGACAAGGAAAGGTCACTTCTTCTGTTTCATATTAGTATCCACTAACTCCTCTATTTATGTTTTTATCAACCTGATGAATTTCTTTAGAAATTACCAAGAATGAAGTTTTAACTATGAACACTGAGAGGACCGCATATGGTCTAATAAAAAAAATAATAAACAGGGAAAAACAGAGGCTAGGCAAACTTATATTCAAAGAAATTTCCTTTTAAATTTGGGGATTTTGTACTTACGAGAATGAAGTTATCAAAACAAAAAATAGTAATATTGACATTATAGGCAGATGAAAATGAAGCGTCTATCTATACACAGTTAAAGCTTGGTTAATATAACATTCTGTCATCAGATTCCTCTGCTAATTGATACTTCCCCATGTCTTAAATATTGCGGTAATGAAGGTTTATAAATATTAATTCAAAGGTACAAAAAATTGATGAAGTACCTTCCGAATCATCAAAGACAGTGTAGGTACTGTATGGTAGAACTTCATAGATATGTGAATTTACTGTGTTCTAATTCTTTGAAAAGTGTTAACCCATATAATACAGAACATCCACCTTCAACCCACAGGATAGTATACAGTTTATTCTGTTTAACTCTGAACAATTTCCAAAAATGCCTGAGAAAAATCCTTACACCTAAAATTCTGTTTTTATATCATCCCATTAGTGAGATGGTGATGGACAGGGAGGCCTGGCGTGCTGTGATTCATGGGATCGCAAAGAGTTGGACACGACTGAGCGACTGAACTGAACTGATTAGTGTACAATATATCTCTCTATATAACTTAAAAAGTCTACAGCAGGAATATCTCCCTTTTTCTGAAACTTCTGCTTTATAAGAACCCCTGTTGTATTTTTATAGAATTCTAAAGAAACAAATTCTCAAAATTTATTGAGATCAAATGAGATTATGGTGTTTGCCTTCTCTGAAAAGAAGATGGAAGATGTAAAAAAGGGATGATGTAGATCACTTCTTTTAAAGGAGCAGAACTTTATTCATCTGTTTATTCTGCTAGCATTATATCACAGCAAAGGGGTATCTACATAACTTAAAAAATACCTGGTGCTCACAAATGGTTACATTTTCCTTTTGCTATGTATAGCTTTTAACTTTTAAATGTGAATTTTCTTCTTTTTATTAACTGTAGTTACCACTAATTGATATAGGGTTTCTTTTAATTATCTCCAAATTTTAATGACCAAATTTCAGTTTTTGGAAACCACAGCATTAACCAGATATTCTAGTATTTTAATAATAATTAAAACTTAATGATAACTGTTAAAATTATGCCAACTAAAGAAATCTATTTGTATTCATTTATACAAAAATATAAAATTTTGAGGTATAAACATGTTCTATTTCAAATATGTAAAATTAATTCACTTGCATGTAATATTTAAGGCTTTAAAAATATTTATCTATAGGCATCATTATCTACATTCATCATAAAAATTTTGTGTATTATTCATTTTTAAATGGAAGAAACATAATTTGCTATTATAAGAAGTGTTATTATTCCTTCTTTATTATATGTAAATCCTATAGCACTGATTACAGTGATAATTTTAGCTTGTGCATTCAATAAGTTCTATTGGCATACTTAGAAACACAAAGATGGATGGATTCCATTCCTAGTTTGGTTTTTTTTTTTTGGTCTCTTTCAGTGGTACATGCTCATTTTTTTGTTAGTGGATCATTTACCTACAATAGTCAAGTGAATACCATCTTGTTTTTCTAATATGCTACGATCTATTTTCTTAAGATGCTGCTTCACCTTTTAGAGATATCTTTAAAAGTACCTTTTGTTACTTGTAAATATCATCCTAGTGTAAGCTCTCTTTTTTCATATCTTCTATAGTAAAGAAAGGATCTCTCCAAGATTTTTATTGTTTCAGTGGATCAACAAGGACCTCTGATGTGGTTATAAAAGCCTCAGAATGAAAAGATGGGAAATATGAGGGAGGTTCAAGAGGGAGCGGGCATATATCTACCTGTGCCCGATTCACGTTGGTGTATGGCAGAAACCGTAACAATATTGTAAAGTGATTATCCTCCAATAAATTTGTTTTAAAAAGTACGCAAACAGACAATGCAACAGAAACAATTAAGAACATTCATGAAAAAAAAGATGATTGAAAAACACTGAGCTTTAAATGTTTCTATACATGTTGTAATTAAATTTTAAAAGTTTCACTGAATTACACTAGTGTAGTACTGCATAGATGATGCACATGTACATTTTGAAAACATTTCTTTCTTGATATAATTCACCACAAATTACAAAAGTATGTGTGCAAGTATATCAGTCCCTAATTTTAAAAAGGGAGTTTAATGAAAGAAAAAAAGTCAAATTGATGAGAGTGAAAAAGAAACAGATTGGAAACAGAATTTATTATTCATAATGGCAAAATACATTTGCTATGTTTGTATGCTTAGTACAGACTATTCCATGTGAACTTCTTAAATGATTTTGTAGTCAAATATTACACCCATTTCACAGATTAAGAAAAGAGGTAGGGGTTGCTTATGAGTATGTGGAAGGGATATCAAACGACTTACTGAGGATAACACAGTGGACAAGTAAAGGGACTCAGAACAGATAATAGTTTCTGTGTGATATAAAGCTACTGTCTCCCTATATGGATAGTGACATTTTGCACAAAGGCTGATGAACATTAATCTGTCAAGAAATGTCAATCTAAAAGCCTCTTATATATTGTTCTAACTTTAATATGTTAAAATGTGTCTATATAACACACGTATATTTTGTTTTATATATAAAAACATTGATATTTTAAACATACACACATACATACATACCCTTACACACTAGATTCAGATGGCTTTTGATGGAACTTCTCCCTTCATATATTTTTAAAAGGTCCTTCTAAATGATCTTCCTTAAAAGAAAGCTTCTGGGAAATAATACAGCATATTATTCAGGCAGATACTACACTTAGATATGAAGTGAACTTGTAATACTGAAAAAAATCTGGAACCAGTCTGTAAAATAATCTCAAAAATGTTAACGTGAAATTGTTACATAATATAGAAAAGTAAAAGAAAGTAAAACATATGTTAAGGATAGTTATATAAAATCCTGAATATTTTCTTTATAACTGGTTTAGATGCCAATTGCAACTTTGACACTATTACTTAACACTTATCAAAGAGATTTATGTTTTGCAACTGACATTTTAAATTGAAGATTTACTTGTACTTGTACCTAATATGTTTTCTGTAGTTAATTCCTTTGAGGTCAGGTTTCATAGACAACAGAATTCCTTTAACAGTAATCTCTCTTTTAGCAATATCTTTATTGTTGGAATTAGCAGCTGGGAAAAAAGTTAATCTTTTTCATATGAGGTTCTCAGTTCTAGGCATTATTTGTTTCACCAATGAAAGACTTTCTTAAAAGTAAAAAATTTGAAAAAGTGGATGCTATGAAGCCAGTGTAAGAAAAAAAAATCTGGAAGTTAAATAAGTCATGCATTAACAAGAAATGGAAAGTTTAATTATATACATGCTCAAGGTCTTCATGAAGGGACTGAGTAATGGAAGATCTCTCTCATTTTAAACTTTATACCATTATTCAGGTTATCTGTATATAATAATCACAATTTGTAAGCCTTATGTTTATCTTTTCTGTTTATTCACAAAATGTTACATAGATTACTTGGTGAACAGCACAATTTGATGGATAATGATGTTCAATAAATTGATGAATGTATAACATTTTGATTGTAGCTGAATTTCTAGTTTTGATTTAAGACTGAGAACAATACATCTAAAAGTTGAGACATAAGTAGCTAAGCATATAGTGGTTCACTGTACCCCAGATAAATTTTCTTATGCAAGAAAAATGTTTATTAATTAGGCTTGTTTACATATTTGCAGTTGCTAATTATGTTCTCTTGACAAAAGACAGCCTTCCTTCTTGAACATCTGTGTTGCTTTCATCTGATGTATCGAATAGTTTGTATGTTTTGGATGTCTATTTATGAAGCATGGAAAGTAACTGTGAGCCTATGCAGTAGTGCTTAATGAAAGCCAAGTGCTCACCAATTCCACGTAATTGATTAATTCACATGGAATATAACAGTAAGGGATGCTGAGATCAGTGGGAGTTCTATCTGTCAGGTCTAGTGATACTAGACCTTCCAAAAGGTGGGATGGATATGTCTGTCTTTGGTTTCCAGACACCTTAATGAGTCCTAGAGAAACAACTGCCCTATTTCTAGTAAAATTCCTTCTACATGTTCCTTTGCATATTGCTCCATCACCAACAATGATATTCAGGTATTTACAAAGTTCACGCTTTTTACTCAGAGTTTTGAGATGTTGGCTGTGGATATATGGAAGGCTTCTGGAGTCTAAATTAGAGACATAATCAGTAATCCCCCCCACTCCAACCTCTATCCCGGCAATTTGATACTGAACTTACAGTATTTAAAGAAATGTTTCAAAAACATTTCTCACTATTGTGTAGGGTTACTATGTGAGATTTACAATTATTTTGTCTTTTGGGGAGTTGGCACTTTAACTCCCCCTGAAAATACTATGCAGCACTATTTCAAATTGCAATCTGAGACTCTTGAAAGATC